>NC_062226.1:53691144-54014002 GCF_902686445.1 Sciurus carolinensis | reverse complement strand
TGAACAATCTGTAACAGAATTAGCCTTTTTTCCCCCTAAACTGCACAGCTCCGTAACTAAATGTGACAGACTGAGAGAAGCAGTTTATTAAGACACCAACCCCAAGTTTATTTAGTTCATAAACTCTCTCCTAGAAAATCAATACAGTCTGTACAGGGTTATTAGGCTGACTAGCTAATACATCCAAATCTAGGCTGCCCAGCCAGCAGTCTTCTGACAAAATGCTACCCAGAGTAGGCAAACTGAGCTCTTCAGATAGCAGGGTTTAAGGCTCCTCTAGCTGGAGAATGCAATGTAACTATTGCCTAGATTTTTACCGCCACAGCCACGCCTTTAAAATGCCAGAATATCTTTCTAAGGTTTAAGAATATATTCACAGCAAATACATGAGACTTCACCTGCTAAATGAATTTGGTCAAACAAAATCCTCACTAGTTGGTAACACTAGTTCACAGAGGACAAGTTTTATTACAGTAAGAGTCAACCCAAAGACTTACCCATAAATAAATATGTAAGATAAATCAAAAACTTCAAACATACTCAGGTTGCACTTTGTAGATTTTAAGTTTGTAAACCTTATTTTAAGTAAGTTTTGGAAAATACAAATTTGACCCCTCTAGAAATGCCCACAATGCATGATTTGAACTTGTCACTCATTTCCATATAGAATGCAAAGTACAGAACCTTGATCTTAGAATAATTTTCTCTAGTAAGTGAGAGACTTGTAAGGACACAGTTCAAAAAAAAAATACACAAAAAAGCACAAAGATGTCTTGAGTTCTTTCATTGGCTATGTATTCTGGAGATTATGGAATAACTATCTGGAATCATTTGTATTAAAGTTATTTGGAACTAGTGGGATGAGTTAGACTCAGTTCCACAGTGATTGCTTTCCGCTGCCCTGATTCCATCCAGGGATTTCAGGTTAAAGAATCACAAGTACTACAGACCATGTGTTAGCTTTCTCAGGCCATGTGTAGTTAGAGATGGACCATGTAAAATAAAAAGTACACCAAGTAGGTCTAATGGCACCCAAGATATTAAAGACACTGTGAGAATGTGACCATCTCCCCTTACCACAACCTACAGGAAAAATACACTTACACAAAGTAAGAAACTCAGATACCTTCTACAATGGTAAAGTAGGTTGAAGAACTGAAGGGGAAAAGTGGTTAACAACTTTTGGAAGTTATTTCTGATACTTACGATGTTTTAACATTTAAAATGTTCCAAGAAAAGGACTGCACTACTAGCATGCCCTCACAATAGAGTATACTGGCCCTAAGATACTAAATCCTAAACTTAAAAAGGAAAAAAAAAACATTTTCACAGAACTTTAATAAAATCCAATTTATAGATTGCTGCAACCAAATATTTTTTTTCTGTAACTTTTGAGTGGGCACCTTATCAAGCATTTTATGTCATGTTTGTTTTTTAGTAATATGTTAAAAAGTCAGAAACATATATTCTAAACCATACTACAGATCCTAACGTCTTAGTAATTAAAAGTTGTAATTACAGGAAAATTTTATTTTTAAAAACCTTTTTGCATATAACTACACACTGTGCATGTACCCTCAATGAGATCCAATTAGTTACAAAGAATTTGCATTTCAGTTAGTGTGGGATAACAAGACTATAGGGAGGCACAATGCAATCCCACCAGCAGAGTAAGAAAGTGTGTTCTTTCTTGTTAGCTCTGTAAGCAATAATTCCCACAACTGACTGTTTAAAATGTTACTGATCTTTTCAATATCTGGGTACTGAGGTGGGTTTTAGACCTTTCCTTCCATTTTCTAAAAATGAATAAAATAAAATAAATATATAAATAAACCACATGTTGATGCAAAAAACAGAGTACTAGAAGAACCAAGTGAAAGGATCTTGCTTTGCATAAATATTCATGGTGTGCATTTTGTTTTGTTTTTAAGGACAGAAGCACTGCATACTTTCTATTTTGTTCCTAAAAAGTCCCTTGCTTTCTTAAATTAAGTTCTATAACTGGGAACAGAAAAAATTCACTGAGACAATTCTATGTAAATACATATGGTTTTGTGATAAAGACACACATGCACTACACTGAGAAAGTACTCAAGGACTTTTTTTTTCTAGCTATGTTTCCAAAAATGTAAATCTTGAGCAAATATAAAATAAATGTATAGTTTGTATACACAATTTAAGAAGCATCTCCAGGACGTCTGCTGGTTTACAGAACAATACCTGTAATTCCCTGGGTTCAGTTCAGCAGCTGTTAACAGATTCTGTAATCTGTAATGACAGTAAACTGGCCTTTGCTCTTCCTTTTATTCACTATTCATTTTCAAGGCTTGGTTAAGTACAGAGCTGGGTTAAAGATCAGTGGTTTTTCATGTGACACACGCTGGTATTCATCTAATGGCTTGTCAAGACAAAACTGTCCCTGTTCTTGCCAAAATAATAAAAATGACGCTCCACATCGCATGACAATCAGCACTTCCTTATGGCAAACAACTCAAGCTTTTGTAATTCACTTATTTTATAGGAAAAAAAAATGTGAACTTCCTATCTTGTATGTGGGATCAGGCTGCCATTCTGAAAGGAATTTTGAATTACATTTTCCCATTTTCCCGTCTTAACTCTAGAGCAACATGTAAACTAGTTTCTAATCAAACCAGACTTTGCCATATAAAAATAATGCTGAGGCTCAAATTTGTGATGCATTAAGGTATATAACTTAATATATGCAAATTATGCAGAAGCAGCAGGCTGGACTCAAGTCACAGAGGTGGGGCAACCAATTGAGGAAATGTCATTTTTCTTGAGAACAAAGTATGGGACTTGCTTTGCAACATCTGTTGGGCTGTGTGAAATGTTAACAGATGTCTTAAGTGGAAAAAAAAAGAAAGAATTAATAAAGGAAACCTCCTCTGAACAGATAATCCACCCAAATTTCCATATTCCTAAGGAAAAAAAGTTGACAGCAGCCTTTTTCCCTTGTGAAACCTGCCATTCCTATTTTATTAAGTTTCATTTTCTATGTGAAGTTAAAAGGAAAAAAATTTTAACTCACTATAAAAAGAAAAAAAAAGTAAAACTAAAAATAATTCAAATTCAGGTGTTCCCTTTGCAAATAATTAGATCATAATCTAAGTTGCTTTTTTTCCCTTGACTTACAGATGTAATTTGATGAGAGTAGAGTTAAACATTCATCCCTCCTTAAAACACACATACACATGCAGAGATGAACTATTATTCCGTTATTCTGCATGTTTTATGGAAAGTGAAGAAAGTGAGATTTAAAAGTAGTTCTTGTGAGTTCTGATATGAACTGTCATCTTTATTCATGAAGGTACTCATCTGCACAATTAAGATTCACCTAACATTTACACCTAAATCTTTGCTTTCCAACTGGCTCCTAATTTTTTTCCATTACCATCCTTGTAAGGGATGAAACACTGTCTTTTAATAGTCAAGTGTTCCTGAGTAGTAACATCTGATGGTTGTGAAAACTTTTGGAGTACTAGCTGGATTTAAAGTTTAGGGAACCTGGAAAACTTAACTTGCTTATTTAAGAATTCTCCTTAGTGTTTCAATTTATTAGATGATCTAGCCAAATCTAAATGTAGCAGTCCTTAATTCAGATTAAAAACATGACGCATGCATGCCAACTACTGAACCTAATTCAGTGCCTATGTGCGAATGAATTCGACTGTACATCTGCATTCTTCTATACGTCTTCCTCTTTGGAGATATCTAATCTATTGCTTATTCATATAAACACTTAGGACATGAATTTGGGATAATAGTTTATGGATTAACTAATTCAAAATGCACTTAAGGATATCTAAGTATTCAAATAAGAAAAGAAAAAATTCAGCTGTCGTCTTTGACAGTCTCAATCACTGTCCCTGGAAGTCTGTGTTAGAATTGTACATGTTACTTCCTATTTACAACAATATCTTTGCCAGATGCTCTGGCGGCCTGGGCTGGGCATTTCAATACATAGAAGCCTCAGTTAGAACAGCCTGAAGATTTCAGGGAACGAGATCATGGTTCACATTGTAAATAAGATGTACAGATATGCCTTCAGTTTTTGGTTAGTTTTCTGCCAATGTATTGTGGATCCTAAATCCTCTGGTGTTTACTACAAGGATACCACATCAGAGCACAACACAAAAATAACTGTTCTGAAAAAAAAAAAAAAAATTCTCCTACACTGAAGGGAAAAGGTAAGCACTAAAAACATCATTATATGACCAAGAGAGGAACACAGGCCTCCTAATGTAAGGCTTGGGTAGACATTGGGTTAAATCACTTTAAAGAGTAGCATGAATATCCCCCATGAATAAATAGTACCTAAAAGCTTTACCCTTCTACAGCAAAAGGGAGAAACTGCTCCAGTTGACACTTGTCTCTGTACCAACTGAAACAATCAATGCGATGCAGCATTTGCTGACAGCCACATCAGGGGCTTCTTTTCACAGAAATACATCAAGGAAATATCCAAATGCCATAACCCTTTGATAATGAAAAGGTCTGGCTAGGGTGTGGTAGATAAGGTAGTTGACAAAATGTTAGGGAAAGGATGGATCCTTGGAATCCAGGTTCAGATACAAAAGCATTTGAGGTCAGCCTTAATCTCAAGCCTACAAAAGATCAAACATTTTTACCTTACCTGTTTTGGTTTAAACACAGAAAAGTGGCTTTAATCTTTTCTCATGTGAAAGCAGTGACAGTGACTTCTTTCTATCATAACTTACAGTTAACAGTTTATAATAAAATCTTCTGCACAAAAAGAACCAGTGATGTTTTTCCTCACATTAATATGAAAAAATAGGGTAGGGCAAGGAAGATGCAGAGGGGAATTTCTTTCTTATGATCATGGATGTTGCAGGACTGTAAAGATAATATTAATTTTTTAATTTGCTTCCTTCTAAAAGACTGTAGAGTGAGAAATTTGCAACCCCAATAAAAAATGTCACGGTAATAATTTAAATTACTGTCAGAAAGGAAGATTGAGATTCAGAGACAACCAAGAAAATCATGTTGCAGGGCAGGCTCAATACATTATAAAATTATTTGAAAATACAACAATGCCTTCAGAATTATCACATACAAAAGCAAAGCTATAGATAATACTCCCTTATATGCAATTCACAAACCTAAAAAATAAATTTAAATAGTGAAATCTCAATATAAAGTTTCATCATAAAACAGACTATTTTATATACATACATATTTAAATGAAAAATGTGGAAACATAGTAAATTTGAATGATCTTGGAAATTGTTTTCAAAATTAAGAAAGCCACAAGATGCCAGAAACTTACTAACAGCACTAACATCAAGTTAAAAAATAGGAAGAATTAACAAGTAACATTTGGGGTGGGGGTACCAGGGATTGAACCAAGGGGCACTTTACCACTGAGCTACATTCCCAGCCCTTTTTATTTTGAGATAGGGGCTCACTAAGTTGCTGAGGCTGGTCTTGAACTTGCAATCCTCTTGCCTCAGCTTCCCGAGTTGCTGGGATTATAGGTGTGTGCCACCACATCCAGTTTAACAGGTAACTTTAAGAGGTCAGTAGGTAACTACCTGCCAGTAGCTGGGGAAGGGCCTGAGGGAAGCTTTTGAAGTAACATTGCTTATCTCCATCTAGTTGGTGGCAGTGGGCACATTCACCTTATAAAAATTCATCAATCTGTACACTTACAATTGCTATACTTTTCCATGTGTACATTACATTTCAGTTCTAAAAATTTACTATTAGTGGTACTACTACTAAAAACAGTGATAACAGTAAACTGTCCATAGAACTACATAGGGAGGGGGGAGGAAAGATAAAGGAAAATATAAATAAGGAAGGGTGGAGAAGTGAAGAGACAGATGAAGGCGGGTACTTTATCACAAGATCATTCAAATAACGGCCACTAAATCTACTGCTTGCAACAATTTCTTCATAGGCAAGAAGTGTTAGGAAGCAAGTAAATATCTGAGTTTCATAGTATGAGGATGAGTGTGAAAAGACAGCAGAAGAGTGGAAGAAAGAATGATTAGGTGAGAGAAACCTCAGCTAGGTTGTGAAAGCATGTGAGCATATCATAACCAAGCGACTTAAATGGAAAAGAGCAACGTACCTCAAGTTGAGATGCATCAACCCCGCAACATGGGACCTTGAAATGTGCTTGCCAGTCTTGTTCACTAAGCCTGCCCTCTGACTTGTAATTAAGGCGATTTGGAGGTGGGGTGGGCACAAAGCGTGCCTGTTGAGAGATGGGGAAAGGAAATTACATATACCCTGTAGACAGTATTACTTATAAGCACTGAGTATACATCAAGACAGATTTTTTTTAAAACTGCAATTATAATATACTCCTCTAATCACCCAAACACCTTTTTTAAACAGCTAATAGTTTCTAAGGCGTACGGCAGCCAACGGTTATATAAACAAACCCTGGAGAGAATAAAAGTAACAAAGCAGGAATAACTGAATAATTTGCTGACTGGTGATAAATATACTTTGGTCCTCAGTCTCTTTCTTTATCTCCTTTTCCCCACCTCTGACCCCACCCCTTGGCAGTGCTGGGAATGGAAACCCAGGGCTTAATGCATGGTAAGCAAGTACCCTACCACTGAGCTATACCCCCAGCCCACTCAATTTCTTCACTTTGTTGGGGTCAGTGCTGGGGGTTGAATCTAGGACCTCACACATGCCAAGAACAGGTTCTGCCACTGAGCTACACCCCATCCCCTAGCTCAATTTCTTAGTCCCTTTTCTCATACTTGTTATTGAAAGAGTCATCTAAATATTTTAGCCACTATTAGGGAAGTTTTATCAAGGCCTTACTTGCCAGGAATGAAAAGCTGTGAGGAACACGAAAGTTCCTGGTCACAAGAAGTTTACAATTTAGTACAGAAGCCATGCACAAAAAGCACCATATATAAAAACAGAATATGGTAAGAGAAGCAATAGCAGAATTCTATTTGAGAAAAAGATTCCTTCCAGCCAGTATGGTAAAAGAAAGTTTCTAAACAGACATGGTCTTTTCTCTGGCACATGAAGAACTTGTAGTATTTACACATAAGTGATCCAATTGATTAGAACATAAGGTAGGGAGTGTGTAGAGCAATTAAGAATCGAAGATGGAGGGCCAATAGGTGTTGCTATAACAGTAAGAGTCCTACAGTCCACTATAAAAAGTGGCTGTTTCCCAGTGACTTGGGAAGCTGAAACAGGAAGACCGTAAGTTTGAGACCGGCCTCAGAAACTAAGTAAGGCCCTAAGCAACTTAGCAAGATCCTGCCTCAAAATAAAGACAAATAGGGCTGGGGTTGTACCTCAGTGGTGGAGCACTTGTCTAGCACATGTGAGGCACTGGATTCAGTCCTTAGCACCACATAAAAATAAATAAGATAAATATACTATATCCATCTCCTACTAAAAATAGAAATAAATAAATGAATTTATGTAGCTCAATGTATAAGTAAGTGTCCCTGGGTTCAATTCCAGGTACTTTAAAAAAAAAAAAAAAAAAAAGGCTTACTGTTTATCCCATTATCCACCAACCATCGATACTAGAAGATTCCAGAAGGTTTATGTGGCAATAGCACAATGGACTGAAGTGTGAAAAGAAAGACATGAAGAGATGAACTAGGAAGCTATAATAATAAACTGGGCAAATGATTCCAGGAAATAGGGCTGGGGATGTGACAATCAAGAAAAAAGATACATGAGGACAAAACCAAAGGAACAAGAATGACTGACAGGCTGAGAGTAACAAATGAGAAGAGTCAATGAAGACACCAGTGCTCTTATAGTCTGAGAAAGGAAAATTGTAGCACTATCAACAGAAATGGGGATAAACTAGTTTGCCAGAATATATACCAACCTCAGTTTGGGGTAAAAGCAGACCATGTAGATGGCTAGGCAACTAGAAATGTTCAGACAACAGACTGATACTGGAGTCATCAGATCTGAGACCCATCTATATAAACATGACACAAATGGTAAAGAATGTGACCACAGTTAGCATCTTAGGGGACACCTATAGTTATTGAGGGAGAAGACAGAAGGAGCAGTGTTAACAGGACCATCAGACCTAATGTTCTAAACAGCAAGGGAAGACAGTTTCAGGAAGTAGGATGGTCAAGAGTTTTAAATGCTTCAATAAACAATACTATATTCAGGGTATAATAAAATCAAGAGTGGCAATACAGTAGTAAGAACAAAACAAACTGGTACTGATGAACACCAAATTCAGAACAATGCTTAAGGAACAGGAGGAGGAAATAGGGGGCTTGGCAGTGACTGGCATAATATAATCTGAATGGTAACCTAGAGTACTTCAGGTATCTGCGTCTGTACATTGCAGTTCTTAACTTTGGGAAAATGGGCATTCAATATAGCATTCCCAATATGTAGGTGGTTGAAATATTTTATAACTGTATTTTGTGTTGCAAGAGTTTTCCAATAGGTACATAGACAATGAAAAGCATGTAGAATCCACATTCCACAGGAGTTAAGAAGTAAGCAATTTGTAAAGGAAAGAAGCAGAAAAGATGAAACAATTCTTTGAAAAAAAATTTCAAGCAAGAAAAAGTTGATCTAAAACATTAGTAGGGCCTTGGAGAAGTAGTAAAAATGAGTTGACAGTTTTGTTTTTTTTTTTTTTTTTCACTACAAGAAGAAAAATAAAAACTGCCTATGATAGGCAAAGGGGACAAAACCAGGGGAGAAAAGGATATTGAAGATCTACGCCAGAGGGGAAATGATATAAAAGGGTCCTAGGAGAGAGTATGGTCAAGAACACAAATGAAACTGGTGTGGCAGTGCAAGTCCTAATCCCAGCAGGCTGGGCAGCCGAGGCACAAGGACCGTGAACTCAAGGGCACAGTGAGATCCAGTCTCAAAAAATAAATATAGAAAATTTTAAAATAGAGGTTAAAAAAAAAATAACACAAGTGAAAACATGCCCCTTTAGGAAGAAAAATATATTTTTTCCCCTCAGAAACCAAAGGTAAAAGATAAAAATTCCATGGCTTAAAGAAAAAATACACACACACACACACACACACACACACACACACACATATATATTAAAATGCTCTCATCTTAAAATTTAACTATATATCTCCCCCACTAAATTGTACACTTGTTATAACAGGGACAGAATTCACCCATCTTTGGTCATCCAGGCCTAACAGACACTTAAACATAATATGTATTCAATGAATGATAGCCCAGAAAATAGAGGATGAATCATCCCAGAAAAACAAAAGTTGAAGTTACCCATTCAGAGAGGCACAACAGGAAGAAATCAAGGACTACTAAGAAAGGAGGAAAGGTTTGGTCCAGTTGGAGAGGATAAAATGAAACTCAGAATCGAGAAATGTTAAAAAAAAGAAATGGTAGAAAGCAGAAAGGACTCGGCCTTGGTTTCTACACAAGCATGTCCAGTCACAAGCAAGCTGCCTGGGTCTAAGACGGTGTGATTCAGACCTCCCAGTTCCGGAACTGGCAAGGAGTTCTCAATGCAAAGAGCAAAACTCTTTGCTCCAAAACATACATCCTAATGGCAACAGCACATCATAAACAATTACAATGGGTATCACACAGCGCACCCATGGCAAGTAGTTCTCATAAAGAAAATTAAGACACAGAATTGATTTTGGATGAAATTATTTAATCTTTATTTAGACATACCCAAATTCTAAATGTTTACTATGTAGTTTTTTAAATGTCTGTGAATTTATAACTGGCTAAGGAAATTCCCCAAAGCAATCAAAGATCAAAATTCTTTACACTATGTTACACATGGGATTTCAATGAAGGACCAGGCAATGTAGAAGAATATTAATTCATTAACAAACATGAGATAAAGCTGAGGACAGTTGAGTTCCTATCCGTACTGTCTGATTCTGACCTCCAGGACTACAACTATGGTCCAAAGTCACACCGACTCTCAAAGGTTGCATTAATAAAACTCAGCACTGTAAGTCCAGAATCCCTCTAGGGAACAGGGAAATGATGGGGTCCATCGCCTGGTCAATATCAGCAGCCACCAAAGAGTCACCACAGGGAAATGGGACAAAGACATTCATCAGCCACTATAGCCTGTCTTCCTAACAAGAGTCCTTTCTGTGAGGACCCCTGTCTAAGTGACCTGACACAAAGCTTTATAAAGCAGCATTAATACTGTGGGCCAAAATGAGATTGATCTTTGAGCTTCGTGGTCTCCTGTTGTCAACAGTGCATTATAAAACCAATACTAAATACTTTATAAACAGGTCTCCCTACAGTGTATTAGAAAAACAGTGCATATTTCATGCCCCATAGTTAGGTAGCCACATATCCATCAGACTAATAAATTATTTATTGGGTACTCAGAAGTGCAATAAGAGTCAATAAACTAACTTCTGGATACTTATAAGCTACTATTTCACTGGAAATTATAACTGAATGATAAAACTATCTCACAAACTGGATGGTGGATGGGAAATCCCAGATCTCTCAAGTACAGTGTTCGAAGGAAACACAGACCTCATGAATGAGAAGGGACAAAAAGTCCTATGCCCTGTAAAGAGTCCTGATTACTGAAAGCACCACCCAATCCCATGCTTGCTTCCTTTCTCCTGTGTATAGATTCCTTTGGTTCTACCATCCTTGGACACAGATGAAGGACAGAAAAACTGGTGGTAACATTTCTAACACACCCTGACTCAAGCCAGATGACAACTACCACTAATGGTTTGCAGTTGACATCTCCAGAGAAATTATACAATGACTTGAGGGTAAAAGCTTTCTGCTACATGCACAGTATGGAATTTGAATTCTAAGGTTAAAGACTCACTTTCCCCGCACCCCTATTTTTGGTTAAAGCACCCAAGCCTGTGAACACCCTACGATACAGTCCCTGGTGCCTGGTCTAACATGATTAGGCATCTGATTTCTGGTTCCACCCCTCTGATAGAGGACCTTCTGTTCTGGAATGGATTCCAGCCCATCAAGAAAGAATTTCTTCAGCTGGGAGTTATTTCTCAAACTATCAGAGGCGTGGACCTTTGTGTAGTATTGTGGGTGCCATGGTTTCACATGCTGGCCACATTAATACTGGAGAGCAAGCATCTGTAACCCACAGCTGTGTGTGCTCCAGCCCCAAAGCACCCGCAAGGCTTATGCCAATGCAAACCACTCTTCCCATCCCACGTCGGAACCACACTGGTTTTCTTCAGCAGCCAGGCGCTGAGATACAGTTCTGAAAATGAAGGTTTTGGGTTCTTTCCATCCACATGATGGGTATAGAATGTTGAGAAGAATACTGCCAGAGGGACTGGCACTTTTATTCTCCCCCATCCCACACCAAGTGAGCAAACCATGAAGAGCTTTATAGTGTCAAAGGGTGTTCAAAAGCCCCCCGGGGGGAATAACCAAAATGGATAAATATATAGATTTTCTTCCACACTGTTTTCATTTTTCTTCTTAGTGTCTTATATTTTACCCCTATTGAGTGGAGTTTTTAAAGTTGAAAATATTTTATGTGGGTAGAAAAAAGATGTAGAAGTAAACGAAAAATATGGGAGAGACTTGATTTCACATCATTTCTTCAGAAAGACCTCCCCAAATCCTAGAAATCATGAAAGCTGACGTAAAAACATGAAACAAGACTAGTTACTTTGTATTATTTTTGCTACTACAACCACTACTGCTGAGATGATTATTCATATTAATGAGTTTGGTATGTAGACAAACTATAAAAGACGCAGTCTCTGACCTCCAAGTACTTATCTCTGTCTTTTGGGATTTACTCCTCCTGCTAGATTTACTTTTATTCTTCATACCCTTGCCCAGAGGAAGTGATCATCACTCAGGACTTGGACCATTTCCATGGGTGGGGTTTAAATATGGCAACAAGAAGAAAGAGAACGTTTGCCCTTGGACACAAAGTTGGCCCCAAAGCTCAGGATGTCTAGTTTGTGGCAAAAAGAAATAAAAACTCCCTGTGAAAATTTTACACTGGTCTCACTGAGCTCTATCAGAAAAAAAAAAAATTCTTACAAAGTGTGAAAGTACATAGTATTCCATTGCCTAATCACATCAAGCACATATAAGCACAAACCATGTCCCTCTACACTAAAGATGGTGAGACACCAGTCTCTACCATCCCTTATAATTAGTTGTTATGTATTGCATATGTCCTTAGAAAACGTGTAGAACAGATACATTCAGGGTGCCAATGGTGCCCAGTAGTTAAATGCCAAATTTAAAGTGAGATTACTTGGGTTTCACTCTATGTAGAAACATTTGCCATTTGTGGAACCTCAACAAAATTGTTACGCAGTCAAAACTGTTCATCTCTAAAATGGAAATGATCGTACTAATTCACATAATTAAATGTTTTTAACACAAAAGAGAGAGGTACATAGCTCAGTGGTATAGTGCTTGCCTAGCATGTGCAAAGCCCTTGTTTTGATTCCTAGCAGTTGTGTGGGGGTGGGGGAGAGGCAGAGGGGAGGAAGGGATCTCAAACAAGAAGCCTGAGAGCAAAGTTTGGCCTCACAAACATTTTGGTCAGCTCCCTAAGTGAGAGGGTATGAGTGGGCATGTGTGTTTAATTAGTGACCAACAAGAAAAATTCAAGAAACTTTATTATTTTAAAATGTTATTATCAGCTGCTAGGGATCGGGGTTGGTAGAGAGAGAAAAAAGGTAAGATGCCAAGGCGTTAAAGATAAGGCAACAAAATCTATGTTCCTTCCTGATAGCAGTGGGGCCGGGGCTGGTCACTCTTTGTAGCTTGCAATCTCAGCTGGGCAGTTTCCACTACTCCCCAGTGTATTAAATCCCACCTGTTTCCCTCAATTCATTATTTGTCCAGCCACTATAGCCATCTGAGTTTGTGACATCTGGCCTGTAAGTCACTCCACATTAATCTAGCATATATGGAGAATTCATTCACACATAAATGAAGGTCATATTTAAATAAAATGTCAAGTACC
Source organism: Sciurus carolinensis (assembly GCF_902686445.1). NCBI lineage: Eukaryota > Metazoa > Chordata > Mammalia > Rodentia > Sciuridae > Sciurus > Sciurus carolinensis. The sequence goes on along the minus strand of NC_062226.1, from coordinate 54,001,029 downwards.
AAGAATGTTTTCTATTGCCTCTGCTACAATTACAGACATGTGCTCTGCGATAGCTATTTCAGGAATAATAGTTCTCAAATATATTTATTTTTAACCAATGAAGACCTTGTTTTTAAAAGATGTTAATACTGAATATACAGGACAATACTTACGATGCCTGAGCCCTTGACCTCAGTAGCCTAAGACATCTACACAGAATTATAAGGCTGTACAAAAAATTTTTTTTAGAAAACTGACCTAAGATGACTGCTTGACCATTTAATGAGGGAAACTGAGGCAAGGTCACAAAATAAGCAGATGGCAGAGCTTGGACAATTTTTCAGGGTCTTCGTTACCAAAATACTTATACTAGAGTTCACAGTGGTGGTCCCAAGGATGGAAAATCAACTAGTATTCCAGTGTTGCTCTTACTGACGTATGAGAACTGACTGCTAAAATTTCAGGCAGTTTATAAGCAAGGAGACTTCACGTTGGTAATTTGAAATAGGCCATGTTGAGAACCCTTACAAGAACAGTCAGCAAATGCTACAAATCAGAGCTCCTGTGCAGAACACCATGAACTAGTTGTCCAACTTTTACAAGCACCATCCCTGGCTGAAATTCTGACATTTGGCTAAGTTAGGCACCTTTACATGGTACACATGATCAAGTATGGGTCCATTTACTCCCCTCTAGAGCTCTCAAGGCCAAGTCATATTCTTAAGAGTTACAGAACAAAATAATTGATGTATAAGTTTGGAGTCCTTATTACGTGTAAAGCATTGTGATAAGTTTTATAAGATACAATTATAGTAAAAGCACCATATCCAGAGGTCTTATGAAATTAATAATTCTGGATAGCCAGAGTCTAGGGGATGGTACCTTACATTTAATGAACACCTGCTATATGCCAGGTTCTATGCAAAGCATAAAGTATTTTTTCATTTGTTCTTCACAGGTCCTATGAGAGGTATTATTATTCTCATCTTACCAATAAGGAAACTGATGCTAAGAGAATTAAGTCACTTTACCGAAGTCATATATTAGTGTCAAAGCAGGAATTTAAGACCAAGCTGGTCTTATTTCAAAATATGTGTTCATCCCACTATCCTGCACTGCCTCTCTAGGTTTCTATGACGTCAGAAAAAAATTTTCTTAAAGGGTGTCACCCTATGTCTTTAAATAGGACATATCTTTCAAGACAAATAATTTTTTCTTTTTGAATACCAACTGATATGGAGTGATACCTTTAGGGCTTATAGAGGGAGCAAAGAAAATCTGAGACTGTGCTATATTTCAAATTCAACAATATACCATTTTATTCTTCCATAGTTAATTGTAATTACTTATTATATAGCCAATGTCTGCCTTCCCCCCACTTCTATAAAATGTTGCTACTATACTATGAGTCTTTCCAAAGTAATATTAAGTTGTAATTAAGAATGAAATAGTTGAGTACTGGCAAGAAACACCTCCAAGTAAATCACGAGTTAACAGCAAGATGCAGAACAGTAACCTAGTATATGACCATATATGTTTAAGAGAGAGAGTGGGAGAAAGAAGACGAGGAAAAAGAAAAACTAGAAGGAAGTTGTAAAATCATTTTACATTTAGGCTAAGTTACTTAAAGAAATACCTTCTGGTACAGAAATCTACTCTGAGAAGGGATGGGAAATTTGTTTTCTCTAAGCTTCAATACTCTTTTTTTCTCTTTTCATAATGTGTACATTTTAGCAATTAACAAAATAAAAAACAAATGTAGTCTAATGAGGGCCCTAACAACCAAAAAGAATTTAAGAGTTTATGGTACTAGGCAAAATGGAAAGTTGCTATCTAAGCTTGGAAGCATTCTTTCATGTCTCCAGCATGCTCAAAGCACTGTTTTTGCCTAGTTCTCAACTATTCTCATATCAGCATGGTGTAAGATTTAAGACAAGGTCTGCTAACTTTACCTGATATACAGTATAGTTGGAGACCATAAACACACAAGCTAAAATTAAAGATGCAAATAACTGCTCTTTCTTACGAAAGATGTACCACAAGTCAATATGCGTTGCTAACACTACTTCAAGGACCGTAAGTAATTTGGTCACAAGAGGGCTATGAGCCGAGTTTTGTGGGCTAAAGAGAATATCAAAAGGCAAGAGAAGAGAGCATTCCAAATGGGCAGGGAAGCAAGCATAAAAATAAGTGTAAGGAAGCACCATTCCTAGGTAGAGGAAAGATATTAAGATATTAGAAAGAGAATATGTTAGCAAACTATAGAGGCCTTGAAATTTGGACTTTTCAGGTTCTGAACAGAAAGGTAAAATTGGAAGTTGTGTCTCAGGAACAGTGTATTGCTGTGTATTAGAAGTTGTGTTTCAGTTAGGAACAGAGTACAGTGTTTACCAGAAAAGCGAGACATATGAGGCAGAAATATTCATGTAGGGGATTTGTCTTGATTTCAAATATTTGTCTACAATATAACCTCCAACAACAAGGGAGTATGGGGGATTTCTGTCTGTATGCAAGTATTCTACATGAACACTTGACACTACCTTAAGCACTAATAGAAAATGGACAGCCCAGGGCAGAACCAAGGACCTAAACTAGGTAAAAGAAACAAATTAACAATTTATAGTGTTTTGCTTCCTTTTTCAAAGAATCTATAAGAACTGGTGCCTGTGTTTGAGGGAAAGAGTATCAATACCTGTGTATATATACAGTTAAAGTATGTCTAGCTGGAGAATATTTTCTGAAATTAATCATCCAATACTCAAATTATGCTCTGTCCTCAATTCTTTACCATATACTCCTAACTGGCCTCTCATCCAACAGTATATGGCTCAGCACTCACGTCTAGGTTGACCCTGTCACCTCCCTCAGTATCTCACCATTCTTGCCTGACATTATAAAGATGTTATACGTAGTCTACATGTTTGACAAGGGATCATCTGTCCATGTCAGATGGGAATAGGCATCTCTCCAGAATGCGTGACATACTCCATCAATAAATGCAAATGCTCTCAAACAAGCTCTAGAATCCTCTGGATTTCTGCAATTGAATATCCCTCTCATATAGGTCCCAAACTCAATCTTTGAATTGAATTATAACATTCTTGCCATAACTGTTGCCTGTCCCATTTCACCATTTCACTAATGAACAGATAAGCTTCCTGCTCACCAAGGCTTAAAAGCAAATTCGTCCATTTCACCTCCATATTCTTACCATGTTTGGCATGGTGCCTAAATTTGGTTGACTAAATGAACACCAGATGAATAAATGAATGATAACAGTAACTTAGGAGCATCTATGCTAGGAAGATAAATTCAGGGTGTGCATCCGTTGACTGTTCCCTCAGCAGCACTGGCAGGCATTCCTAACTGAGCGTAGAATTTTTTTTTCTTTTTTCCCCTTCTGGGTCACCTCAGCCTCTCAAAGCATTCATCACCAGTCAGTAAAAATTCATCCACAAAATAAAACATATTTGTTATCCCTGAACTATGCCTTTTTTTCTTTTAAGTTCCAAGTTACTGTCATTTTTAAAAAGTTTTTCTAGTTTGAGCCCAAAAGAAAAAGGCATTAAGTTCCAAATTAAGTCTAGAACTATAAAAACAATCTTCTCTCCTATTGTGCTTAGACTTGATAAAGATACCAAGTATATTGTAATACCTGAATACTAGATGAAAAAATGTAAAGTGAAGAGTTTGGCCTCCACAATCTCTTTAGCACACAAGTGCTAAATGCTTTCAATGAAAACTAGGTGCCTCATCTAAGGGAGCAAAGAAATCCCTCTGTCTGAGTCATCTCAGAATCCATCTCCATTCACTTTCAAGACACCCCCTCCCTCCCAATTTCTCTTGCACTGCAGATTTATTTCTCTCAAACAAAAATTAATAAATACTACTAGGCAAAGTGGTACATGCTACTCAGTAGGCTAACTCAGGAGGATCGTAAGATCAAAGGTCAACCTAGGCAATTTTGCAAGATCCTGTCTCAACATAAAAAATACAAAGGGCTGGGGATGTATCTCAGTGGTAGAGCCACTGGGTTCAATCCCCAGTACCACAACAAATAAAATAAGTAACAAATTTCAAACACTGTGGAGAAACATAAAATATATATATATATATATATATATATATGTATATATATATATATATATATATATTTAACAGTTTCTTTAGAAATATTAGCTCAAACCAGGCTCAGTGGTGCATTCCTATAGTCCCAGCTACAAAGACAGGAGACAGGACAGGAGGATGGAAAGTTCAAGGCCAGTCTGAGCAATCTAGTGAGACCCTATATCAAAATAAAGTTTTCAAAAGGGTTGAAGATATAGCACCTAAAACTTTTGCCTCAACATTTAGATAGTCCTTACCATATTAAAACAACTGTTCTGGGGGATAGTAGTAAGTCAAAAGAAAAGGTGCATGCTGTTGTACACAAAATAACCAGCTGACTGAAGCTGTGAATTAATCGTTTAATCTCAGAACTGAAATTCTCATGCAGTCTTGGAGAACAAGTCATTTTATAAATGACTTGGCAATCACACATTCCAAAGACAGCCTCTCAAATTGCCAGATTAAAAAAGTACAAGTTACACAAGAACCTGTGTACTTCTTTTCTAGATGCCACCCCTTTCTGAATACACATACCACTAAGCAAACAATCTCAACAATCTTTTTAAAGAGAAAAAGAAGTTGAATCATTTGCCATCTTTGTATAAAACAAAGAAATTGCAGAGGAGTGTGAGCTGGCAAGTCAGCCAAAGCGAAATGCATTCCACATGGTTAGCAGCCAGCAAGCTGAAGAAGGGAGAAAACCTGACACTTAAGGCTTCAAATGATCACAGCCTACTAGGGTCTACTCTCAGTTTTGACTCCGGATGCACGTTTTAATAGTGACTAACACTTATGGAACTGCACAGAGCCTAATGTCAAGATGTTTCCATGTCCCTTAATATCATGCAAACATCCCAGGTCAAATATAACATGACACTAATAGTCTGGAAGCAAAGTGGATGACCAGAAACTGTATTTTATTTTAACAGATCTAATAGATTCCTCTTTGCAGTGGTTGTGGGAAAAGACATGGCAGAGTTTGAACATTAACAACGGTTGTTAAGGTAAAGCTTAATCCCAAATGTGTTAGCATAAAACTACCCACTTCAAAAAGATTTTAGAGTATATTTTATTAAATCCTGAAATGCATGTCCTGGTAAATTTCTATATAAATTTGATTTACAAATTCCACTGAAAATGTGCCACAGCTGGCAGAATAAATTACTACAATAAATCATTATTAAATAACTGTAAATCTTTGTAATGACATAATGCCTAACTAAAAAAAGTATGCAGAAGTGAACATTTGGTAGAAGAAAAGCACTCTTCACACAGAAAAACAAATTACAAAATTTACCATGCCAACACTACAATATGATTCAATGACTAAACAGGGAAATAAAATTCACATAAATAGTACTTAAATCTACAGTGGAGTTGTGTTCACTATTGCATCAAAACAAACCTCATGGCAAGGAGTAAGAGACTCAGGTTTTTGACATTAATGATCACACTGACAACGGGTAAGTCTTATGCATAGAACTCCATCCAATATTTTGCTAGACAATAAAAACATATTTCAGGTATCAATCACCAAGACCAGTTAGTCCTTCCTTCAATGCTTCATAAATATTCCTCAAATAAAATAATCTATTTCTCTACCTCAACCCTCTCCTCTGTATAGAACTCCACCTGACTTCAAAATAAACTTTTTCCAAAAAACATAAGTTACATTCTTTTTGATGGGGAGCAGATGGGTAGCTAGAGCAATCCATTACTTCAGATATCACTTGAAGTGAATCACTCCAAACACACCTGCCTTATTTAGCTCTCCCTAGCCTCCATTTGTCAAAGTATAGACACTTGGTACTCCTGTCGCAACCAACGGGGCTCATGGCTCCAGCCAGCAAGATGAGTTCCAGCACAGTGACAGGTCCTAGAGTGCCTGCTTACAGCATGTGATTGCTGTTCCTGCCTCTCGGGAAGGGTAAATTAATAACTGACATTTTCACAACAGAAGAAGTGTCTAAGATAAACCCATTAAAACTGTTAGTCTACCGAATATTTCACACTGCCAGTTGGTAAAATCTCTGCCCAGGTGATCACTGCCTACTCTTGTTTGTATTTATACTTCAGTTTACAGACACTAGTCTTCATAAAATAAAAAAGATGTTCCTGAATGCCACCCCTAACCATTTTTCTATTTGCCAAACGTAGGTCACCAAGAGTGTCTCTCAGTAAAACCACTGTCTCTTCTAGCCCATGTAGGCTTCACCAATATAGGAGGCTGATTCAGGAAAGTCACCCTCACCCAATAGGGGAGCAAACTGAGCTGTCCAAAACACTAAAGGGCAAAGATGGCCTTATTTTAGTCTACCTCACAATATTTTTATGCATACAAATAGGACAGTATTTTCCCCCTGTATTTCATTTTCCAATTTGTTATAAGAGCAAAATGCTATCCCTTTTTCAAAATGGAGAAGCTGCTTCACTAAGATTATGGGCAAATGTGTTACCCAGAGGCACACTTGGGCCCCATGGTCAGGTATTTCTTCCCAATAAGATACTTCCCCCATTGCCTCCACTTCCAGTCCTTGTAAAGCCATTCCCGAGTATTGCTCACTCTCATGGGAGAGCAAAGCATCCGTGCTATGGCCTCAAACCTGACACATTCCAGACCAAATAAATAAGCCAGTAAAAGGATACCTAACTCTGTAAAGGCGAATAAACATCTAAAAGTAACTCGCAGAAACAACTGAAAATATTTCCAAATAAGCAAAAGTTCAAAGAGAAAGAACAAGACAGCATGAGACAACACAACTCAAAAGAAGAGGGTCAGACGCAGCACTGGTGCAGGAAAACAGTCAAGGGGAGACCCAGGAAACCAAGAATGTACAATTCCATGAACGAGAACAAAAGAGATTGGGGGGAGAAGTCACGTAAGCACAAACAACACTTATTAATACAAAAAGATGGCGGCTAGATTACAAGAGTGGGATGAACTAAATTTCTAGCTACATTACCCAGAAATCATAATCAAAAGACAAGGATGTTAGCCACTGCTAGGAACATGACTTCAGTACCAACCACTCAGGGTAATTTATTTGAGTTAACTTTGATCATACAAAAAAAGACAGGACCTTCTCCCTTCTTCCCTTCCCCATCTTCTATCTCCCTAAACAATCTAGTTTATTCCTAGGCTTCAGTTACCAAATGTGTTGGTGGGCACCAAACTCTCCCTTCAGCCTATGTTGCTCTTCTACATAACAAATGCATTCCCGTCAGCTCCAAAGTAATGTCTAATAGCAACTTCAAACTTGACAACTCCTCACATTTGTCCCCCAGAACAGCCCACATCAGTAAATGATACCATCCACCATTAAGGGGTTAGAAAATGATTTTCTCATTTATAAAAAACAATTTTATCCTTCCTCACTTTTCTTAAGAGTGTTTCCTTGGAGACACAGTGAGTCTGAGTTCTTACTTTAACCTTTGGAACAGAGATAAATCTCTCTAGGGATTAAGCCCAGTCTCCAGTTTTTACAATGTAGAGATATCTTCAAGGTCATATATGGAATCAACTCCAGATATGTGAAAATAAACCTGAGTTTAATTCAAGTGCCTCTCATATGGGCAAGGAAGACCATCACAGGAAGCAGCCCTTCGTCTCTGGAGATGAGAAACTGATCTACTTTATTTATTCTGCTTCTGTGTATAAACTGGGGGGTTTACTACATGTAGTCAACCTCTAAATCTTTCAAATCTACCTCCTAAATATCTCTGTATCTATCTATTCTCCATTCCTTTGGCTACCACTATGGTACAAACTAGCATTCTTGGACAGTTGAAACAATATCCTATCTCAGATTCTTGCATTCACTTTTTCTCCATTCCAACCTATTCTCCAAACTACAGTTGCATTTCCAAAAATCCTTTAAGATGCTTCTACAAGATTTGATCTCTGCCACCATAACCAGCTTCATCTCCTGACCCCTCCCAGTGATCACCTACTTCTCTCTGCTCCAGTCCTTCACCTTGTTTTAAAGACTTTCACCTCCTCTTTCCTAAACCTCCTCATCTTCAGAGACTGTTTCTTTACCTGAACTAGAGAAGATTGTTACCTATTCCTATTCACCATGAACTACTTTTCAGCACTTCTAATTATTTAACATCCATCTCCCCTATGGGTCAGTAAGCACCACAATGGCCAGGCTCTTTGATCCTATCTTATGAGTGCTTAGTACAGATTTAATAACACAAATGAGCCGAACACAGTGGCACACACGTGTAATCCCAACGATTCCAGAAGGTGAGGAAGGATTGCGAATTTGTGGCCAGTCTCAGCAACTTACCAAGAAACTAAGAAATTTAGTGAGACCCTGTCTCAAAATTTTTAAAAAATTAATTAAAAAGGGCTGGGGATGTAGCTCAGTGGGAAAGCACCCCTGGTTCAATCACCAGTATCTAAAGAAATAAACAAAAACTCCTGATTTTATACCCCAATGTACTAGCCAATGCAAGTAGAGAATCAACTTAAAAGCTATTTAAAATTAGGTGGATTTATCTGTTTTATTTTATTTATTTAATATGATCTTAAATCTTTCCCTATATGGTATAACATCTTGAATCTTATCACTTTGCACCTAACTAAATAGAAAATCATGTTCTGAAGGACCAAACTCCCCAACACAGTTGCTTCTGGCTACCATCATCAAGACAGATTAACTCAGTTACGTCCCAAGTTTGAGTCCAATAAGCCCTTATGAAACTCTTTGGCAAATGTCAAACATAATAATAAGAAATATAAGAAACATCCATAAAAAGCCTGAAGATCCTTCTTCATACTTGACAACAAGCAGTTATGTTTGCCATTTCTTTAAGTCCCTTTCTCAAAATTGCATCATTAATGATGGCTAATGCAAATGTTGACTATGAAATTTTATTCATTTTTTTCAGCAACAATTGAATGCCTGCTACATTCCAAACACAATGGTAGTAATGGGATGTTTGACTTTTGTAAAATTACAGTTGCAAGGCTATAATTCATTGTTATTTGAGGGTAAAATTAATGTACCAATTCATATATAAAAAGTCTTATAAATTACTAAGAATTTCTACATAACTGAAAAGCTTTTATTCTTTATAGTATTCAAAGTTCAGTAGTAATTTTACTCAACAAATTATAAACACAACGTAAGGTGTACTAGTTTTCTATGGCCACCATAACAAATTATCACTAGCTTAATGGCTTCAACCAACACAAATTTATTAGCTTATAATTTTATTAGTCAGAAGTATGACACAGGTCTCATGGGGCTAAAATCAAGATGTCAATAGAACTGTGATCTTTTCAAAAGATGCTGAAAGAAAATTTATTTCCTTGCCTTTTTCAGCTTCCATGGGCCGTCTACATTCCTTGGCTTGTGGCCCCTTGTTCCATCTCTAAACCCAACAACATTGTCTCTCCCAGACAATTCTTCCATGATAACATCTTTCTCTCACCATACCTGGGAAGGAGTATAGCTCTTAATAATTCATGTAATTAGAATGGATCCACTCAGATAAACTGGGCTTAACTTTCCCACCTCAATGTCCTTAACTTATTCACAGTGACATCCCTAAGGTTACATATCCACAGGTTCTTAAAACTTGCAGATGATGAGGAGGCCATTATTCTGCTGACCACACAGGCATGCAAAATTTTCAGGTTTCCATTCTCACTCTGTGAATTAATATTTCTAATTGTCTGGTATATGAAATTCACTTTAATACATAGTCAAGGCATGATATATCAATCTTACTGTCACAATCTGAATCTTTGAAGAATCAGTTGGTTTTATTTACACGAATACAACTAAACAGACTTTTTAAAAAAGTATTACTTAATTTGTCTTTCATTTGAATGGTAAAAGTATTCCACATCAAAGTTTATTTTTGTTATAGATTCCTGAGGGAATTTGTTTTGATTTTAACAGTGATAAATTCCAGGAAACTAATTCATCTCAACTGGGTTGTAACACTTAACTTCGTGGTAATAGTTTCAGTTCAAACCAAAAAGAAATGCAGAGAAAAGGATTACATGTCACCACTGCACTCAGCTGGCTATAAACTCACACTTCAATAATAAGGAAGATGCAATTTTAATGCAAAAATCAGCAATTAGAATGGAGGCACTACATTAATTGCTTATAATATTTTTGTGCTTTGTTATGAGAGGTTTCTCCCCACGACAGAAAAATCAAGGATCACATCTGAACCTTGTTTTATTTTTTAAATTTATTTTACTTTCCATCATTTATTTTGTGGTACTGGGAATTGAACCCAGGGTCTCTTGCATGCTAGTCAATTACCTATCACTGAGCTATATTCCCAGTCCCTGGAGCTTTAGAGATAGTATGCTTACTTTAGGATGTTTAAAAAGACATTAATGCAAAGTTTAGTTATATTTAAGACTTCTGGGTCAAAAATCAACCACCCAGTGAATTTCTCCTAATTTTTAAAGTTCTGAAATCTTATCATTTTCATAGAAGGTAAATTTTCAAACTGGAAAGGAAATTACCAGTATCAATGTAAATCAGTACTAATATCCCTCACAATACATAGAGAGAAAAATGAATACTAAACATTGCTTAAAAAGAAATCTTCAAGAGAACAATCATTTTCAACCATGTCATTTATACATGATTTCAGCTTTATTGTAATATATTTTAAATCTGTGAAGGTATTTCACAATTATAGTTAAAGATAAAACGGCATAAATATAGAACAGCTCAGTAGTTGAAGACAGAAACTTTTATAAGTTAAATATAGCTTACACTGATTTTATTCACAATGAAAGTGTATTACTTTTATGAGAAAAATCTATAGCCAGGTGCAGTGGTACACAACTGTAACCCCAGTTACTCAGGAGGATGAAGCAGGAGGATTCCAAGTCCAAGGCCAATCTAAACTTAGGAAGCCTTTGTCTCAAAATTTTTAAAAGGGCTGCAGGTGGAAGTCAGTGGTAGAGTACCCCTGGGCTTAACCCCCAGGTACTGCAAAAAATAAAACAAGAAAGAAAAAAAAAGCTATGATACTTCAGTGAAATGGGAGTAGACAAGAAAACATACTCATTATTGAATGAAATATACATAGCCAACTTAATAATTTCTACATCCACATGTTGGTCTAAATCATGCATTCTCCATAAGAGTAAAACTATTTTGATCTTATATTGGCTTATGGTTCTTCAAAGCTCAACTCTACCAACAAAATCTTACTTCTTAGGATTTAATGGAATTTCAGTGGGTGGGGAGAGAACAGTTAGACAAAAAAATCTTGAGCCATCTAACTACAAAGGCCCCTGTTTGAGAAACAAGTGCTCTGTAGTTGACAAAACTGGATATGCCACCAAGTTACATTTACATGTCTCATGAGAGCAATCAGTCCAGAAATACGTCAGAAAAAGTAAAATTTATCAGAGTACTCACAGTATCAAAAATTAAGAAGAATGAACACCAAGTCACAAGAAGAACCAATACAGTCACCCTCATCAGTTTCAGAAATGTAAGATAAAGCATAGGGTGGGTTACTTTAGAAGAGTGACAACTGTGAGATCAAAAGAACCTGTGATTCCAGGAGGTACACTCTTCACTCTAGGAGGGTTGATCTATTTTTTTCATGGACATCATCAAGTTGGTGCCATCCAAGGCCATATGGAAGTGCATTGCCTTCTGGAAAAGTATATGAGGTGTGAGGGAGGAAGTATTCAAGACGAAATGCCAGAAGGGGCCCATCTAGGAAATACAATTGTCCTGTAAAAAACGCCTTTGAACACTCTCCAAAGCCATTCAGAGATCTTTACCCATTCTACCCTCATTCTTCTTTCTTAGAGAAATGGTATTTTTAGAAAGAAAGAAAGAAACTGAAAGTGGTAAGTGGGGTGACTCAAAGTCCACAATCCACTTCAGAACCCCCTGAATATGCACTTGACAGAAAGGGGAGATGAACAGTGAGACAGGCTCCAACGGACTTCACACTTTAGGAAGCTCGACACACACAGCAGCTACAATGAAAAGAACTGGCAGTGACCACAGCTCTCTCTCATTGGCCTCCTCAATTTACTATTTTCATTTTTGTGTTCTTACTTTTATTTTGCTTTGTGCTCCCCAAACTAATGGAGGCAGGGAGCAACAGAACCTGGCCTCAAGGGGTACTTGGGGTACTTGAGATGGGGATAGAAAACCTGAACTCTTAAGGTCTCCTGCCAACTTTTCAAGTACAAAGAACATAGTCTGAGATGATCAATGTTAAAAGTGCCGCCTCCGCCCCATATATGGCACTGTAATAAAGTAACAGTAATGACAACAATAATGAAGATGCCTTGTATCTTATACCTTACTTAAAGTGCTTTAATGACTCTAATGGATTGAAGCATCCCTATGAGATCAAAGGCAGATATTATCATTTCCAGTCTACATAATAGAAAATCAAGGAAGAAAGGTTAAGTGACTTGACCAAGTCTCATTCATCAATATGGTGATGTTCTGATAACAGCTAAAGGGCTGCTCGTTCCTGTGCTGCCTACACAGCTGTTCAGTTCAACTTGCAGTAGAACCCAAACAAGTCAGAGCATTATGGGGAGTGATACTGGCATTAGAAAAGAGATTCATGGCTGGGCATGACCTGTAATCCCAGTGGCTTGGGAGGCTGAGGCAGGAAGATCACCAATTCAAAGTCAGGCAATTAGCAAGGCCCTAAGTAAGTCAGTGAGTAAATAAAATACAGAAATGGGCTGGGGATGTGACTCAGTGGTTAAGCATCTGTGGATTAACTTCCCAGTACCAAAAATAAAAATAAAAAAAAGTTAAGGAAATTCACTTATATCAGAGTTGTGGTACGTGCCTGTAATCCCAGCAACTCAGGAGGCTGAGGCAGGAGGATCACAAGTTCAAGGCCTACCTAGGCAACCTAATGAGACTCTTTCTCCAAATAAAAAAATAAAAAGGATAGGGATGTAGTTCAGTGGTAGAGTAACCCAGGATCCAATGCCCAGTACTGGGAGAGAGGTAGGGGGGAAGAGGGAAAGAGGGGGAAGAGATTGACTGATTTACTTAATTTTTTATCAGTAAACTGACTTTTTTACAAAGGAAATTTTTCCTGTTCTTTTTAAAGATTCACACCCACTAAATATTACAATGCAAAATCACTTTGAGATGACAGTGATTTGATGTGAAGTTAGAGAAGGAACAAAACATGGAACACAAGGGGATAGGAAGCAGAGCCTATCATTAGTCTTCTCCAAGCCAGTGGGAGGGAAGAAAACTGCAGAGCCTGTTACTTCCAAATGATAAAATCTAACCTTCCCACATCTTCTTAAATCTGCTAAAGATGAACACAACACACCCAGCAAAAGAATGCTCAAGCACCATGACACAAGGGGCGGCAACATCATCTTTAACCCAGGTCCAACATTGGAAAACTGCAGAGCTACAGTATATACTGGCCATTGTAATAGTTGTGTTTCATGCCCTCCAGTATAAAAACTAATCACTCCCCACTGGAAGACTATAGCAAAGGAAAGGGGTATAACCTAATCCTAACATGAAGTCCCTTTATTACTTATTTATTTGAGTTACCAAGAATGTGATCAGAATTAAAATAAGAGCTGGGACTGGTTCCTAATAAAAGTTAACCTTGCTCCCTTTCCCACCCACACAAAAGTAATTCTGTTTAGAAACCTTCATTTTTTTGGCCCCAACTCATTCTTGGGGTGTGTAGCTCAGTCGCTGCCAGTAATTGCTTCCATACAATACTGTGTTTTAAAACATGCTTGCATGCTTATGATGATGCATGATATTTATATTACATTTAAAGCCCCCCAAAAAGACATGTTTTATTTTCTGTATGAATGAACACTGCCTATGTACAATGTAACAAAGTAGTCATACACACACACACACACACACACAAAAGTGACTTTTGTATAATCATATTTCTCTCTCTCTCTCTCTCTCTCTCTCTCTCTCTCTCTCTCTCTCTCTCCCCCTCTCAGAATGCTTGGTCCTGAACTTTGGGGAAATAATTGGAAACATAAATTGATTCATCTGGGAAGCAACTGAACCTAAAAATCTGTGACAAGAAACCATGAGTATATATCCTGTCATGTACCCAAGTTAATATTACCCAGGTCAGTATGCCATAAATTGCACTGGCTAATAATCATTTCACTTAGAGAAATTTCATTGGCTCTTTTACAAGACTCACTTTAATATAACAAAAATAGAAAACTCATACGAAAATTGCAACTCACATTTCCTTCCTTAAAGTTACTCTAATTTTTAACTCATCTGCTAGTTCATTAATGTAGAAGTATATATATGTTGGCATGATTGTGTTTACCTGCATAAAGTACATTTTTTTAAAATGTAGAAAGTAAATTCTTTCTCCCTACTTAAAAAAAAAATCACATTTTAAGATCTGGTATCTATTACAGTTTAGATCTGGAATGTCCTTCAAAGACCCATGTGTTTTTTAAAGGGTTGTTGGCCCACTCACAGCACTCTGATAAAGTGGTAGAACCTTCAGAATGTGAAGTGTACCAGAAATTAGTTAGGTGGTTGGAGAGCACCCTTGAGGGCACATCAGGATCTTGGTCCCTTCCTGCATCTCTGCTTCCCAGTGCCGTGGAGTGAACATGCACCCTCCACTGGGCACTCCTACCATGAAACAACAGGACCAAAGGACAGTGAACTGAAACCTCTGAAATCATGAGACAAAATAAACAGTTCATTCCTCTAAGTTGATTATGTCAGGTATTTGCTACAGTCATGAAAAGCTAACACAATATCTAAATTTGCTAAATTCACTCGGTTCTTCATAGCTCAGTAATTTCAGCATCACTGTCAACAATTTCTTAATGTCTTCCTTCCTAAATCAGTTTATGGTCAATGAAAGAACTCAAGATTCTCCCCCAAAAGAAGAGGGGATGGGGCAGTGGAAGGCTGGTTGTCTTAGTGGCATACGAAATTTGTTGTGGCACAGACCAATTTTTTGGGAAGATATCTTCCACCTTGGCTCTTTGTTTAAGGAAGGGTAGCAACTCTGTTAAGCTAGAGAACAGATGAGGAAGCTAAGGATTAGCTTTTTACTATTCTACATCTACCATATACAAACATTTAGTTTTATTTTACACAGAGAGCATGGTATTATAGGCCCTTTGGCCTATAATATGTCCCTGATATGGTGAACACACACACACACACACACACGACAGGCAAATCTTATTAGGTGAAAACTTAAAAGTGGACGAGGTTTTGTAGCATCACAAGGCATTTTGATTTTTTTGGTTTTGCTTATGTTTTGTTTGTGTCTTCCGGTACTGGGGACTGAACTCAGGCACTCTTCCACTGAGCCCTTTTTATTTTTTTATTTATTTATGTTTTAACACAGGGTCTCACCAAGTTGCCAGGTTGCCTTCAAATGTTCCATCCTCCTGCCTCAGCCTCTGAATTACAGATGTGGGCCACCCTACCTAGCACAGTATGATTTTATAAATTCAAAATGTTATTGGATTTGATTCTGATTAAGGATCTGAGAATGTGATCTTAATTTGCTTAGACTATACAAATGAAATTTTATATTTATTTCTGAGCAGCAAAAATCTTCTGGAATGAAAAAATAAAAGCTATATTTTGCTTTCTATATAGATTAAAAACAATAGTACTCAATATTATTAAATTTGTTACTATTAACATTTTAGTCAAATGCCTAATTAATCAAATGCCTAAAATGTACTAATCAAACTAGTGCCTTTCAAAAGAAATGTTTTACTTAGAAAAGTTGAAATATGCTCAGGTATTGAAATACAGAGTCACAGAATTATCACAATATTTACACAACTAAATATTTTTAAAATCATCCAACTCTTCTGGTATAAGTAACAGGTTCTCTCCCGTAGGCCATAATCATTCGGGGAGGATGCCTTAATTAAAACTGGGTGATCAAACTGTGTAGTACATCAAGTCAAAAATCTTACTTCTTAGCACAAAAGAGCATGCTCACAGTTTCTTAATGTGTCCTGTTAGGTCTACATATTAGCAGAGATGTAAACAATACCCCTTTTCCACCTGAACTGTGAATTTCTTCACTTTTAGTGCTTTCTGTCCCAACTTTAATGTTCTTTTAATGTAGTTTTTCCTGTGTGATATATCATATTTATCTCTGTAGCTATCCATCACTATTTCCTTTAATTGAGGTTAATTTCTTTCAACTTGGGGGAAGGTGGGAGGGACGAGGGACTCCTCACTCTGCAGCTTTGAGCACGGAGGGCTTCGCAGCTGCTGATCTCTTAATCCTGAAGCCTGCTTTTCAGGATGCCTAGATTCCTCAAATTCACCCCAATGCCCTCCAATCTGGACCTAAGTCAACAATCTATGGAGATGGGAACCCAGTTCCCACCCAGAACCACTTAATGAAAAATTTTCTATCTAACTAAAACCCCTCCAGCTGCAACACAAGTCCTTTTGTTTATTTTCGCTCAAATGGCTAACAGCTGGCACCACCTTCCATGTAAAATTATTTCATGTGTTTGGAAACAGTGATTAACTCATACCTAGGTCTTTACTTCTCCAGGCCACAAAAATCAGTTCACTTCACAAATCTTTTAAACATTTTCTACTTTTACCTCTGGGGTCCAGGGTCCTTTTGGAGTTTGGAATGATCAATGAAATGTTACAAGTTTATGAAGGTTACACAGCTCACCTTCAAAGCTCAGTGTAAGGAAACACATTACGCAGTTTGGGGAGAAGGTTACTTTGCTCACACCTTTAAAGTCCAACATAGGGACATTAGGGTGGGCTTTGTCAGAAGGCTGGCTAGGGGCTGTTCTCTCACATACTTGTTGCAAAAGCAACTCTCCCACCCAATTTTATGGAGTAAAGATGGACCAGAAGGAGGGAGGAGAGAACTCAAGTGGAAATGTGGAGCCTAACAATCTAATAAGCCACTGTTTAAAAAAGACAAATGCTGGGCACACAAGTTTATTTTGACTCCTAAAGACTGACTACCTTACGTTTGTACGGCACAGTGTTCTAGGCACCTTTGAACACTATATATACTTCACTCCCAGACAAGAGTCTGGGTTTTTTGTCTACTTGATTTTTAGGGAACTGAGGACTGAACTCAGTGCATCCCTGGGATATCCTTGAGACGGAGCAGAGGGACGGGATGTACCTCCAAGGTCAGCCCCAACCACTCTCTACTTTATAGGCCAGAAGTAACCATTCTGTTAAATTGCAAGCACTCATCAGGTGCCTGATGCTCAAGAGGCAGGCAACGAGTATTAGCTGACTGAAAAATTGGAGGGTGGGGAGAGAACCTTCTTAGTTTGGACAGACCTCAGTGATAGGGAAAACTAGTCCCCCCACATACGCAAGGAAGAAATTACATACCGATGTGATAGACTCCAAGGGCAGCACATGCTAAGAGAGAGAAGACCCAAATCAGGCTAGTAAATTGGGCCAAGGAGGATTTATTTGTAGAGCTGAGATCAATGCTGAGCACAGAAATGGCTGCAGAGTCGAGTCAGCCTATAGTGTTGGGGGAGATTAGAGGCCAAATGAGACACTGGGGAAGGAGTACGAGAGCACTGTACGCTCTGCCTAGAAGTTCATGTATTACCTATGGATCATGTAAAAATGAAATTTGCCAGTTTGTTTTTTAATTTTATCGTTGAAATTTTCAAATATATACAAATGTAAATAGTATAATAAACTCTCTGTGACCCTCACTACCCAGCATGGACAATTATCTGCACAAGGTCAGTCCTGATTCACCCATACTACCCCTAATCCCCTTTACCACTCTCCTCTACTGGAAAATTTAGAAACAAATCCCAGACACAGTATCATTTCACCAGTAAATACTTCAGTAGCTATCACAGACTTTTAAGATCTGACACAATCAGACAGGATCAGACCTATGTTTAGAAGGATTACTAGTTCAGGGCACGAGGTAAAAGAACCAGTTAGGCAATGTAGGCAAGAAGTCAGTTAAGACCTGCAGCAGATAGTGGCAATGAAGGTGAGGAAGTAACGAGAGATGCCAGGAAATCTTTGCCTAAAGAGGTTTTCCTACTCAGAAAATGGTGCAGAGTGGGGAGCATTTCCAAGGAAAGGAGACTAACCAGGTTTGGATGAGGACAGTGATGTAATTTAACAAGAACTGGAAGTAAGAAGG
Organism: Sciurus carolinensis; assembly: GCF_902686445.1. NCBI lineage: Eukaryota > Metazoa > Chordata > Mammalia > Rodentia > Sciuridae > Sciurus > Sciurus carolinensis. Next base: position 53,982,786 of record NC_062226.1, on the reverse strand, counting down.
AAATGCAGAGTTGGGGAGATTTGTTTCATTTTGTAGGTCTGGCTTGACAGGCCAATCGGACATGCAGGTAGAAGAAATGAAAATGCTAAGCAAAGACATGAAAGAGAATGAGCTGATCTAGAGAAGATGAGAAGGGGCATAATCCATATTAATTCAATAAATATTTGAAAACAAACATGTGCCTAGGACAGACACTACAGAGATGGAAAAGTGGTCCCCACCCTCAAAGAACTTTCAGCCTTGCTGAAGAAATGGACAAACTGCCTATGTGAACAAATACTTGTAATATTGGAATAAGTACCTAAAAAGGAAATTTAACAAACTGGGGATATGATTGAAGGAATGAAGAGTGAGTTAAAATCTGAAGGAGTGGGCAAATTTAAACTGGGTTTAGAATTCAGAGAAAGGCAGAAAGCAGAGCAAAAAAGTGATAGGCAAGAATGGGATGGGGGAAAGGAAGCTAGTTTCTGACATCCAGATACCTGAAATGGGAAGCAATAGAAAAGGATTAAGTAAAAATCTTTGTATCCAGGCAATACAAAATAAATCAAGGGATTTTCTTGAAGCATTTCCAATGGGACCTTGGGAAAAGCCTGGTTCCCACTAGGGATGCAGCTTAAACATGAAGTCAAAATTAACTGGGTCTTAATAACATCTGCATAATGTTTTGAACATACAGCATAAAACTTTTGTTTAGTGTCTACATTTGCCCAGAGGTTGCAAGCTTCATGAGGGCAGGGTCCATGGTTGTCCCCATCACTGTGGAAACGTTCTAGCACAGTGCTTGGCATTAAGTAGGTGTCCAATAAGTAACATGTGGTTTCAGAGATGTTATCGCATTGATTTTTCACAGCACCAGGTTAAGGAAGAGGAATCATTCTCCCACATTTTACTGACAGGAAAGATGCCACTTACTCAGGGAAAGAACTAACAGTCACCTGGCCATCGGGGGTGGGTCAGATGACGAGCCCCAAAATTTGGGAAGAAATCACTGTACAACACGAAAGCCATGGACGAAAAGGGCATGAACTCAGTAAGGTCATGCAGTTTACTAAAGTAATAGTAAGGACAGTAAGTAAGACTTGGAAATAGTAAGACTTGGAAACGAGATCAGGCTTGAATCTGACAATCAGTGCTGCCTGCCCCTTACTAGTGTCAGTTTCCTCATCTGCAAGATGGAAGGAAGGAAAGCAAGTTCCAATTCACTAGCTTCAAATGAGGAAGCATGCAGAGCACCCAGCAGAATGCCTAGCATACAATAAGTTCTTGATAACAAGATCTTCCACCTCTTATTAATGCAGATGGATCTTTACTGTCATTGATACTGGTCTATGATCCTGAGAAAACCTTGGTGCTGTGAAGTGCAGACCAACCCATAGGGTCTTCGTGCTCTGGGTAAATCTCTGGGATAAGCAAAGCTTTATGGGGATGCAAAAATTTGGGACCTTAGGAAACCTACATAGACCCTGGAAAGAGTACTGCAGAGGCTGTACACCTGCCACCCAAAGGTTCATTCAATAAATTACCTGCCCCAAAAATCAATGCTCAGCTCAGTATTCATGGTTAGAAACGGTAGGCTCATTTCTACTCAATGCATTTCAAAAGCATAGGCACTTAACTAATCCTATGGCTTAATGCTAATCTGGAAGAAATAGTCCAGATCTCAGATTGATTATCCAGAGAAACCACAGAGCTGACAGTGGATGCCCAACCACTGATACCTCAAGATCAAGGTCAGTCCTGTATATCCATAGAGATGGACCACTGTGCTTTTCAGTTTAGATAAAACAGATGGTAGTTCTGGAAAAACTATCCCAAAGCTCATACACTTTAGGAAATAGGACTTTTTAAAATAATCCATTGATAATCAAGAGATATTTCCAAAACATAACTAAATGACATCAACATCTCTAAATTGACTTGGTCATAAAAGCTCAACTGATAGGAACCTGAAGCAAGGGAAGAATGAAAATAGAAATGACTCACATGAGTTACTTCCAAATGAGGAGCTACCCACAATGACTACGGTATCCAATATTCCAGGGGCTATGTCTCTTGACAAGTTCTGCATCCAAGAGTATATCACATCTCAACTTTTCCAAAACCCTACCCCAAGTTTTTTTTTTTTTTTTTTTTTTTTTTTAAAGAAAGGTGACTTAATCCGGAGTGGAATGCACTATATCTGTCCTCAGGCCAAGAGGTGGCAGTGAGTCTAACAGGTGTGAAAAAAGGTATCAATTTGGTGAGACTGATAGGCTTATAACTCTCTATACTTAAAACAAGTTTTTCAACACAAGCTACTTCAGAAATAATAAATCTTTCAACAGACTGTGTAAGACAATGTGCTCCCAGGTATGTGAGATCAAAACTGAACTCTTAATGTCTGCCATTCCGGAAGTTCATTAAATACTGCTATATGGCACCCAAGGTTTAGTTTCAAAGTGTATGTTCATTTTGTCCAAGACAGCTACAAGTATAGGCAGAATATGTGTCACAGTTGGCTTGCCTAGCATATCCTGTGTGAATAGTCAGCAAAAAGATAAGAAGGTTACAGATTTTAAAAGCCCACCAACAGCAATACATGAACTGTAATGACAAGACAAAGGTTCACTCCAAAGGACATTCAACTTGATAAAGGTGTCACTATTCACAGTTACACTCCTACTGTGGATATTTTTCTCATAAAAGAATGTATTTAACACTTTCTTCAATTTTCCCTAGAAATGCATCTTTTGCTAAATGACAAACTCCAGCAAGAATTTTAAAACTGATTTTATTACTCTCACCACCCCAAGCCTCTATAAAGAGGCAACATTTCCAACAAGAAAATATTTTAGTAAGCATAGTTTTAAGTTAAAGTAGTTTTTTGCCATTGGGCATGGGGGCAGGGAGGATGGCAGGGACTAGAAATGGAAATAGAATTTTTAAATCCCCGTTGCATTATCTACCAGATGTAAGTGAATAATAACTAATATGTCTGCAGCCTCAGCCTTAATCTTAAAACAAATGATAGTATTCAAATATAATATTTCACACATGCTGGCTGATAACAGTTTTTTCCTTTCTTTATTTCTTGAAGATTCTGTGAATGACACAATACAAAGTACAATGTATTTAATGAAAGGTTTCCAGGCTGATTTCCCTACAGGTTATTTTCTTTCTTTTCTCTGGAACCCACACACGGGGTATACTGCAGGGACCAAGGGTGTATATAAAAATAAACTATGAGCCAGTATCAGAGCTGATACCCTTTCTCCTACAGGGGCAAGTGAATTATTAGATCTGTGTCATGAGTGTTTTTTTTTAATATGCCATTGTTCCCACTTGAGCACATTAAATTTTCCATATCCACTTTTAAACCAATATAACCTTTTTTTCCTTGTTCATAATGTTCATGCTGTACATTAACAGGCAGAAAATCCAATAGCTTAAGTCATCATATAGTAGTTATATGTAAAGCTTAGTGGATGAAAACCTTTTGCATTTTCCCCCCCTTTGAATAGATACTATATGGAGTTAGCTAAAACCCTTGGGGGGGAATTTACACCTCCTGGGAAACTGTACTAATATTTTTTTCTTTTATGATTGATCACAAATCCATTTTGAACATTACACATTTTTTTAAAGTTTATTATAACTCTGGTTCAACATCTTCTAGCCCAACAAATTGAAGGTGCTGGAATCTTTTGGTCTGGAAGATGTGTTTGCCAATTATTTTTGCACTAGTGCACATAAACAGGGAGGACTGGATCTTAGGTATGAGTTATACATTCCTGTACAAAATAATTGTATATTCTATGAAGACTGATTCTTTTTCTGGAGAAATATACAACAACACAAGGGAAATCTTGTACTAGCAGCATAACTGAAGTGGCAAGATACAATATTAGAAAAACAGAGCTACTTTCATTACTGTGATGCTGTGTGTCAGAATGTCTCTCCTTAATGAACCTGTTTGCAATAAGACTCCGGGTGCAAAGAGGCTATTTAGAGAGACTATTGTGTCTATAGCGAGTCCTTCAAATATCTTCCCACCATTAGACATGCCGCATTGACCAATTCTGTCCTGATTGCTGTTCTTTTTACTATCAAGGGACACTCTTGCCCAGACAGACGGATGGATCAGACACTGCAGTTCATAAAATGTTTACACTGTACACACACGCACGCTGTGGTACAAGCTACTGAGCTTGGGATCACACAGTGAGTTGAATGTGGCAGTGTCATATGAAGGCTTATGGCTTTCCAATATCAATGAAAGGATTTAGGTTAAACTTTGCTTGTCCTGTCTGCCTGTCACTCTCAACAAAAAGTCTTTCCCCCCACTCTCTCTCAAAATATACCCAGGCCCACTGCACACATGGGAATACTTCAGGCAAATGTTTTCTGTGTTGTAAGGTTTTCTTATTCTGTTGAGATTTCACTCCTAATTGCTGACAAGAAAAGAAGAGCATACATGTCACGCCATCAAAAGCAGGGTGAGGGACAATAATAATAATAATAAAAGAATAGTCAGTAAGTCTTCCTAAATGCATTTTAAATTCCAATTCAAAGTGACAGCCTCTGAGAACAAGGGACTTGCCTATACAGTAAGTGAAGCATCTTCTGCTAAATCAGCAGCCTTTTTTTTTTTAATCAAGTCTAAATATGAGAATCTGGGGTGCTTGGAGGAAACTTCTGTTCATCTCTGTGTATGTTCTTATCAGCCACCAGGCTTGCTTTAGCCTTGCCATTCACAAACATACACATTGACTGATTCTCTGCAAAAACCCTTTTCCTCTTGTGCATTTTCTAACAGTATATCCTTTCTATTCAAACACAAATAATGTGCCTGCCAGCCAGCTGCAGGTTTTATATTCCACCCTCCAAGCCATCAAATATAACTTCAAACCTGAAGGTCTAAATCGCCTGTATGCTAATACGTACAACTACTAGATATCTGAAAAGGAACCTGAGAATTGCACACTGAACTAAACCTGGATCCCATGAACCAAGTGTATCTAATGACAGTTTCAACTCCTATTATTTTAAAATTTCTCTCTCACCTCCTGCTTTTATTTATTTATTTTTTTCTGGGCTCAACCTTATATTCTGGCAGACCTGATATACAGACCATTTTCTGTTCTGTAGCTCTCATTTCCAAAGCCATCTGTACTATCTATGACTTCAATGTTTATTTCCCCATCTAACATGATAAAACCTTAAAATAATGTCTCTATCATAATGACTTTGAACACTTATTAAAAACATACAAGCATTTAATTATGATGTTTGCAATATTATGAACATGTTTAACCCTACTGAATATCTGCCCAAGATTGAGAAGTTGGAAGGTTCAGAAAGATCCAACTACTACTCTTTTTCTACAGGGAATCTGAGAGCATAAGAAATTTAAGGAAGTCGGGCATGGTAACACATAGCTGTTGACTAGGTAGGCTGAAGCAAGAGGATCACACATCAGAGGACAGCTTGGGCACCTAAGCAAAATTTTTAAAAAGCTGGCATGGTCGAGGAAGGGAAGGAAGAATGGAGGGAGGACGGTTGGTTGGTTGATTTAAGGACATTTGCCTTGGGTTGCACAACCCCGAACTCTAAACACCTTGATTCTTGGTCTTCCCCACATCAGCCCATAGCTCTACAACCAGTGTCTCTGCTGTATTTTGCCAATTACAGTTTTTGGTTTTTTAAACTAAATACCAGATCTACTATAATATCATATGTACTACTGTAAAGAGAAAATGAATAGAGATAAAAACAAAGAATTCAGATAGACTAAAAATTACTTCTATGTTCCTTTATAACAATTATTCTCAAAATATGATCTCAGGAACAACAGAATCTGTTAGAAATGCAAAATCTCAGGCTCTTAAACAGATCTATGTACTCAAAATATCTGAGGGTAGGTCCAGCAATCTGTGATTAAATAAGATGCACAAGTGATTCTGATGTACCCTTCAGTTTAATAATCATGGCAGCTTTAGAATATACAATATGACTCACTTCAACTCATATTAAAATTATTTAATATTTCTAAAGGACATAATCAACTGCCTTTAGGTTAAAAAAAATAGATAAGAATAAACAGTGCTGGATTTAAAATAACTTTACAAATATCCCAACTTAGATCAATAGACAATTGATTGTGAATGTGTATTTTAACTGTACTACATAATACAAACTATTCCACTAATTCTTTTATTTGGACGAAAGCAAGTACTTTCCAAATCATTAATAGAATTCCAAAGTTGAGGTCATGTGATGAAAAACTTAAGAGAAACAAGTTAATATATTTAGCCATAAGGATCAATGGAAAGAAGCCACCTCAACCAGTATCAAGGAGTAATTATTTCGAAGTTAACAGCTCAGCTGTGGGCAGTGGTACATACCTGCAATCTCAGCAACTCAGAGGAGGAGGCAGGAGAATCACAAGTTCAAAGCCAGCCTCTTCAACTTAGTGAGGTTTAAGCAACTTAGACCCCATCTCAAAATAAAAAATAAAAAGGACTGGGGATATAGCTCAGTGGTAAAGGTTCCTGGGTTTAATCCCCAGTAACAACAATAACAAAATAACACTTTAGGACTGTGGTGTGGGGCAGACAAGGGTAAGAAAAGAAGTATTTGCCAAGATAAATGGAGGTAGGGGAAAAAAGAGATTGAAAACTAGCACAAGAAGAACAAAATAAAGAAGTGTAAAAAGGGACATTTTGCTGCTTGAGTTATAACATTACAAAAGATGCAAAAAATAAGAGAGCAAGTTTGAACTGGATCTGGCACTAAACCTCAGGGAACTTATTTCATGAGAACTGTTAACTGAGGAAGTAAAAAGCAAGTCAGATTCACTCATGACTGCAAAATCAAAAGCAAGGGGGCTGGGGTTGTGGCTCAGTGGTAAAATGCTTGCCTAGCATGTGTGAAGCACTGGGTTCAATTCTCAGCACCACAATAAATAAATAAATAAATAAATAAATAAATAAATAAATAAATAAAATAAAAGGTATTGTGTTCATCTACGATTTTAAAAATTAAGTAAATAAAAGCAAGCACAATCTGGGGTTGGGGGTACAGCTCAGTGGTACAGCCCCTCTAGCATGTGAAAGGCCCTGAGTTCAAATCCCCAACTCCTCCCCCCAAAAAAGCACTATTTATAATAGTCAGGGTCTGTATATAACTTATACAAACCTAAAAGTTCATTCAGGAAGGACTGGTAACAGTAACAATGGCACTCCATTAAATGGAATTTCAGAAAGAATTAAATAAATCCAACACATTTAACACTGAAAAATATCTAATAGGCAAATGGAAAAAAAGCAACTACATAAAACACAAAGTATGATATATCTTCTATTCAAAAAGTATACACATGCAGATATTTATGTGCATAAAGTCTTGAAAACTAAAAACTCTAACGGCCACAGTGGGTGTTCAGATGACAACTGAATTTTCTTTTCCTTGTTTCTCTATTTTCTAAATTTTCTTGCTTCCTAAATAAGTAATTTCTTTCATATGAGGAAGTCATAAAGGTACATACACACCAAAGAAATTTTTAAGGAAATAAATGACATCCTCTAATTGGCAGAGACCCCACTGTGTATTGCTGCCAGGTAGAGGTGTTAAAGAAGCATTAAAAACAGTATTCTGAGACGAAAATAATAGATTTTGAAAGAATGGGGGGAAAAAACCCTACCCACAGACCATGATGTTATAATGTGTAAATCTCTCTTTTCAGTAAAAAATAAAGGTGGTATCATCAAACTGATCTAAGTCATGACATTCAAAACAGTAATCCAAATAAAAACTAGAAAGGACATAGTTTACTAAGCACACATCGTATGGCAGATACTTTAGCATAAGATCTTTCCATGACCACGAGCAAGGTGTCTCCTCTACTTTGCAAATAAGAGGCTCAAAGACTTCAATGCTCAGTGGCCCCAGAGCTCTTGCCTAGATTACTGGACTTGAGGCTGGAGCTCTGTCCACTATACCAGGCTCAAAAAGTTCTCAAAGTGGTAACTAAATCAGGAATGTCCAAACAACTTCAGAAAGGACTTCACAGTCCTTTATAAGTACAAAATAAATACTATACTGTGGGGGGAGAGGAAGCAAGGAACAAGGGCCTGATGTGAGGTGACCATGCAAGCTACATTAAGGACTTCTAACCTCTGAGGAAAATGGCATTTTTAGTAGAAATGCTCCCTTTGCCTGTTGGGGGGTTATATAAGGGTAATGCAATGATCAAACATAAATGCTGGTTAGAGAGTTTCTAGGGAGGCAGAGAGCAACTAGGAGACAAAAAGTATTCAAGAGGTAAAACTGGCAAAATCTACTGATTGAGGTGAGATTCTATTATACTCAACAATCACACAAACTTTATTCTAAATGCATTTATATATACCTTCAACACTAACAAGCCTTAGAGGGCATCTCCAGTTGGAATTTGGAACTTTAGTTCTTCCTTAGCTTTTTCCTTTATAATCGACACCTACCAAAATTAAATGAGTTACTAAAAAGTCTTTAATTTGCCAATTGGTGGCTAAATGAAATGAAATACATTCACATAAAAGAATGTTATAAAGGAAAAAAAAACGGAATGAAGTACTGATATATGGTATAGTATGGATGAATCTTCAAAACACATAAATGAAAGAAGTCAATCATAAAATACCATATATAATTTTGTTTGTATGAAATATCCAGAATAGGCAAGTCTATAGAAAAAGAAGTAAGAAATATGATTCCCTACAGTTAGAGAAATGGTAATGCTGGAAGATGACAGCTAAGGGATTACAGGTTTCTTTCTGAGATTAATAATAAAAATGTTCCAAAATGGATTGTGATGATGGGTGAACACTGTGATGTATACTAAGGACCAATGAAAACCATAAGAATACCTTAAGTAGGTGAACTGTATGGTGTGTGAACTATAACTCAACAGAGTTATTGAGAAAATTAAGTACTTGGGGTTTTTTCAGATACTGAAGATCTATGATATTAGGCATTTAAGTGGACACAGGCTGGACATGGTGGTCCACAACTCTAACTCCAGCTGCTCAGGAGGGTGAAGAAGGAAGACTACATGTTCAAAGCCAGCCTCAGCCACTTAGTGAGACCCTGTCTCAGATTAAAGAATACATGGGGCAGGAAGGCTGGGTTTGTAGCTTAGTGGTAGGGTGCTTGTCTACCACACATGAGGCACTGGATTAGATCCTCAGCACCAAATAAAAATAAATAAATAAAAGGTATTATGTCCATATACAACTAAAAAATATATATATATTAAAGGGGGGGCAGGAATGTAGCTCAGTGGCAAAGCACCCCTAGGTTCAATCCCCAGTACTGAAAATCAATGAATGAATATATTGAACACAGGATGAACAGATAAGGACAACAGAACCTCAGCCCTGAAGAGCACAAATGTATGAAGAGTAAACCCTCTATAAACCAGGTGATTCTTACACATCTTACACATCATCTATCTAGTTCTGTGAGAAACAACTCCCTTGACATTTTTAAGAAAAAATGCTTGCTTAAGAAACAATTCCATTTCTCTTTTGATTCTGAATTCCACAGAATTCTATTCTTTCACATATACTCTAAGTCATTAACCAAAAGGTAGGTTACTTAATCATTCACTTAAGAACATTTCCTATAAAAGATATAACCCCTGTCTTTAAAAAAATCAACTCTGGATAAAATAATTTGAGATATGTAAGTATTCTCTAAAAATCTGGATATGATGTTTCTCTCTCTCTCTCTCTCTCTCTCTCTCTCTCTCTCTCTCTCTCTCACATTTGGCAGTGATAGGGGTCCAACTCAGGACCTCATGCATGCTGAGCAAGCACTCTACCACTGAGTTACATCCTCAGCCCTGATTTCACATTTTTATCAACGTGTAACAAACCAGTTTTCAGTTTCATCCTCAATGACAAAACATCTAGTTTAACTTTTGCTTTTACTTGTCCAGATGTAATGGAGATTCATTTTCAAATTTGCTCTGTAAGCAGGTATCTTGGAGACCACCCGCGTAAAATGCCAGAGTCAAATGTTCAAATAAATGAGTATTTCTGTTAGGGCAGGGGTGGGCAGTGAGGGAAATCAAACAAGTCTATAGTCATTTCTCATCAAGTAAAATGCTGAGGAAAATTCTTCTGATCCAGAATGAGAGTTCCAGGTATCAAAGTTCTAGTTGCCCAAAGTTTTAACATATTTGTAATGTGCCAAGTCCTCTATTTACTCTGGGCTTTTGCCAATGCTGCTCCTTGTGCCAGGAGTATGCTTAGCCACTATTCCTAGACCCGTTCCACTCGCTAACTCTGAAAAGCAGGGATGCAGAGGTGTCACTTCCTCCTGGAAGTCTTTCGACACCACTCTACGTGTGCTGACGGGTCTTTGACCTTAGGGTCCCCTCTCAGTTGTCCCAGTGTATGCCACTGTGGTGACCTAGTTTCTTCATTTTCTCCCCTACCAGATTCAGTTACTCTGAAGGTGAGAGATGCTTCTGTTTTGTTCACTGTATCCACTGTAGTTTCTAGCACAAAGTATGAACTTGACAAATATTTGGGGTACATTAATGAATGAATTAAATAGTCTGCCTCAGAAACTAAACAGAACTAATTCTAAGAAGCATTTACTCTGAAGTAACCCAGAATGTGTGTTTCATATAACGAAACAGCCAGAGTAACCACTCAGTACTTTACAGGCAGGTCTTATGTTGCTCCTGTTTTCAGAGTTCAAAAATCTGAAAATATGACTCTAGTAGAAAGTTAAATATATTCAATAACAGAGTACTAAATGTGTTAATGTCTTAAATATACAACTTGCAAATAAACAGAAGTAAGGTGCAATTAAGGCAGACAATTAAAGTAGAATTATGCCTTATTTCCTGAACTTGGTCGGTTCCCAAAGATCAAATTCAGATGTTGCTTTTATTTGTAGGCTTTGAAAATGTAAATAAAACATTCTGCACACTACTCACCATAAATCTTAACTCACCATTCAAATTTAATCTAAACACAAACATAACCCGAAAACCTCCTCCAGTCCCACAAATACTCAGACAACCAAAATCTGAGTTCCAGGACAATGGTTTTATTTTACAAGTACAACATTTATGCCGAAGAGACAAATTATGCAAATAACAATGGTTTATGTTTGTATCTACCTCGGCTTATACTTCTGCATACTACAAGGTTCAAGAGTCCATACCAAAGCTCAGATTGTCTAATGAAACAAATTCACTATTTTAGACAGTTTTAGTATTGATTTAGATTTAAGATGTATTTGGGAAAAGTTAACAAAAGCTTCCAACAATATGCACTGCTTTATATTATTAACCTAACACCTGATCTTACTATCTGTACAACAAACTCGAATTAAAAATTAATTCACAAATTAATGGAGGTTGGGTTGTAGCTCAGTGGTAGAGCACTCACCAAGCATGTGTGAGGCACTGGGTTCAATTCTCAGCACTGCATATAAATAAATAAAATAAAGGTCCATTGACAACTTAAAAAATTTTTAATTAATTCAGAAATTAAGCCTCTACTTTAACTACTATAATATTCACCTTCTTTGCATGCTTCCTAGAAATGTTAAGTAATTTAAATGAAATATTAATGTCATGTTCAAACTACATCAATCTTCACTAATCTTGGTTGTACAACAACACAATTAGTCAAAAGTATATTGTAAGAGTTCCAAATATAAACTTCAAAATTATTTGAAATTTTTAAATTTTTTTTGATACATACTTACAAGCACTGGAATTTTTTTTTAAGAATTAAAAAAAATTCAATGACAGCTTAAGTGAATAAAACAGCATCCAAATTTCTTTTTCTAGTGAGGTTAACAAAAATTCAAAACTTTGGCTTAAAACTATTTAAAAACTCCTATAGAAAATGGAGGAAAGCATCACATGAGTAAGAAACAACCGTGTTCCTCTTTTCAGTCCAGGAGACTGTACTGCTTCACGGTTCTACTAAAGGGGCAGGAAGCACAGTCCCAGGCCTACAGATGCTCAGTGTCCACAGTTAAGTGTTCAGTGTGTTGGGAGGGATTCTACCCTAAGGTCTTTGCGTGAGTTTGGTGTTCCTTTTTTTCCCTGAGTATTTGGGCACCTATGACTGCTAAAAATAAGGAAGTACTTTTGAGAATTTCTTAAATCTAGTTTGGAACATTACATAACAAAGTGATAAGTACCTTAAGAAAAGGACTGTAAAGTAAGAGGTATACCCAGGAGACAATGTGGTGGGCACGCAGCACAGAGAGGGAGAGATGCAAGTTGCAGGAGAAGCTGGCTCTCGCTCAAGCAGCTTTGAGCACACAGTGAGGGCTTACTCCGACCAGAATTTGTAATGGAAGGAGTATGGGGCTGAATCAGGATTACATCACAGATGCTTTTAAAAGCCTCCAATCCCAGCAGGTGGAGTACCCCAGAGAGAACTTGAAGGTGATGTGACCAGTTACTGTAACAAATCTAGAATAGGGCATTGAGATTGAAAAGGAGTAAAAGAGTGATACAAATTCACTTACAAACCAATCCCCAGCCCTCCAAATCTACAGTCATCATAATGAGACTGGTTTTTTATTAATTTATTTTTTAAAGGAAGGGATGATTCCAAGAGACAATGCAAAACAGTCTATTTATGGGTCTTGCAGAATGAAGCGAGCAGGAGAAGAAAATTTTAAGCCTGTGAGATCAAGAGAATCACTTCTTGAGCTGTGTGTGTGTGTGTGCCTGCACATGCATGCACACGAATTTGCTTATGCTGCATTTCCTAGAGACAGCTTCCAGGGTACTTGTTTTTTGGAAAGGCAATATGCTTTCACTTTAGAGAAAGAACGAGAACCTTAAACTCAAGGTGCAGAACCCCATTTGGGACACGGATAAGGTTGATTTGTGTCCACACATAAAACTCTCATTGCAATGCAAGACTAGTCTGCCCAGGTCCTGAAAGTTTTCTATTGGCAAGGGTTCTGTCAGGGCCTTCATCTGCCATTTCACAATGAACTAGGGACTGTTCTGCACTCCACAAAGGACAGAATTATAAGAAGTTACTGTTTCCTTTGCTGAGAGAAATCCTATTTCTTGTGCTATGGGAGTCCTGTTAAGGACGTCTGATCCTAAGCCGACATGTTGAAGATTTGGACCTACTTTTTCTTCTATAAGATGCAGGGTCTCTGGTCTGATTCCATGGTCCTTGATCCATTTTGAGTTGAGTTTTGTGCAGGGTGAGAGATAAGGGTTTAGTTTCATTCTGCTGCATATGGATTTCCAGTTTTCCCAGCACCATTTGTTGAAGAGGCTATCTTTTCTCCATTGCATATTTTTGGCACCTTTGTCTAGTATGAGAAAATTATATTTATTTGGGTTTGTGTCTGTGTCCTCTATTCTGTACCATTGATCCACCTGTCTATTTTGGTACCAATACCATGCCGTTTTTGTTACTATTGCTTTGTAGTATAGTTGAAGGTCTGGTATTGCAATACCCGCTGCTTCACTCTTCCTGCTAAGGATTGCTTTAGCTATTCTGGGTTTCTTATTCTTCCAGATGAATTTCACGATTGCTTGCTCTATTTCTGTAAGGTACGTCATTGAGATTTTAATTGGAATTGCACTGAATCTGTATAGCACTTTTGGTAGTATGGCCATTTTGACAATATTAATTCTGCCTATCCAAGTACATGGGAGATCTTTCCATCTTCTAAGGTTTTCTTTAATTTCTTTCTTTAGTGTTCTGTAGTTCTCAATGTAGAGGTCTTTCACCTCTTTTGTTAAATTGATTCTCCAGTATTTTATTTTTTTCAAGGCTATTGTGAATGGGGTAGTTTTCCTAACTTCTCTTTCTGAAGATTCATCATTTATGTATAAAAATGCATTAGATTTATGAGCATTGATCTTATATCCTCTATTTTACTGAGTTCACTTATGAGTTCTATAAGTTTTCTGGTGGAATTTCCCGATTCCTCTAAATATATAATCATGCCATCAGCAAATAGGGATAGGTTGGGTTCTTTTTCCTATTCGTACCCTTTAATTTCTTTGGTCTAATTCCTCTGGCTAGAGTTTCTAGGACAATGTTGAATAGAAGTGGTGAAAGAGGGTATCCCTGCCTTGTTCCAGTTTTTAGGGGGAATGCTTTCAGTTTTTCACCATTTAGAATGATACTGGCCATGGGCTTAGCATAGATGGCCTTTACAATGTTAAGGAATGTTCCCACTATCCCTGTTTTTTCTAGTGTTTTGAGCATGAAGGGATGCTGTATTTTATCAAATGCTTTTTCTGCATCTATCGAAATTATCAGGTGATTCTTGACTTTAAGTCTGTTGATATGGTGAATTACATTTACTGATTTCCGGATGTTGAACCAACCTTGCATCCCTGGGATAAAACCCACTTGACCATGGTGCACTATCTTTTTAATATATTTTCATATGTTATTTGCTAAAATTTTGTTGAGAATTTTTGCATCAATGTTCATTAAGGTTATTGGTCTGAAATTTTCCCATAGCACAAGAAATAAAAGAAAGAATCAATAACTGGGATAGATTCAAACTAAAAAGCTTTCTCTCAGCAAAGGAAACTATCAGCAATGCGAAGAGAGAGCCTACAGAGTGGGAGAAAATCTTTGCCATTCATACATCAGATAGAGCACAAATTTCCAAAATATATAAAGAACTCAAAAAACTCTTCACCAAGAATACAAATAACCCAATCAACAAATGGGCTAAGGAAATGAACAGACACTTCACAGAAGATCTACAAGCAATCAACAGATATATGAAAAAATGTTCGACATCTCTAGTAATAAAAGAAATGCAAATCAAAACTACACTAAGATTCCATCTCACCCCAATTAGAATGGCAATTATCAAGAATACAAGCAACAACAGGTGTTGGCGAGGATGTGGGGGAAAAGGTACACTCATACATTGCTGGTGGGGCTGCAAATTAGTGCAGCCACTCCAGAAAGCAGTGTGGCAATTCCTTAGAAAACTTGGAATGGAACCACCATTTGACACAGTTATTCCACTCCTTGGTCTATACCCAAAGGACTTAAAATCAGCATACTACAGAGATGCAGCCACATCAATGTTCATAGCTGTTCAATTCACAATAGCCAGATTGTGGAACCAACCTAGATGCCCTTCAATTGACAAATGGATAAAGAAACTGTGGTATATACATATATATATATATATATATATATATATATATATGCACACAATGGAATATTACTCAGCCATAAAGAATAAAATTATGGTATTTGCAGGCAAATGGATGAAATTGGAGAATATTATGCTAAGTGAGATAAGCCAATCTCAAAAATCCAAAGGATGAATGATCTCGCTGATAAGCAGATGATGACACATAATGGGGGTGTGGGAAGGGGGCAAGAATGGAAGAAGGAGGAATTGTATAGAGGGAAAAGAAGGGCAGTAGGGGTTAAAAAAAAAAAAGGATTTACACCACAACTGAAAGGATTTAGGTCACAGAAAAGTACATGGGTTGGGGGATGACTTAAGGTAATGTAGGTCTTTGCAATATACGTCTTGAAGAGTGGGTGCAGGTTGGTAAGGTCTAAAGTTTGTAAACTATGAGGGACTTTCTTTTATAAAAAGCATGTAGGGGCTGAAGATGTAGCTCAATGATAGAGCACATGTTTAGCTTAGCATCATGTGTGAGGCCCTGGGCTCAATTTAAAAAAGAAAGATGACAGAAAGAAAAAGCATGTAAACTTTACAAAAATAATGACCACGTGAACAGATTGCTGGGGCCCTATCCAGAGCCTTCAAGGTAAATCACCACTTGGCATATGTACCTATTTAGAAGAACAGTCCTAGTGCTCAATAGCTATACTCAATGGACATCTGAGGAAACACCATAGCAATCACGGGATTACAGACGCCTTCTCTTTGTGATGAGATGAAGCAGGCATTCCTGAACAGCACCAAAAGAGTTAAAATTACCCAAGAAAATGCAGGCACAGGCAACAAGAATTAAGTGGCTCAGACTAGCTGATTGCTCTTCTAAGGATCTCATTTGATGAGGGTAATATGCAAAGCAGCGCATGCCAGTTTCTACAGAAAATATATGAGAACCTACCTGAGGAAATTTGCCTTCCTTAACTAAACAAGGAATCTTTTCTGCTATTTTGAGTTGAAACTGAGAAGCATGTTCTTAATTACAGAAAATGGGAAGAAAGAGAAAAGGCCCCTGGAGAATGGTGACCACAGTACTTTAGCATTCAACTTCCTAGGCAAGGGAAAGAAACTAGAATAGATCTTAAATTTTTACACAGATCCAGTATAGAGTGAAGGAATGAAAGGAGAGAAAAAAATAAGTTTGTCTACCTGAAAAATACCTGCACACAAAAGTGTATTTGTGGGATTGGGGGGGGGTAACTGGGGATTGAACCCAGGGGTACTCTACCACCAAGCCATACCCCAGCCATTTTTATTTTTCATTTTAACACTAAGTCTCACTAAATTGCCAAGACTAGCCTCAAACTTGCCATCCTCCTGCCTCAGCCTCCCAAATCGCCAGGATTACAGGTGTGTGCCACCACATCTAGCACAAAAGAGACTTTTTAAAAAGAGACTGGCAAACATTTTTTTTTTAAATGAACTTACTCCTCAATCTATGGCTCCTCAAAAAAAAAAACTTAGAACAATTATGAAATGTAAACTGGTGAGACAAGAGCTCCCTTTCCTGGGGCTGGGGCTATCGCTCAGTGGTAGAGCACTTGCCTAGCATGTGTGAGGCACTGGGTTCGATCCTCAGCACCGCATATAAATAAATAAAATAAAGGTCCATTGACAACTTAAAAAATTTTTTTAATTAAGAAATGAATAAAATAAGGTTTTATCACATCTGAATTTTTTTTTTTTTTTTAAAGAGCTCCCTTTCCTGTAGAGATGCCCTAGGTCAAGTTTCCATGAGAACGAATGCCTGGGGCTAACAAAATTACCACCAGTGAACCCTCTAGTTCTGAACCCCAACCGAAGAGATGGGGAGGGGCTCTGCAGTAAACACTGAGGACTGAGCACAGGTTGAAGCCAGGCAATGATGACTATGATACAGGTGGGGCAGGAGGATCAAAACCACAAAGATCAGCAAAGTCTTTATCTGCAGTGCAGTAACCCCCAAATCTGCAGTGGTCCCCTTCTCCTTCCCATCCCAAAACTCAACTCAATCCAACTGGTTGGACAGCTTCTCCCTTCCCTTACCTGCTACTGGGAAGAGACAGAAAGAGCAAATGGTCAGGCAATCAATGATTAAAGAGGACAGGTTAGAGAACAGTAACAGTCATTCCAGACTCCCTGGAGAATAAATGGCAGAGGGGACAGGAAGAGAGCTAATTATCGCATTCCCAGGCCTGAGAGTGGTGGCCGAGGGAACAAAAATTAAACACTAACTTTGTCAGTCTACCTACTTCGGCAACATCTCTATGATTGCAACCATGACAAAGGTACAAAATTTGCCAGAGCTCTTGACAGGAGAGAACAAACTCTTTCTCCCTCGTCATCTGTGATCTTGAGCCAGTCAACTCAAGAGTCCTCTATAGACTTTGATCCTTTTAAGTGTAAAATGAAGGACAGAGGAACCATTACTGGGAAGGGCGAGTACTGGGGATTGAACCCAGGGACTACTGAGTCCCATTCCCAGAACTTTTTATTTTTGGAAACAAGGTCTCACTAAGTTGCTTGTGGCCTTGCTAACTTGCTGAGGTTGGTCTCAAACTTGTATTCTCCTGCTTCAGTCTCTGAGTCGCTGGGATTACAGGTGTATGCCACTGTGCCTGGCAACTAAAGGATTTCTCCTGAGTCCTTCAGGTACTACCAAGCTAGAGCTCTAAAGACAGCATGATATACATAGAAGAGCACGGACTCTGGAACCAGCCTGCCTAGGTTTGAGGTTTGAATCCCAGCTCTGGCTGGCACTAACTATCTGACTGTGCTAGTTACTTGACTTCCTTGTGTCATTATTTTCTCAAGAGAAAAATAATGCTTTTTATACCTCTGAGTTGTCCTGAGGATGAAATGCTATGTTAGCTGTAATTATGGTCACAGGCTTTTTTTTTTTTTTTTTTTTTTAATCCAATATCTTTTGAGTACAGGCATTTGTGTGGTGAATCACCTTTCTCTGCAAAGTTCTTCCTGGGCTAAGCAACTACTCTGCCCATCACTTCCCAGGGTGCTTCCCCTCCTAGGCCAGAAGACGACCATATTAATCGAGTACATAATTCTCCCCTTAACCTAATGCATCTTCAGAACCCCACTGAAAACTGTATTCACAAGAGATGAAACCAGCACAGCGGAAAGATAGGTAATATTATGTTCCTTCACCTATGTTTCTTCATTCCATATGGTCCAATCTGGTTCAAATGCTATACCCTCAAACAAATACAGCCAGGTGCTTGGAATGTAACTCAGTAGTAGAGCACTTGCCTAGCATTTGCAAGGCTCTGGGTTTGATCCCCAGCACCCTGCACACACATAAAACAGTTCCACAGAACTCCTTCTGGCAAAAAAAAAAAAAAAAAAAAAGAAACAAACAAACAAAAGAAAAGAAAAAGAAAAAAGGGAAAGAAGGAAGAGAAGGAGGGGGAAAGGGAGGGGGGAGAAGGGAGGGAGGGAGGGAAGAAGGAGGGAAGGAAGGAAGGAAGGAAAGAAAAAAGAAAAGAAAATTACTAGGATCTTTACCAAAGAGAATCCCTAGTTTGTGGCTAGTTTGTGACAAATGAACTCAAACCTGAAGCTCCAAAGACCAAGCAAACCATTACTTTTCTACTGCTACTTGTGGAAGACAATGGGAAACTACAGATGAACTGAATCAGCTGACAGTCCTTTAAAAAGTGACCAGTTGATGCAGCAACAGCTCCACAGTCCAAAAGAAAGGCGTTGGGAGCAAACTCTTAGTGGTGATGTGGTAGGATGAAGAGAAAAGGGAACCCTTTAATTAAGCAAGAGCATGCCCAGCAAATTTGATTCAGACATAGATCAGAGGATAAGGAAGGAGGGAAAGCAACTCCCTCACACACACCACACCCTACTGGGCTCACCTCAGGATAACCCCACACACTTCAGCCTCAACATGTCCAACATGCAGGGCCTCCTGTTTCCCACCTGTTGCTTCTCCCATATGTCCTACTTCAGATGAGACCAATTTCAACTCCTACACAATTCTCAAACCAAGCCCCTACTTTGCAACCCTACTCCCTCTACTCCATTAGCAGCTGGCTAAGTTACAACAAAAGCCCTCTCAAGTCCATCCTCCCATTAAAACTCAGATAGTTCCAAAAGTTCCTACATGCAACATGGATGAATCTCAAATATCATGCTAACTGAAAGAGCCAGGCTTAAGATTACATACAGTGTGATTTCATTAATATGAGACTCTGGAAAAGGCAAAACTATTTCTCTCATCTCTCTCTCTTTTTTTTTTTTTGAAAAGGCAGAACTATAGGGTGGAACACAGATCAGCTGTTGCCCGAGGGTCTGGGGGTAGGAAGAGGGATGGGTCACTACAGAGCATGGAGGGATTTTAGGGGTAATGTAACCCTTCTTCATCCTGATTGTGCTACTTACAGGACAGATCAAATGTGTCAAACTATACAGTAAAATGTGTCAATTTTATTGTGTATAAATTATACTTGAGTTTAAAAGAAACTCAGGGAAAATCCTAAGACACTATTGCCTACAAGTTTCATGGCGTTGCTGATATGGCTGCTAACTTGCTGGAGGTACATACACTCCATCAACACTCGACTTTTTACAATGCCCTGTGCTCTTCATGCATGAGTTTCTTATCACCATCCTCCTCTACGACATAGCCTTTCCAAATTAAGTCCCCCAGGATGTATCTTTATCTCTCCCACCCCTCATATACTCAGTCGATAAGTTGGATGCCCTTACTCTAGTATCTTATGATGCCTGGTATTTCCCTTGTCATTGCATTCACAGAACTCTATTATACATATTACAGGTATGTGTTGTAGTATAATGATCTTGTCTCTCATCAGTCAACTGAAATGCAAATTCTTTGAGAAAAGGACTTTTTCCTACATGTATGTATGAATGCACCCTGGTACATGACAGACACTTAACAAATCTATGTTGAAAAAAAAATGCTTCAGGGGCTGGGGAGATAGCTCAGTTGGTAGAGTGCTTGCCTTGTAAGCACAAGGCCCTGGGTTCGATCCCCAGCACCCAAAAAAAAAAAAAAAAAAAGCTTCAAAAATTATGTTTTCCTGTATACATCAATATATCCCCATCACTTTTAAGGTTGCCTAACTCAATAAATTCAGGTATTCTGCATTGTAATACAAAACTATTAAAATGGTCATGCAAGATGAATCCATGCAAAGCAATCTTTTTTTGCTGTTGTTTTATTTTTCTTTTGCAGTACTAAGAATTGAACCCAAGGTTTTGTGCATGCCAGGCAAGCTCTGGACCATGGGAGCTACATCAGATTTTTTTATTTTGAAACAGGGTTTCACTAAGCTGTCCAGGCTGACCTGAAACATATAATCCTCCTGCTTCAGCCTCCCAAGTTGCTGGGATTACAGGTGTGTGCCACCATACCCGGCCATGCAAAGCAATCTTAATAACCAATAGAAAAATTATGGTTGTTCTATGACCCTGAAAAGTTTTATTTTTAGAACGTTAAAAACTTTCTTACTATCATCTATAAATGTAAAGAAAAATTAAAGTATCTAGTACACTGTAATTTAAACCATTACAAACTCTGAGAATTAAAGTATTTTGTTTATTTAAAAAGTGTTGGCCACGTGCATTGGCATATACCTGTAACTCACGGGAATCAGTCTGAGTTCAGCCTCAGTAACTTAGTGAAAACTTTTCCCCAAATACGTGTGTATGTGTGTGTGTGTGTGTGTGTGTGTGTGTGTGTGTAAACCTATCTCACACCTGGATTCAATCTTCAGTACTGAACTTTTTTTATTAAGTGCCAATAGTAGTTTGAATAGTGCTGCCTTCCTCTCACTTTATATCTCTCCTATGTCTTGATAGACTGGTATAAGTTCTAAGTTTGGGTTAAATTCCACTATTTGTCCTTTGTGTTTTCCCAGTCATTATGATATCTCTCAGTTTTGCTTTAATAGGAAAATTTTTGCCAGATCCTCTCCTCTTTATATCTTCATTGTTTTCAATATGACCACTCTCCTAATCTACACCAACAAGTCAGTTACCCATCACCAAGTTCCCCTGGCTGCATGTACAAAGACCACTGACAGGGTTGATGTTAGCTTGGTCAGCAATTTTTCTCCAGAACCCTCATTACAATTAGTTCAAATTTCACTTTCCATGTGGACATTTTTCATTTCTTTGCTGCCCTCTGATCTTTGATCAATTTCCTCTTTCAATTATCCATTTTTATAAAATGTTACACAGGCATACCATGGGAGACAAGGAGGCAGGCAATACAGCTACATGCTTTACTGTAGGTTCATGAACCATATAACAGAAAAAGCTTTATACAATTACAGTTCACATAATCACATGATAAATGCAAATTGGACTATACTGTTATCATGGTACTGGTATTATTTAATTAACCATAGGAACAGCAAATTGTATATATTAAAACCATATAAAATGAAAAATATATATTTAATAAACAAATAATGTTAAATGAATGAACTGACTCACCAATGGACCAGATTAAAGAAATTGGACCGATGCCCTTCCTATCTATATCTTTTGCTGATAACACCACAGAATCAGGGCAACTTCCTAAAGACCCAATTCACAGTCAAGTATAACAGATTAGAGGGAAAATCCAGACTATAATTCCAACTGTTACTAATAACAGAATAACATACTGACACTGTGTTCCTATGATATTCTCTATAAAACAGAGAATACAGACAAGACAATATCATCTTCTTCAAGGCTGGACCAAAGGAGGAAATTATTTTTAAAGTATTTTTAAAATCCAACTGGAAAGCCAGACTCAGAAAGTCAAGGGCTGAATGTTTTCTCTCATATGTAGAAGCTAATGAGAAATAAGAAATAAGAAGAGGGACTCTCATGAAAATAGAAGGGAGAGAGGAAGAGAGGAGGGGACGGAGGGAGGGAAGCCAGGTGGTGAAGGGGAGAAGCTGCAAAATGAAACCAACTGAACTATGCCATATGCATGTATGAATACATCAAAATGAGTTCTACTTATATGTATAATTATGATACACCAAGTAAAATAACAATACATGAATAAATAGAAGGAGGACAGCGGAGTAGAGAAAGGGAAGAAGGGAGAGAAAATCGAAGTCCTGGGGATTGATATGGAGCAAATTATATTCCATGCATGTATGATTATGTCAAAATGAGCTCCACTATCATATATGCACTAATGAAAACATTTTCAAAAAACAAATTTTTTAAAATTCAACTAGATACCATCTTATCATCTATATGCTTAGAATGCACCAGGCACTACTATCAGAGCTGTACAGGAATTTTCTCATAGGATCCTCACAACAACTTACAAGGTAAGTGGCATTATAATTCCCATTGTATAGAATACCAAAACACAAAAAGGTCAAATAATTTGCCTAAGAACATGCAAACTCTAAGCAGTGAAGCCAGGATTTGAACTCAAGAGTGCAACCATAGAAAAGCTCTTCAAAACTTCATCACTAACTTGTCTACCTTTCTTAGAAAGAAACCGTCACTGAGAAGGTACATTCAACATGAACTCCGAAATGTCTTATTCACTATGACTCAACAGCATAATCAAATGCCCAGTAATTTCACTGGGACATTTTCAGGTTTCTAACAAAAGGACAAGGATGCACAACATCCACAAATCTGAGGAGGTAGAAAGACAATTCCAGACTGCAGAAGGAGTCAGAATAGTTGAGTGGAAAAGCTCAAATAGATCCAGTTATTTTATCCTAGTCAACAGAAATATAAATACCAAAAGAGAAACAAGTAAGAAATAAGATTCACTTTACAGGAATAGGGAAAGACTTATATTTATCATAAGTGTGTAAAAAAGGAAGAGTGCTATAAAAACAAGATATGTAGAGCCAACAAACTTCATTGACGTTTTCAGTACCACTGACCCTGAGAGTTAATAACACTGCTCGCTGAGGTCTGATTTCACAAGGCATTCCATATGGAACAGGAACGTGAGAGCCTAATAAGGATGTATGATTCAAAAGCAAAGGGATTAGTTAGCTAAAATAAGTGGATTCCTCTCTAAATATAATCCACTCATAAGGACATTTAGAACATTTGTATCTCATTAGGGGTATTAAGTGAGAAAAGATTCTCAGTACCAAACAGTCCTAATTATAATGCATCTTAGGAAATAAAGTGAGGTTTCTTAACTAAAACAGAAAAATACACTGCAGGAAACAGCCTTCATATAATAACAGAACTGTCAACAAAGTCAGACTCCAAAACAAACCTAATAGGCTAAAGGAATACTAACTGTGAAAACTGAATAACCACTCTAACAACACCACACTTTTTTAGATTATTTCTCCATACTTCACACTCTTCTTTCTCTTATTATCAATCATAACAAACCAAATAAGAAATAAGTTCCCTTAGCAAAGAGCACCGAATTTATAAACAGAAACAAACCGACCAACTATTCATGAATGTGTCTGCCTCTCACAGCCCTCACCAAGGCATCACAGCAGGGAGAACTCGAGGGCCAGCAAGATGGCTTTCCTGGACGTGAGCACCCGCTTTGGGAGCGCTGAATTCTAGATTTCAACCCCGCTAAAAAAGGGCACGTGCCTTTCATGTCTTGAAACAGAAAAAATCTGGTTAGCTGATATACACTGGATTGTGTGACTTAGGTAGATTACAAAACAAGAAGTCAGAGGTGGCACCCCGAGTTGGGTGTCAACGTCACAGGCTCCACCCTTCCTCCTGCCAGCCTGGCCTACTGCCTCTCTGAGCATCACAGTCACATTCCAAGAAGTCATTTGTTTTTCATTCCACATGGAAAACTCTCACTACCCCACTCCCAGCAGTCTTCCTCTTACAAATTCTGAGCCAGGACTCGGTCACTTCCCTGCTCATACAACCAATCACTGCTAAAGGGAATGCCATTATCATTACTAGAAATTTTTGTATTGATCAGGAGATCTCTCTTATCTTCCTTGCTGAGATCTAGGTCTTTCTGTTCCCACCCTCCACCCCTAGTCACCTGGAAGAAGAGATGTGGGACAGACATCAGTATTTTTAGGTAACATATTAGTATTTACCTCAATTATTTCAAAAACCCATATAATGACTATAAAATGGCCATTTTAAATGAGGAAGCACAATAGTCTATATCACTATCTGGAGCTAGCTAAGACAACACTCTACTACTAGACAAACTAGGACACCAAAAAGCAGTGAACTATTTTACTTGCTAGGTGAATAAAAGCCAGTAGATCAAAGTAGTTTTTAAAATGTACAATTTCGGGGCTGGGGAGATAGCTCAGTCAGTAGAGTACTTGCCTTGTAAGCACAAGGCCCTGGTTCGATCCCCAGCACCCAAAAAAAAAAAAAAAAAAGAAAAAGAAAATGTACAATTTCTCAGTCAACGGTAAGAATCAGAAGAAACAGTCCAAGTTCTCTTCAATTTTACACTTTCCAACATGATCTAGTTGAACAATCTTACCTAACCTCACCTCTCTTGTCAGTCTCTGCTTGGGGAATTGGAAGAAGGGGGAGCAGGGGAGGAACCACGAGTTTAGTCCTGTCAATCACTCCTTATTTTTTTTTTTTTTTTAATTAGCTGTCCTTTCTCATTTAGGCAATTTTTCCCTTCCTTGAAGAGCAGTGTCAGGGTCAAGTTATCTGATAGAAGGAGGGAACATACACACACAGACACACGCGCGCGAGAGCGCAAGACATTTTATGTTTGTAATGAGTTGCCGGCTTCTGGTGAAGGAAAAATTCAAATACCTTAAGACACAGAATGCAAAACCCTCTTTGGGTGCATGGACCATCCTTTCTATATCTCGACTTTACAGAAAGCATGATCCTGAAATTAGAAACATTATGCTGATCCCTTTTTAAAGTACGAACGTAAATTTACAGTTTTTCTTATTATTAAGCTAAACTATATCAAATACTCCACAAACACATCCATCTTTGCCACCTCTGAGCTTTGGGTTGTTCTTCCCACGGGAACACCTGCTTTGTCAACTAACACTACCATTTCCATCATCTGAATATTATCAGGTGAAATTCAGAATCCATCTCTGATGTCCCCTTTTCTTCCATGCATGGGAACCATCCTTTAGGGTTCATTCTCTGTCCTGTCCAACTCCCAACCTCCCTGAGGCCTTTAGCTAACCTAAAAAAAAAAAAAATGCAGTTCTTTATAAAGGTCTCCACAAGTAATGAGATTAAAAGGAAGACTGGCTGCATCTTCCTTTTGTTTGAGTCCTTTAAAGCAATTCAGGAGGAAAAGAATCAGCCGAGGAAAAGGGAAGGCTCAAGAGAAGATAGCAGGAGGACTCCATACCTGACTGTTTTTATCTTCCTCCAGGATGCCTGCTCTGCACATATCTACACAACAGAGCAGACACAAACAAATAATGACTGCTAATTCTGCCTTTTTTTTTTTTTAAACACCACTCCAGAAGTCACTGCAATACCGGAAACATTTGGGAGACTGAGCCATCTGATGACAATTACAGGAATCCTGGAAGGGAAAAGAATGCTCAGGGAAGGCCAGACGGCCATTCAATTAGAACCCTAACTCAGCCCCAAAGCCTTCTCCTTGCCTTCCATATCACTGCCAGCAAGAGGTGACGGTGATGCTGTTATCCACAGTTCCAGGCTGATCCCAGGGAGAGGCATGCTCACACACAGTGCTCCAAAGGGGACAGCATGATTTTGGTTTGCTTGGTTTTCTCATCCTTTGAAGCAGGACACTTCATGATTGTCATGAGTTTGGTTCCCAAGGGTGTGAGGCTTATAGGAACCAAGACCTTTACAGTAAGATGATTTAAGAGGCAAACCACTGGAAATGTTAGTATGAAACTAAAACTTTCCAACTTCATTCCTTGAACTGATCCTCATAAAATACCGGGGAAGGCAGTTGGGAGGTAAAGGTTGTGGTTAGGAGGAGAAAAGGAGCTAACATTTACAGAGCATATCCAAGAGCAAATCACTTTTAGGATCTGGAAATCATGCAATGGAGATGGCATCCCAATTTTATGAGAACTAAGGCTCAGGAAGACAATGCACCCAATCCCAAATTCTTGGGATAGAGCCCTAAACTACTCTGATGGAATTCTTTCCACCAAGTTATACTGCCAGTGGGTCAGATGGTACTCAAACAAATGGAACCAGGATGGCATGAGGTGGCATTAACCTCTTGCTACCTAATCAAGGCACAACTGACTTAATTTATTTCTTCTTAAATATTTTAGATAGTTTTATGTTCATTTCTTATGCACTAATCTAAGTATATCTGCATGTCATTAAAACTTCCACAAAAGTCTGATCTTTCAAGTAATCACATCATAATACCTTTTATAACTGAAGCCCTCCAATGTAAAGTCCTGGGCTAACAGGACAAAGATACTTGAAAATGTGAAACAGTATATTCAATAGAGAAGTCTAAAGACACAAGGAAGCAGATAAAACAGTTCAACAGTGAATCATGATTCCAGACTGCCTGCTACTTCAAGAGCATGGACTTGAGTACATTCATATAATCACATTTGATAAATCTTTGTTAGACTTATAATCAACTCATAAATGCCAAAAATGTGCAAAATTCAAAATTAGGATTGCTAATTACCATTCAATTACCTTCAACCAATGCCTTTTGTGGGTCTCCAGGGAAGTCAAGTGTTAAAACACTTGGGAAATGTTTTTAAGTAGAGTCAGAAGCAGAATATTTGCTTAACAAAAAGCTGGGCTTCCACAACATGGCACCCAACACAGACCTGCCTTGGCTGCCTTACAAATTGTGGTGGCATCAGTAATGAAGTTACTCATGGTGATGGTGATAGTAATAGCAGTTTTTGGTTATTAAGTCTCAGTGGTAGTCACTGTTCCTAACCTTCAATTTGATTTTTGGATTTAACCCTCTCTAGATCTCTTAAGGTAACTACTGCTTTTATCCCCATAAAGTAACAAGCAACTTGAACTCAGAAAATTTCAGTTCAAGTCCCATTCTTGGTTCTAATGGTCTGAAAATAGCTTTATCTTTCTAAAGTCCACTTTCTCAACTGTATAGTGGAAAAGTTGGAGTTGGGAGCACTGTGGACTAAATAAGCTCTCATATACTATGAATCTAATGCCCATCTGAAAAAATATGTGCCCCTCCAGCCATGGAAAACACACATCACTCAGGATCTTTCCTAGCATAGGTCCACTATAAGTCATTAATAATCAACACACGTTAGCTTTGAAAATGAACACCTTGGTCTCTAAAGACAAGAGCATCACCTAGTTTAAGGCTAGGTATGCATCTGGTGAATGTCAAAAAAAGGCTGGGCATGGTGAATTACAGGCAAGTAGGACCAGGAGAGGTTGAGGCAGGAGCATTGCAAATTCAAGGCCAGCCTAGGTAACTTAGCAAGATCCTGTCTCAAAATAGAAAATAAAATTTAAAAGGCTGGAAAAACAATATCATCAACAACAATGACAAAAATAAAACCAAAAATAGAAAAGGGAGCAGATGCAGCTCAGTAGTAAGCACCCCTGGATTCATATCCCAGTACCAAAAAAAAGAAGAAAAAAAAAAAAAAGAAAGAAAAAAGAAGGTGTTACCAAGTCCCAAAGTTAAAGCTCAAGGGCTAGGGGTGTGGTTCAGTGGTAGAAGGCTTCCCTGGCACGTGCACAGTGGTTCAATCCCCAGCGCTGGTGAAAAAAACTAACAAAAGCTAAAGCTCACAAGTTAGAAATATGAACCCCAAGAATAAGAAAAGTCTATTGATATCGGGTATAGGCTGAACAGTCTTGAGAAACTGTGGTTTCTTGCCACCCCAGAAAGCTGGCTGACCTAGGCCCTCACATATCTATAAAACAAAGGTACAACTCTAGTCAGCCAGGGTGGGGCAGGGAAATCCATGCCAAGCCTCAGGAAAGGAAGCAGGGCTATCCCACCAAAGAGAAGACTGCCTCCAAAAGGGAAGTGTGGGATATCCACAGGGGGGGGAAGAGGTCCAAATCCTGATTTTCATCTGGCCCTGCTCCCATGTATTAAGTTAATGTTTTAGCTCAGTGAAAGTAATTACCAGCCAGGCTCTGCAATCCATCAATTCACCCTGGGCATTCCTGCTGATTCTTTCTTTGGTCTCTAGGACCCAAGAATCCCTTTTGTTGATCTGTAAGTGCAAAGGAAAGGTTGGTTGTTACTAGTTTCTCTCTTTCTATTCTAAATTTCTGCCAAGTAATTAGGAATAGAAAATGAACTATTTTCAAGTTTTTTAATGGAAGCTATGGGGGTTAAAGTAGGCACAGCCTCTCACAAAAATAAGATTAAAACCATACATCTTTGACATCTCCCCTCCCAAGTAGAATGGACAAATGTAATTTGGCTCTAGGCTGTGAACTCAGGGACTTGATCCAAATCACCTCCACTCTAATTTAGGCAGTTTGGCACGAGTAGCTTAGTCAATAAGTGAAATGTATATGGGTTTACAAAAGATGTTCATATATCCTCACAGCTATCTTAAAGGAAAATATTATTAGCATTCCCATTTTACAGAGAAGGATAACAAAGTTCAGAGGTTAAAATATTAGCCCCAAGAACATGTTTAAATTGTGACAAAACAGACCCCTAACACTACATTTCTACATTATTTTTCCAAGTAACTATAACATGGTTTAAAGAAATTCCTGTAAATGGAAGTAATAATTAAAAACCACATTAAGAACTTCCTTTTTTTGGTACTGGGGAGTACCCAGGAGTGCATCTGAGATCCATACACTGAGATACATCCCCAGTCCTATGTCCTTTTTATTTTTTATTTTGAGACAGTTTTGCTAAATTGCTGAGGCTGGCCTCCAACTTGCAATCATCCTTCCTTGGCCTCAGAGTCTCTCAGATTACGGTCACGCACCACTACACCCAGCTCACATGTTAAGAACCTTATGAAGGAGTTGGGGATGTAGCACAGTGTTAGAGCACTTGCCTAGCACATATGAGGACCTGTGTTTTATCCCTAGTACTGAAAAGAAAAAAAAAAACAACTTTATGAATTATGAAGTCATGTCAGTCATGTAATGGGTAAATGTTCATTTTGCCTTCTCCACTTCACTACATAGATATGATAGAGGAAAATTGGAAATCACTACTCAATGCTCCCTACTACCCTGTAAATCCATTTTAACTGCACAACCACACTGATGAGCAATAAAAACACAATAAAGACATGCCCACAGAATGTATACACAGAGTAGAATTGAAGAACCAAGGGGAAATGGCAATAATGACATCGATGTTGAGTCCCTTCTGCCACTTAAGTCAGAAAAGCAACTGTTGCCTTGGGAAATCAGAAAGTCCCATGAGTAGAGCAAATCAGTCGACACCCACTACCAATCCCAACACCAAGTGGCTGAGAGAACTGTGCAGTTATGTGCTGCCTAACATCGGCTTCAGTCAACAACAGACCACATATACAGTGGTGGTCCTATAGACTATGATGGAACCAAAAACTGTTACCATCTATAAACACATGGCTGAAGAAGGGACAAAAGAAAAAGAACTACAGAAGAAAAAGAACAACTCTCAAGAAGATTCATAGTGAAGGGTTTAGCAGAAGCTTCTGAGAATCTCAACAAGCTCCTTAAAATGTTGAAAATGTAGACCCTGAAACTGAATGGTTTTCATTAATAGAGAGGAATGTTCATGGTACATTATCTGCCTGCAAGCAAAAATCTACGATGAAAAAAAAAGCAAGCAAGTCATGCAAGCCACCATGAGCATATTTCTAAAAAGAGAGAAAACTTCACAAGAGCCTCAGGCAGACCCTGTGGGAGGAAGTCCAAAAGGTGTCATTATCATAGGGAAGGACAGCCCCTTTAAGACCTTTTAGTGGGGCAAAATTGGACTTGGAAAGCACAGGTATTTATGATCATGACCCTGCATAGGCCTAGGCTAATGTGTATGTCTGTATACTAGTTTTTAACAAAAAGTTTACAAACTAAAAAAAAAAAATTTAAATTTTAAAAATAGAAAAAAGTTAATACATATATGTGTGCATGTGTGTGTATGTGTTTGTTTGTTTTTGTTTTTTGTTTGTTTGTTTGTTTTTTTGGTACTTTGTGTGCCCTGCTTGAGGGGAGAGTTGTTTGTTTTTTGGTACCAGAGATTGAACCCGGGCAGTGGGGGGGTTAGCCACTAAGCCACATCCCAAGTCCTTTTTATCTTTTTCTTTTTGAGGCAGAGTCTCACTAAGTTGTGAGGCTGGCTTTGAACTAACTTGTGATCCTCCTGCCTCAGCCTTCCAAGTTGCTGGGATTACAAGGGTGCACCACCCTGCCCAGCTATGTTTGTGTTTTAAGTTGTGTGTCCTTACCAGAGTCAAAAATTTTAAAAATAACAAGTTTATAATGTAAAAAAAATAATGGTAAGTAAGCCACAGATAAATTATTATTAAAGATATTTTTACAATAAATTTAGTATAGCCTAAGTGCGTAGTGTCTATAAATTCTGCACTAGTCTATAACAATGTTCCAGGTCTTCACATTCACTCACTACTCACTCACTCACCCAAAACAACTTCCAGTCCTGTAAATTCCATTCATATTAAGAGCCCTACACAGGTATACCATGTTGTAAAACTTTCTATTCTGTATTTTTTACCGCACCTTTTCTGTATTTAGAGACACAGATATTGCATTGATTGCCTATGGTACTCAGTGCAGTAACATGCTGCTCAGGTCTGTAGCCTAAGAGCAAAAGGCTCTATCTATGTAGTCTAGGTGTGTAGCAGGCTAGGTATATAGCACACTCTACCATATTCTCATCACCACAATTCAGTCTCCTAAAGTGTTCCCATTGCTGAGTGACACATGACTGTACAGACCGCATGCAAGTGTGTTCCACTGAATAGAACCAAGGCATCAGGACCTACAACTAGAACTGGCAACATCTACCTCCTTAGGCACATCAAAATTGGCAAATACACACGTGTATTTTTCATTTAATGACTCCCCAAGTAATATATTCTAGTTGTAGATAATCTGAAAAGTGTAGCAAAATGTAAAGAAGCAGAAATTAATGATAATCTCAGAGACAATGAATGATGGAATTGGCCTTTTTCCTTCCAGTCTTTTTTATCTTGACAACTGGATTTGAAACTTTTTTCTATAAGAAAACCAAGTATAACTTTGTTTAGTAACAAAAAGAGCAATATAGTCTAGAAGAAATTAATTCCATCATATTTATAGAATTCATTCAAATTTCCTCAGTAAAATATAGATGCTAACTATAGCAAAATGCATACCAATCTTTTGGGAAAGTCAAAAAGGGTCAGCATCTAACTTGTTCTATTGCTACACTCACAAAACCAGAAGAAATAATAATCTATACTGAAGACAATAAGGTACTATAATAAGAATTTGTTTTATTTTCTGGACCTTTTTGCTCTCTAAAGTGCTATTTTTTCATTCAAACTATTAACCCTAATTATTCTATCAATAAGAAAAGAACTTTCATTCACCCAAGAAGAAAACTCCAAATGGGGGAGCAGGGAAAGCAAAAGGTCCTGTTTCTTTCTCAAAAGTCCACTTCTAGAGGATACAAAGGAAATATTATGTAAGTATGTTATACATGTCTTTTCTGCACAAGTAAACAGTCAAGTAGCACAGCCGCTGTCCTCTGTAACTTGAAATGGATAGCTCGAAAGTAAGGCCAATTGAAGAATGATCTGTTTTTCACATTGAAAAGTAAGAGATTTAAGTGGAACCAGTGACCTCTGTAATGCTAAGACGGCCATTGGAACATAAATATGTTTCGTAGCAATTTCATTGATCATGTATTTCTAAGGTACCTATTTAAGAGGGGCTCACATAGAAAAAGTACTTTTGTACTACTTACTGCTGAGTAAACACAAGTTTTAAATAATTTTCAGTGCAACAGACCTGGAATTTTATTCCCCACAGCCTAGTGATTTTAAATGCCCTGTGACCCTCTTAAGCACTGCCAACATCAACATCTGGTACCTGCACAAAGAAAATAGCCTCTAAATGGCTTTTTTTTTTTTTACATCTTTCATTTTCATCATGTGCTTTAAATATGTTTCTAAGATAGTTCTCCTTCTGATATACCAAAAAAGTAAGACATTTTCCTATCTGGCAGCTATATTATGTTTTTAAAGCAAAAGAGAAAAATAATTACCCCCAAATCGAGTTGTTGCTCATGTTTTCTCATACATCCAAAAAGAAGAGTTTATAAAAATAGAGGTCTTCGACTTGAGTGAATATAAAAGAACCCAAAAATGACTATAAGTATTGCCCCACAAATATACACAAGTGTAAAAAAAGCCTTCAAAATCCAAAGCATATTCTTCACAATTCTTTGTACTTTTCTTATTTTTATTCTTCCTCCTATATTTCCTTGTTTGAGTCTTTAAACAATCTTTAAATTCCTCAAAGATTTTACAAAAAATATTGATAGTACTATTGACAATCAAGGTACTCAACACCTTTGATTGGCACACGTTAGCAAACAAACTTCAGGGGAGAATCTCAAAAGAATTAAAGCTCATTCATTAAACGTCAAATGCTTAATGCAGGAAGTTCCAAGTGACTTTTAAAAAGTAAACACAGCTATGAGTAAACCTGAGCATATTTCACAAAGAAGTCAATGAAAAAGACATGAAAAAAGCTAACATATTTTAAGATGCCATTGTGATTTAAGAAAGAAATACACAAAAATAAAACTGATTCCCAAGTATAAGTCAGTTGAAACCAAAGAATAATCCTTTATTGTATAGATTCAAGAAAGTTGCCTGGAGGCTCATTTCTATATAAACTGCTCCTTGTCTGTGGTTCTGGCTCAAGTCTGAAGTTATCATTATATAAGTAAAACAGCCCATAAAAGTTTTCCCCCTATTTCAATATCATCAACTACTAACACACAAGACATGCAATGGGCAGTCCACAGCTAATGCATCAATTTTTTTCACAAGCACTCATGTTTCGCCACACGCCTGCTTAGTATCTGAAATAAAATGACTGTCTTCTGCATTAGAGAAATTTTCTCAAGGAAAAAAAAAAGAAAAAAACATAGTCATCATTCATTTCTTAGCCAAACATACTCAAGGAGACTCAGCATTGGGGCCGGTTAGAGTGCAAATATATTAGCTGCGACTTCAGCAAGTGCCTGTCATGTTGAATAGCATGAAGAAGAGAGATAGTAATTATTGCCGAGAAACCATTAGAGGGCTCCTTAGTAAAACAAGATGCCCGAGCAAACTAATGGACCAACAGTCCACTGCAGTGTCTATTCCTATTCCATTTAGCTACATGTCAGTTCTATCAAATCATCTGACACTTGCAATGCAGGCAGGCTCAATACAATTAGTAAGATCCTCCACTCCCATGCCCTTTCACTGGGGCTACAATAAGCAGCTATATTTGTACACACAGAAATGATTTCTTGAATGTTTGTGACGCAGAGATCTAAAGCCCTTCATGCAAGGCAAATGCCCACTGGTCTTGCTGTAGTAACAGAAGCTTCAGGTCCTATCATGTTTGTACAAGGAGAGGCAACTCCTAGAGTAGAGACAACTTGCTCCATATTACCTATCTCTAGCAAGACACTTTCAAGCCCATGTGCAGGGAACCAAAGGGTTTTGGGGAAAAACACACTATTCTGAAATTCTAAGACTGAGATCATGGTGGGTTCTGCTTTCCACATCTATATATTCTGCTGGAGCCAGATGATAATCTCTTGGATTTGGAAGCAGAGTAGAACTATGCCAAGCAAGTATGATGTTTTCCCTTCATTTTCCTACCAAATGGAAAGACACTAACTTTGCAGAATAAAAACAGATAACTTTAGGCTGAGGAAGTAGTTCAGCTGGTAAAACACTTGCTTAGCATGTGTGAAGCTCCAGGTTCAATCCCCAATAAGAAAGCAAGCAAGCAAGCTTTGTAATACTTGGCAATCTTATTTCTAGGTTGTTTCATTTTTTAAACCAAGTATCAAGTAACTGGTTGCTTTTTTTAAAAAAATATTATTTTAGTTGTTGACAGACCATTTATTTATTTATTTATTTATTTATTTATTTATTTATTTATTTACATGCAGTGCTGAGAATCTAACCCACTGCCTCATACATGCTAAGGCAAGTGCTCCACCACTGAGCCACAATGCCAGCCCTAGTTGCTTTTTAAAAGAGAACAGACAAGGGTTGGGGTTGTAGTTCAGTGTAGAGCACTTGCCTAGCATGTGTGAATCACTGAGTTTGATTCTCAGCACCACATATAAATAAATAAAATTAGGTCCATCAACAATTAAAAAAATAAAAGAGAACAGACTAGATCACCTCATAAACATTAATTAAATATTCTCTCAGCAAGTATCTCCCACTTCATAAACTATTGACTACTAAATGATTATGTGTATTGGTCATTGTAGTTTTCTACATTCCTAAGCTACCAGGGTTGCAAAATGACAAGCCCAGAGCTAACAATGGCTCTAGACATACACGTTTCCAACAAAGTGGGAAGGCATCACTCCTTGGTTTGATTTTGAAATACTGCCATTTTAAAAATTATCAGTACCAAAATGTTTATTCAAAAGTGACAGTATAGACCATTCTGAGGACTATGCTGAAATCCTGCTGGAAATGTTTTTGGCCCCCAACTTCATCATGCTGTATTTTACTTAACAGTTAATTCATACACACACACAAAAAACGAACAAACAAAACACCCCACAAAAGTTAATGAGTTTTAATACAATGAAGGGAGGCATGGGCTGGATTATCCAGCACACAGCAAACTTCAAGGAGGGAGGTGACGAGTTAACATGAGACACTGTGAATATTTGGAAGACAACCTTCCTTTAAATGAGACACTGCTGGTAACGGTAATGGGGAATTTGCAATGAAGGAAAGGACATGCAATTATAATCTGGCTGGGCCCCACTGGACAAAAAGTGATTTACTTGAAAGCTGCCTTTGCACTCAGTAAATGTTCCTGTTATGGGCTGCTCAGCCGGTGACAGCTTTCCAGATGTCAATCAAATTATCATCTATTTACAGTTGATTTGGTAGTGTCATTTGCAATATTCCCTACGTTTCTGATGAAATTGGAAGCACAGAATTTTCTCCAGTTTGCCCTGGCACTCGAGTGGGCAAACTGCTCTTTGCAAATGTCATGTGTCCGCTTATCAGCACTCTAAGGAGTGCGATCTTCCATTCGGCTGAGTGAATCGCTACCAGATGCAAATCTCTCAATCGTCAAGGGAAGACTATGGCAAATTTTAATGTACTTTGAAAAACTCAGTTTACATCAGTGCTCAAGGTGCAGCTTTACCCAGGCTAACAGTTTTTGTATAACAATGAGCCTAAATTAAAGCCTGAAAAACAAGGAATATTTTTAACTCTTTCAGGCTTCTGCATGATCCACACTAAGGAAAATGGTCGTACAAAAGTACAGAATGAAATGTCACAATAGTTTGCTGCTAACTATAAATTTAATTCTCTGAAGAAAGATCTGCATACTAGTTTATTTTAAAAGTGTCATTAAAATAATCTTACTCTAAAAATAATGCACACTGATTAAACAGTAACTATGGGCTAACTGTTCTCAATATTTTATATATAAGCATTAAAATCTGTACAACAGTTTGAGCTAAGTACTATTATTGTCCTCAAATTACAGATGAGGGCATTAAAGGGCACTGAAAGACATGGAAACACATGGAGGCTAACTAACTTGCCCATGGTCACAGACAGTATACTGCAACATCAATTCCACATGTAGACTCCGCTGTCTTAACCACCATGTTATATTATATGTGTGTGCATTCATACAGATGCTCACGTGCACATATGTACACAAATGGCTGCATGAAGGTTCTATGCCTGAGCATATGAATGCCCACAGAACAGAGGTTATCTTCTTCCCGATGTCTTAAAATTAATCTGCCTGTCCTGGAGACAGGCTGTTCTTACAGGATTTCTCCAAGTGCTAAACACCAACTGGAATATGAAATACACAGAATGAACAGCTCTCAAATATAAGTACTTGCAAGTAAAGGATGCATTTATTTCATGTCAGAAAACAGATTTTCACTCCTTGGGGGATATCCTGATGTGGTTTAAAAGTGGTGTAGGGATCTGTTTGGTAGGTAACACCACTGGATCAATATAAAATTCTCTCAAATCTTCAAATGAGCATTACTAAATAATCTAAGGACATATTGGGTTTTGTCAGAGAACACATGCCATCTTCAGGACTAGGAAGACTTTATGCAAAGGTCCACAAGGGTTATGTAAGCACAATTAAATTTCTACATGAATATAATCAAACATGAATTCCCTATTTTTGCATTCAAAGAGAATAAATAACTAAATTGCATGGAAAATGCATATGAACAAATTCAAGTATTTACAAGTGTCACCTAGGTTGTACGTACATACACACAGAGTGACGCTTCTGCTTGGGAGGGAAACAAAAATGAACAAAAATCAATGACTTAAAAATAAAATTTATGGGCTGGGGTTATAGTTCAGTGGGAGAGAGCTTGCCTTGCATGTGTGAGGCACTGGGTTCGATTCTCAGCACCGCATATAAATAAATAAAAAATAAAGGTCCATCGACAACTAAAAAATATTTTTTAAAAATGAAAATATAAAAAAAATTCTTAATTTTTTTAAGTGAGTAAAGACCTGAAGAGTCTAATGTTCATTCATATACTGGTGTTTCAAAATATGCTTCACTTATACTGACAATTCAATTACAGGTTTTTAGTTTCTCGGTAGATTTTTATTCTAACTTGAAATAGTTTGTGAAGTTGACAATACAAATGATGTGTTTCCCAGATCAAGAAAAGAGATCTAAGAAGCAACATTTAATAAAGTAAAGGTGTGATCACACTGAGGGAAAGTCTCAGAACAGTCCTAAAATTACTTAAAAGGGGTAAAACACTAATTAATTTGGATACACTAAATCTTTCTTTTTAAAATTGCCCTGGCTAAAGGTTTAACAAGGGGTGATGTGAAAATACTCAAATACGCAGAGGAAGTAAATGCATAGGAAAAGAGTGCTATTTTAAAGGTGTACTTAGAACATAATAACAAGATGGAATTTGAGCAAAGAAAATTAAGTGTGATTAAAAATTCTAAGCAGCACCCAGTAATCCTGGGAAATGATGCCGTAAGTGAACTGCCACTTTTTACTGACCAGGCAAAGCTGTGTTTGGATGTGTGTCTGAAGGGGAGGTGGAAAGGGTGGCTGGAGAAATGAATAAGAGGAACATCCAGAAACATAAGGACGGTCCATAACCTTTCGGTTTATGTAATATCTTTAGTGTAACTTCTCTGCATCAGTAAACTTCTTTCCATCTTACAGTTCTCTACAAAATTCAGCAATCTCCCTAAGGGTTCAAAACCTGTTCTAGGATTTTAAAGTTATCATCTCATCCAGACTGAGAACTGGTTTGGCATATCTGGAAGAAGTGAACAGGTGTCAAGAACAATCAGTGAATTAAACTGAGACTAGAAATTCTCTCCCCAGATTGTAGGCTCCGCATGCCCACCAGAAAGAGGACATCCTGACACTCTGTCTCATCGGTACTCATCAGCTTTGTGTTCCTAGGTGTGTGCAAAACAAACTTTGATAGCTACAATCTCTCTTCTTTATTTATGTGAACCCAAGCTAACATTAAAGAGATTATGCTGTCCTGAATTTACTAATATTGTGATTATTATCTATGATTAACAATTTCCATTAGCCAAAGTTATATCTCTCCTTCCTATGGGCATGTTTTAAAGTTTTAGTATTGTTCTTCTATGAAACTGCCAGACAAATTACCATTGTGGGACAACAAAAAGACAGTATCAAGACCACAGACCTCTTTATGACAAGAACAGATTAGAAGAATAATGGCAGAAGCATTAAAGCTTATCTATAAAAAGTTGTTTTTAAGTAACAGAACACAAAGATAGCATCCTTTTCCATAAAAACAGTAACTATCAATTTTTTTAATCCAAATCTTCTTGTAAATCTTCCCATGATCACCAAAGGAAACAGAGTTCTATTTGTTCCATATATGTAACATACCATATTATTACATCAGTCTACAAAATATATCCTGTCTTACAATACTTACCAATTCTCTTGCATGCAATTAACTATGAAAGTTTTACTGTGGAGGAGGATTCAAAGGAAAAAAAAAAAAAAAAAGGAAATGAGGAGGAGGAGGAAAAGGGAGGGGGGATCAGGTCAAGAGGGAAATGCTTCTTGAGGAGAGGGACCTACAAAGTTCTAAGAACTATTTGTGGGAGGCAAGTAAAGGGAAGAGACAGAAAAAAAGTAATTCCTCCTTATAGTTCTCAACCCTTTCCCTGAACCCACTGAGCATAAATACTAGTAACTAATTCACCAACGAATACAAAGTTATTGCTATGTAAAATATAAAAATCCTAGTTAAGAGTGATTTCTGAGACCTAAAAATTATGATTCTGTCTAGGATGGCTTCTCTGCTATTCTCTTCTAGAGTGAGATGTGAACATGGAAATTTCCTGTGAGACCTAACAGATACACCCGTAATAGCCAAAATAGAATTTTATTAGTGTATTCTGTATAATAGAGGAAAGAACATAGACAAATCCTAGCACAGCTACCTATATGGCAGTCAGACAAGATAATTAACTTTCCTGAGCTTCACTTTCCTTATTAGTCTGTAAAATAAGAACAACAATATATAGCACAGAATCTGCCAAAAAGGAGGTAGGCCATATATGCAACTATATGAGTATTAAAGCAGAATAACTCCCCCCTATCAATAGACTTAGACTTTAAAAAGTTTCAGAGTATGTTTCTGACAGTCGTAGATGTCAGACACAGTTCAATATCTAACATTCAAAATCTTTAAACACAGGAAAAATTAGATAAATGAACAAGAAATAGAGACTAATAAAGTAAGACAATGACAACAAATTCTCTTTTGTAAGACTTATTACCTGTCATTTTTTAATTTCTTTAATCATAATTTGTTTGACAAACAACACAGTCCAGCATCCTGCAGTAGTACCCTTGAAAGAGTGCTTCAAATTAAGAGGTGCAGAGGTCAACAGTTGTGAGGGACTGGAGTCATACCCACTTGGGTTCCAGCCCCGAGTCCACCAATTTCCTAGCAATGTGATCTTAGGCATGTCACTTTTCTCTCTAACCTCCATTTTCTCATTTAAAAAATGGGGAGAGGTAGATATAATAGAAATCTAAACCCTGGTAGCATAATAAACACCATAAGATCTAATAATTGCCAGGAGGCTAAGAGGCATTCAAAGCAACTTGCCCAAGGCCATCAAGCTGCAATTGGGAAAGAACAAGAATAAAAATCTCCTGCTTTCCCAGTCTAAAAACACAAAAAACTAACACACATAACTGTTCCACAAAGAGGAGGGTCCCACCTCTTGCTCCCATAAGTTACACAATTGGGGAAAGAGGTTCAGTTTTGCCAGCCGCCAAAAGCCCATTCACAGATTTGGAATCAGACACAATAGTAGTTCCCCTGTGACTGCTTAGAAACCAGAATTTGTTCATGTCAAATTCCAAAGTGGGTCAGTTATTTTGGTTGAGGTTTAAATGGCCTAGGTCTAAGTGCTCTTTGTCAGAACAAGTGTACAACCTCAAAGCTGCTTGTGATGGGGCTTGCCTGGTAAAGGTTTGCTGACAATGAGGTAAGAACCCCAAACAAGCTCCTTGCTGGATCCCTTTTTACTGATCTTTTGAGTGGTGTCTGGTGTGTTGTCATCACTCAACACATGACGGTTATGGTAGATTTGAAAGTCTCAGCAATAAATTCAACTTTTTAAAATTAAAAAAAAAATGCTTTTGATTACAGAATTGCAAAATGTTCATATTAGAGAAAGAACACTGGATAAGGAGCAATAATATTTAATTCAGTTTTTGCCTCTATCAAGGACATAAGCAAATAAATATACAATGCTTTGATAGAATTAGTCCCAGTTTTCAGTAGATCAAACCAGAATATCTGAATTCCTAGGAGCCCAGTAAATGGCAATTCAGGAGGTTCCAGAACCAAGACCCAATGTATTTTAATGTATGGCACTGTTTAAGGTTTGTTCCATAACCATGACAACTTCTGCCACAGGACCACCACAGGGGCAGTGTGCTAAAATAACCAAGAGGGAGGTAAAGTAGACACTAGTCTAATTAGGTTTCTAAAGTAACCAATGGGGGAAATTGGACAGTATTCTAATCAGGTATAATAATGTAATCAAGGTCTTCAATAAATTCCATAAGGAAGAAACCCCTCACAGATTGGCATGAGACACAAATTTCCAGATATCCAAGCAGTGAGTCTCCCTCTCTTGCTCTCCTTTCTCTCCCCACCCCATTCTGCCTTAACAAGTACTACTTTCATCTTCACCTTCAATAAATCTGAACTTTGCCTATTATTTCTGAATGTCTTACTCAATTCTTCATGCAGGACACCAAGGACCCCAATAATAACTGAAGTCCTTAGAAATTCATTAAGTGAAAAATATCCATCACAACTATTTTATTGATGGGAAAATCAAGGCCCAGTATATAAAAGCTTGCCTAAGTTCACACAATAAGAAAACAGTATGGCCAGTTTGAAGTCGCATTTTCAAACTCAAACTTTGGAATTTTTAGATTGTTTTTATACACTATTAGTACCATAAAGGAAAACAATCTAAATAGCTGAAAATGAATATAATTTATATGAATCAAAAGATGCTTTGTCTTTCCCAATTGATACTCTGATGGCCATGGTCTGATGACAGTCCTAACAAGTAGGAGAGTTTTCTTCCTCTCCTACAGGACAGTACAATACAAAGGTAGAAAAGATGATTAAAGAATCTTTTAAATCTTTTCAGTCTTGCCCCCTGCCTCAGTTAAGGACACGATTGAAAAATCTATAATGCAAATGTAAAGTCATTAAGATAACTTCTGGTTAAAAACTTGCTTTGCTTTATACAAAAGAATAAATTCCTGATACTTGTCAATCAGGACCCAAGGTTATACTATCCATAGGACAGGTCTGAAGTAGTCCTTCACAAGAGAGCAGTCCTGGAGTCTTCCACCTTGGCAGGGGAGGGGTTAGAGAGCTGTAATGGGAGGGAAGAGTGGCATTCCTCTGCTTTGTCTTCAGCCTTGCAGCAGAACCAAGGGGTCCTGCAAAACTTAAATAGGGGCTGAAGACAGGGTGTACTACAGGGAACCATTTACTTCCTTAATGTGAATGACAATGACAATGAGTCTGGAGGACCAAAGCACCCTTAGAAGTGCCCTGCAGAACCCACAGTTCAATATCAAGACTGCTTCTCCAACTACAGATCACTGGCACCAGTGGATAGTAAAGTCATTCTAATGGTTTTCAACCATTGTGCTTTAATGAACTAGAAAAAATGCATCACATGTCATTAGGATAAATATGGAGACCAGTCTATGTATAACTGGCCCAAAAGGCTTAAGGACAGTCATTTAAAAGGAAAAGCCATTACACAGTTCTTCTACCTGATATGTGAGAATTCAGATGATTTAATGCTAGCTCCTCCTGTTTTTTCAAGAGTAACCAGAACTCTGCGCTATCATAAAAAAAAAAAAAAAAAAAAACTCCCCAAAGTTTTAAAGACTCAAACTATTTTAAAACATTGTATAAGGCAAACAAAACCTACCTGAAAGATCTGGATCTGGACTATTCTATGAGCTTGGCTTCAAAGGAAGAAATCAGAAAATGTGCAATAGAAATTTGGCAGTGGAACTCTTAAGCATGCAGGAGAGCCAAGCATCCCTGCTCAGTGTCCCTGGGAAATGGTAAAGAGGCTCTCCCAAAAGGCATTCACCAAGGCAACAATGGGGGTCTTGGAAAAGAACAGCCCCAAGTGACAAAGTAAGAATACATATGGCCCTGGTAAAAAGAGTTTAAAAAAATCAAATAACAGTGGGCTTGAGGGTCTCTGTAGGGCTTCCTAGAGCCGTGTTAGATTCTGAGTAAGGATCTCAAATGAAAATCTACCTGATTTTTCTCCTTCGCCTCCCTCTGTGTAGGTGAGAAGAATTAAACCTAAGAATTCCATCAGCCTTTGCCTTTGAAAGACAGATAACAGGGAGGGCTGTGACTGCCACTTCAACTGCTTCCAGTGCTCTGCTGGGCAGCTGCAGGGGAAGAACCCTTCTCTGGGTTCAGACTCTGCTACCTGGCTGGCCACAGAGCAAAGACTGAGGCGGGTTTGCATACTCAAGTCTGTGGTTTCCTCACTGACCCCTGCCTGGCAGACAAAGCTCTAGATGGATGCGAGAGACTTGAGCCTAGGGCTTCTTCACCTTTCTATCCCAGGGAAAAGATTCACAAAACCAGAGAATTCACTATTTTCAAACATTTGGAGTCTTCTGTGCAAATGTGAAGGCCCCCAGCCTGAGAGCTGGTCTTGCATCAAACAGCAAGCAAGGCCAGCCGCCAGCTCCAAACCCAGCTGTTCCCCAAGCTCTAGATGCAGGTGTGAGATCATCCCCATGAACCTCACCTGCCTGCAGTTTGTCACCTCAATGTCATTACCACAGGCAGAGATGCGGTTGGGGCTTTTGTTTTACTTCACACCAGGGGGAAGTCATTTTTGGAATTTTTCATCTTAAATAGTTTTTTCTTAAATGTA
Organism: Sciurus carolinensis; assembly: GCF_902686445.1. Lineage (NCBI taxonomy): Eukaryota > Metazoa > Chordata > Mammalia > Rodentia > Sciuridae > Sciurus > Sciurus carolinensis. Next base: position 53,939,962 of record NC_062226.1, on the reverse strand, counting down.
TGTGACACATATTCCTCATAGGACTTAATAAAATAGATATTTCTCATGCCTGGAAAGTAAACTACAGCTGCACAGATTGAAACGAAATTTATTTTTTAAAACATTCTTGGTTGGAATCATTCAAAATACAGGTTTAGCTATAATTTCTGAAAAAGTTAAGAACAAATAAAAGTAGAATTTGCTCAGAAAGTAGCCTTAATACAATGCTAATTAGCAGGATAAAACACTAACAAAATATGTATACATTCATATATCCTGGTGTTTTTTATAATATAATTTCAAAACAGGGAAAATTCCAAATCTTCTTCCCACATAAATGCCATCATGGAAGCTACAAGACCATTATTTTCAGATTCTTAAAAATCTATCCTGAACTTGACATTACTCTAGAATGGAAAGAGAGGATAAGGGGAAATCATAACTACAAAGCTAATTGTTATTACAATGAATACTTGAAAACACAGAGCCCATTCTTTTTCAAGATCTTTGAGTAAACTGTGTAAGGGGCAGTATTCTTGTTTGTGACCTCAGTGCAAAGAACACGGGATTTTATTCACTTCGTTGTTTTGTTTTGTTTTGTTTCCAGTTTGTTTTTTGTTTTTGTGTTTTTTAAAATATAAATCAAATGTATTCCCTATCCACTAAGTGTCCGGCAGAAATAACAGTAATGGGAATGTGGTTTTCATGACATTCTCAGGTGACTTCCTAGATCTCCTTGTCACAATCAAGATTGTTAAAGTGACAACAAGAAACAAACCTCTGGGATTCTGCAACCTCCCCAGACACAGTGTACTAAAAGGATTTGACTTGTCTCGCCTCTCCTGATTATGCAATATATGCTAGAAGCAGAAGAACGGTGACACGGACCACTGGGCCGTGGACAGTGTTTTCTGGTCCCACTTGTTTCATCTCCTCATTTACTATTTTGTGTTTTGCCCTGACACAGTGAGAAGGTGGACAGAACACTAGGCAAAAGCAATGAGAAATGCTTTTGCCTTGTCTATAAGATACAGAATGCAGGGAAGGTTCATATTTACAACATACTACATGGATCAGCATGTACACACATACATGCACACGTGTGCTCTGTGTGTCTCTGTGTCTGTGTCTCTTTCATATCAAGGTACCTAATTATTCTTTATTGGTAATTGTGTTTGGGGGGGGGTGTTCAGCTTTACATAACAGACATTTCCCTTCAAGTTGTGATCAATCTTTTGCAATTCAAATATTAAAGGCCTTAGAAAAGTCTTACTATTTCAAAGAAATTTATTATGACCTCTTTAATAAACCAGTATTTGCTAATATAAACACCCCTAGATTGTACAAGTTTAAATGCACACAGTTAAACTGACGTGGCCTGTGTCTTTCTTTTTAACATTTCAACTTAATGGTAAGCAGGTAACACCATCAATTGCAGTATTTCTGATAACAGATATTGGTTAGATATTGTTCAAACGAGAAAAATAGCTCAAGGATTCTTATTTGGAACAGAAGAAGGAAAACTTATCATTATGTGCCAACCACCCCACTCCAAGAATATCTGGGAGGCGGCCCCTTCACATCACAGTGATTCTACTTGTCTCAAAGACTTACCAAGATAAATTAACCACATCTGTCCATTGGGATTGGCAAGTGCTTCTTTGTTCCCTATTAGTTCTAAGGCACTCAGAGAGATAATGCTATTCACTGTACCTTATAATCTCAAAGGAAACAAATACTTGAGATGATTATCTCTAACTTGCACACCCCCATCCCTCAAAGTCGAAATATTCCAAAGGAAAAAACTACCATGAAAAGCAACTATGGGGACATAAGACCCCAAGAAAATAATCAACAAATAAACAACAAGAAATACACCCTTATTTGACCAGCCTCCAAGATGATGCCCAAATCAAACTCTTATTAAATTATCCTTGGGAAGACAGTCCAGTTATTAGCCATTGGGAACTGAAGATACTAGAATATTCAACACCAAAAGACAGTACCACACTAGAGCATATGTGCAAACCAACTTGCAAATTACAGGATGGGCATTTTGAAAATTCACTTTAAGTGACTAATGCATAAGACAGTCTGAGAACACTTCTCGCCATGACCAGCACTCATAGTCCCAGTGTCTGGTTACTGCAGAGCAGCAGAAAGTCATAAGATCTGAAGAGTACTTGAAATTAAGATAACTAAATATTTTTAAATTTTTTTTGTTTTTATGATCTTTTGTAAGTATTTTCTTTTAAATTTGACTCCTTAATGGCAAACATTCATTCTTTCTGAATCAAAAGAAAAAATTCTTAAATCTTTCTGCATTTTTAATATGCTTTCATTTTCATTATCTTCAACTGGAGGTCCAATTTTGATAACCAAATTCAGTTCACTCTCTATAATAAGAGGAAAGCATGAGACAGCAATGGAGGGATAATTCTCAATTTCTAAGAAGCCAGGAATATAAAGGCAGCAACTTGGAGCACATGACTCGGAAGGAAGCCTCGTCCAGACTTCCTTGACTTGAGGTTAGAAACTGCTCATCCCTACCTCCCTCATTTGACCTAAGCTTTATCTCGTCCATTTATCCTTTCTCTCCTAACTTTCCTCACCCAGATAAAGGAGAAAAAGAAAAAATAGGGGAGAGCAGAAATTACTACAAGCATTACTGATTAAAAATAAATAACAACAGTATACTAATAAAAGTTAACATGGAGCTTACAACACTGCCATAAAACAGACACATGAGTCACACATGTAATTTACAATTTTCTAGTAGCCACATTATTAAAAGTTGTTTAAAAGATTGGATATTAATGTGTTTTATTTAATGCAAGGTAATCAAAATATGATTTGGGCATGAAATCAATACAAAAATTGAGATATTTAACATTATTTTTTCCTATCACATCTCTGAAATCCACTGTATTGTACATTTACAATACATCTCAACTTGTATCAGTCACACTTCAATGCTGAAAGAGTCACATGTGGCTAGTGGCTCCTAAATTGGATGGTGCAGCCTTATAACCTGCCAGGTGCTGGTCTAACTGCTTTAAATGTACAGATTCATTTAATCTTCACAACAATCCTACAAGGTAAATACTACCATTATTCTCATTTTACAGATGAGAAACTGAAACAAAGAGCATAGAACCAAAATCACAGGATGGTAGGTATCAGAGCCAAAATTCAAAGCTTGGCCATCTGGCTACAATGACTATGCTATTTATTAAGAACCTACTGTGTGTATGACAGGCACAGAGCTGCATGCCTCAATAAACTCTCTGTGCTCCTCAGAGCAACCATCGAGGATAAGTATTAATATCCCTACATAATAAAACACATTTAGAGTAGGGAAATCATGCCTTCCCAAAAAACACATGGATGATGACCCTAAGGATAACCAGGTCCTGCACCAAAAGAATATATAGTCTAGTAAGACAATATAAAACCATTCAAGAGTAACTAGATCACCATGTGTAATTAACTAAAAAAGAAGTACAAGTAGTATTATGGTAATTTAGAGGGGAAAATCTTGATCCATTAAGAGAATAAGAACTTCATCAAAGAGGTAACATTTAAAATGAACTTAATTAAGAAGACTAGGTTAAAATGCTCCAAGAGCAAAGGCAAGGGAGTAGAGAAAAGAGCCTTGCATTCTGCTGAAGGAATGGCTAAGAGATTAAGTGTGGCTACAGTGTACAGAACAGGAAGGGTACATACAAACCAGACGTGGGGAGGTTACCGAAGAGCCACAGTATATGGGATACTCAAACTCTGTGCAATGTCTAAGAAAACTAGTAACATAATAAAAATTGAACTTTAGGAAAATCTCTCCAGCAGCAATGTACAGGATGGACAGCAGTTGGAGAGATTACATATAGAAGGCTTTACATATACTACTCAAAGAGTTGAGGCAGTCAACTGAGGCTCTGTGGGTGCAGAATCCTCAAGACCTGGGATCTATAGTTAAGTCACTGATGATACAAGTTTCAACACTTGGTGATGAGTGGAGTGATGGAGCCATTAGCAGAAACTATGGCTATAAAATGATCCAACTAGTACTCTGGTTAACCATAATAAGCAGGTGGGGTTTTTCCCTTTCTTTTTTCTTTTTATTCCTTTTAGCCTAAACTTTCTGTTTTATCTGTGCTTCCCACATCAAGATTTGCACTATTGGCTTTATGTCTAGCTCTTACATAAAGAACTTCTTTCCTATCAAGTGAATAGTTAGTAGTTAGCACAAAATGGTAGGAGGCATTATCTTTCAAGTAAGACAGAGTTAAACTCAACACCTCACCTATCAACCCAAAGACAAGAAAAATTTCAGATTCTGACTTCCAGTACAGTTGAAATGCTTTTTAAGGAATAAGTGAACAACCATACCTAAAATACTTGCCTTTTCACTCAAAGTTCTGTTGTTTTAAAGAAAACATTAAAAAACAATTTCCTTACTGCCTTCTTGCCTCTTGCCTTTATTTATTATTTTTCATGTTTAATTAAAAAAAGACTTTCACTTTAAGCAAATATCCCCCCCTTAATTACCCTAACGGTAGTAGAGCTGCATAAATTTTGCCCGAGGTTAAAGCTGGAATAGAGCCTAATCACTAGCTTGAGACATTGTTCTGGCCAAGGAAAGCAGAACACATTTTTCCCGTGTGTTTGAACAATACTTAGGCACTTCCATTTAGACCTCCTTCACCCAGCGCTGATTCTGATTAACACCCCTTTCCTAATTTATGTGGGAAATCTGACTGTTCCTCACACTACCCCCTGAAGATTCAGGAAAAGAACCTCAATGCAGTGGAGTTCAGGTGCGCACATGTCTTCAGTGAAGAACAGGAATGCATTTGCTGCCCCAACATCTCTGCACACCAACTTGGTCAGCCTTCCTTGGTCAGCTGATCTAGACGAACCCCCTTGGGTCTTTCTGCTGATTTCCAGGAAGCAGCTTTACAAATACAGTGATAAGAGCAGGTAGAGAAGTCAAGGCAAAACAAATATATGTAAAATAAGTGCTATTAAACAATTCCAAGTACAGGGCTGGAGTTGTGGCTCAGCGGTAGAGTGCTTGTCTGGCATGTGTGAGGTCCTGGGTTCGATCCTCAGCACCACATATAAATAAATAAAAATAAAAGATCCATTGACAACTAAAAAAATTTTTTTTAAAAAATTACAAGTATAAAATAAAAAAATTGGGAAATTAATGACACTTAAAATACATAACAAATGAAACTCAAGGACAAATGGGACAAGATAAACAAAATCACAGGTGTGTGTAAGAATATGCTGCTGATTTTTTTCCTTAAGAGGCCCCAGTCCAAATTCTTAGGCTCAAGTATGTAGTCGTACATGTGTGGTCTAAAGATGCTCAAAGCACTTTACTTATCCTATAATTCAATCTAGTAATAAAAGTATGGTGCTCTGGAAGAGTGAATTCAGGGCAGCTGGTAAGTTTCACTGGAATCAAATGATCTCATCTGCTAACCATCCAGGACTCCCCAAAGTTTGGAAATACTCTGTGTCACTGACCATCTCTCCAGCAACTGACAAGGGAAGTGGAAAGGGTGAGGAGGCAGCTACCTTTCCATTTAGGGAAACATCTGTATACACACCAAGTAGACTGGTGGCTTTGTACTGCAAAGGATAAGAAACTAGAGACACTACTACCTGAACCATTAATGTACTCCTCTCTATGGAAAATAATACCCAAATCTCTTTGGAGGCAACCAGCTGCCACCTGAAGACAACTTCACAAAAATCTAGAGACAATAACAATGATGACAATTGTTATGGTTTGAATCTTAAATGTCTTCTAAAAGCTTGTGTGCTGAAAGCTTGGTCCCCAGCTGATGGTACTATTTGGAGGTGATGGAAACTTTGGTTGAGACCTAGTTGGAGAAAGGTCACTGGGTGTATGCTTTTGAAAGGTATAGGATGTCCCCATCCCCTGGTTCTCTCTTCTTTTTGCTTAAAAACCACCATGAAGTAAGCTGAATCTTTCCTCCTCTAAGTTGATTTTCTCAGGTATCTTGTCACAGCACCAGTAAGCTGAGAAACACAGTAACAGTTCTAAAATAATGGCAGAAAAAAAGTTAAAACAAATAATGGTAATAAACATTTCTTAAGTTAGGGATGCTTAGAAAGCAGAGGGTCTGCAGTGATAAAGACCTCAATTAAAATTCAAACACCTAGGACAATCTATTTAAACTTTAAGTTCCTATTTCTTCATCCAAAATATCAGAAGAGTAAAGAAGCACACATCCAGAGAGCTGATGTGGAGACATATTGAGTGGTGCTGATGAAAATACTGGCCCACTAAAGGAGCTTCGCAAATATTCCTTTGTTATTCTCCATCCCAGGGTATAGTTCACTGTGTCTTTAAAAAAAAAAAAAAAAAAAAAAAAAAAAAAAATCAGAGACCTGGCCCACCAACAGGAGTAGACCCCAAGGGTCTCACATTTATTGAGTTCTCACTGTGTTCCAGGCACTGTTAGGGCATTTGGCATATAGTTTCTTTATTTTCTGTAATCATGAAATTCGATTTACTTTTTACTTTTTAGGGTCAAGAATCAAAAGCACAGGGCTGGGGTTGTGGCTCCATGGTAGAGTGCTTGCCTAGCATGTGTGAGGCATTGGGTTCCAGCACCACACATAAATAAATGAATAAAATAAAGGCCTATCAACATCTAAAAAAAAAATTATTAAAAAAAAAAAAAAAAAAAGAATCGAAAGCAAAGGAAAGCAGTAGTGAATAACACCAGTTTTTAAGACCAGGGTGACAGTTTGTTTGCCTCACTGTTTTGATGCAAGCTTGATTTATATTCATTATTTGTGCTGTTAGCTTGATGCCAACCTAAATGTCACAGAAAGGGAAGACTGGGGAGGGGCTGGAAAAGAACCAAAATTAATACAAAGTGAAATTGCTAGAAGTAGTGATGAGTCTACAACTCTGAAATATAAAAAGAAAAGGAAGAAAAGAATTAACGCAGGAAGGGGGAAGAGAGAGAGCCAATGTAGAAGTTTAAGGAGAACACTAACATGGGAGCTTGAAATAAGCTACATGGACTTGACTACTTTAGACACAGGTGAGGCGCTCAGGATATACAGCAAGTCATCAAAAAGCAATGGCTATTACTATGGTGATTATTATTCTGACTCTTCCCCTCTAGGCTCCCATTTTCTCAATCATCAGAGTTCACACTGGATTGCAAATTTTAAGGGAGGGAGTCTGAATTTTTAAAAATTCATTGAAAGATGTGAGGATTTCTTTTGGTTTTGTTTTTTGTGGTACTGGGGTAACTGAGTGACATCCTCAACCCTTTTTATTTTTTATTTTGCAACAAGATCTCCCCTAAGTTGCCAAGGTTAGCCTCAAACTTGTAATCCTCCTGCCTCCACTTTCCCAGTCACTATGATTACAGTCACTAGTGCACACTGCTCTCAACTTTTTGGTTATTTTTTAAGGTTAAGTAGTAGCACGGTAACCAACACCTATAATCCCAGTTAATCACTTGTTTACGCAGAAAATCAAACAAGAATTCTAACAAAAATAAATGAACAAATGGGGGGACAATATGTCTCCACATTTGTTCATTTATTTTTCCTATGGAAAAAAAAATGTACCATGAATTAAGTGAAGTTAACCCTCTCTGTGTTCATGTTCAAAAAAATTTGAGACTCTTATCCTTATTTGAATATTGTACACTCTACACATGTATTGACACATCACACCTTACTCTGTGTTTATAACTTTTTTGTATCAAGATAAATAAGTAAATAAGAAAAATAAAATAATTAATATTGTTAGCTATTTGGACAATGAATTCTCAAGGGAAAAAGGAAACATGATATCTGATAGAATTTATAGAGTTAAGATTATGGTTCATCTATTTCTACTTAAAAATGCTAATTGGAAATGTGTCATAATTTTCAATAAACTCAATCACAGAAGCAGAAATGATATTCTAATACTAACAAGTATAAAAGGACTCATAAGATATGTAGTACAAACCAACATCCTCAAATATTGCATACTATTAAGATTAACTTTGGAAGCTGGGATGCAACTCAGTCCTAAAACACTTGTCTCTCAAGCACAAAATCCAGGGTTTGATCCCCAAGGCAAAAAGAAAGAAAAAAAGAAGGAAGGGAAAAAAGAAAAACAGGAAAAATATTACCTTCTCTTTGGTACTGGGGATTGAACCCAGGGACACTCTACTACCAAGCTATATCCCCACTCCTTTTTATTTTGGGACAGCATCTCACTAAATTGACCAGGATGTTGAGCTTGTCATCCTCCTGCCTAGACCCTGAGTCGCTGGGATTACAGGTGTGTACCACCATGTCCAGCTCCAAAAGATTACCAGTGTATATCCATACCAAGCACTGTGTAAATGCCATCTCATTCGATTTCCACAACTCTTTGCAACGTGTATTTTTAAATCCCTAAAATGGCAATAATAAGACTGAGAGAAGTTAAGAATTTGTCCAACAATTATCAAGAATACAATTAACAATAAATGTTGACAAGGATGTAGGAAAAAGGGTACACTCATACCTTGCTGGTGGGACTATAAATTGGTTGCAAACACTCTGGAAAGCAGTACGGAGATTTCACAGAAAACTTGGGATGGAACCACCATTTGACCCAGTTATCCCATTCCTCGGCATATACCCAAAGGACTTAAAATCAGAATAGAGTGACACGGTCACATCAATGTTTACAGCAGCTCAATTTACAATAGCTAAGCTATGGAACCAACTTACAAGCTCTTCAACAGATAAATGCATACAGAAAATGTGATATGTACACACAATGGAATATTATTCAGTCATAAAGAATGAAATTATGACATTTGCTGGTAAACAGAAGTAGAGACTATGATGCTATTGGCATGAAATAAGCCAATCCCCAAAACAAAGGTCAAATATTCTCTCTGATATGCAGATGCTAACACACAATAAAGTGGTGGGAATGGGGAGGATACAAGTTCACTGGATTAGACAAAGGGGAAGGAAGGGAAGGAAGGAGGCATGGGAAAAATAATTTAATTTATGGTAGGCTTTGAATATTGTTTGGATTTTTTAATTAGGAAAGAATTTTAAATCAAATACAATACCTAATGTTTCTAATAATAATAATAATAATAATAATGTTTTATTAATAGGAAGTTAAAAAAAAAATCAAGATTCAAATGATAGGCTTATTTGGCTGCACAACCACACCTTTTAACTATGCCTCAACTTTCAGTGAGACACCCAAGAACAGTACTTCAGGGGGAAAGCCTGCTACTCTCAGAGCCTATCATACGTGTTCCATATTGATGGAATCTGTATATTTGGCTCAGCAAGGTCACTAATAATGTGGTACTAGAGGAGAAATATTTCTCACAAATACATATCATATTATATAAAAGGCCAAACATTTTTGAAGCTGGAAAACAAGCTGGACAAAATACAAACTAAAATGGGTCAAGTATATAAAGGGGAAAGGATAAAAAGCACTAAAAGCCTGTAGCGGGGTGGTACTCAGCTGATGAACCCGAACACCAGAGCAACGGGCAAACCCCAGACTAGAGCCATGAGCACTGAACAGGATTCAAGTAGGAAATATGATGACAAAATAAGTCACAAATAGCAACAGGGTGTGTAGGTCTCAGGAATTGCAAATTATACTTTTCCATTTTAGATCCTGTTGCTTCTGAAGAGGGAGCAGGTTTTGTAAAGATACTTGTTTGCCTTAATACAGAGAGAAAAAAAATTTTTTTCCAATTCAAGACGATGATCCAGGAGCATAATAGCTATGGCTTCGTGAATGAACATTACCTCTCTTTCGTGTAGATTTTATGAGTATAGTTCATGCTCTGTGTCTTAACCACCACTACCAAAGTGGAGAAAGTAAAACAGGAAGGGCTTATGGTAGAGCAAGCCAAACAGCATAAGTTGCAAGGAGTTTGGAAAACAGTAGAGTAACTAAGAAAAGCCTCCAAATCCCAAGACAAGTGTGCACAGTATAACTGACCCTGTGACAGGTTTCAAAATAAGCCAACTAAGTTGTCTTTCAGCCATTTCTCTATCTCTAAAATGGGAATTATAATTTAAATTAATAGAATTAACACTACATAGTGATAGATGCTACTATTACATTAAATGAAATGTACTTTGGAATTCTAGAGATACACACACAAATAAACAACCCAGTAGTGATATTACCTTTAGAGTGTTTTCATATATTTGTCCATATATTTGATAAACAATCACATATTTTAAAATTAATTAACATATATCACTAAAGCTGTTTGTCGTATTATTTCTTTACTGTTTAGTCACTTACATCCTTCCTAGAAAGGATTTAAAGAGATGAAAACACGCGCACACACACACACACACACACACACCCTACATTTAAACAAACATTTGACAACTTCTCAAAGCTAACTGCCTAGTGATAAATAAACTCAGTTATTTGACCAAAGCTGCTACAAACAGAACTCTTCAAACATAAGCATTATCACGCAAGGCCTAAAAGCAATAGGAGTTCCCAATTTGAATTTGTGAATCTTATTCCAAAAAGCAGGCACGAGATCTTTAAGCTATATGTATTAAGAGTCCTTGAGTATGTGTTAACACAAAGTAGCAGTGAGATAAAGTGTTGTCCACTGCCCCCCCCAAAAAAAACCTCAAAACAAGGATTAAAAAGAGTATTAAGAAGCATTATTTACAACTTAAATCATTACAACTTTCTCCTACCTGCTTCTTTCCAATTCTCAGAAGAGTATTTGTGGTGGCTAGAGTAAACTAAACAAAAGGCTCTTGCAACTTACACTGTGGAGATAAAAACTTTCTGAAATGGGACATTACGAATATAACTTCCAAACAGCAACTTTTATAAAGTAATGGTCTCAGAATCTGAACACTCCTCAAATATCCAAGCCAACTTTCTACTGAAACTGTAATAATAGTAATTATCAGATATAACTTCTACTGTATGTTAGGCTTCATACTAGGAGATATATACATACATACATATACATATATTTTTATATATGTATATGTACATATATAAAATATACATATACATATATTTTTTAAGGTATTGGTGATTGAAACCAGGATGTTCTGTCACTAAACAACATCTCCAATCTTTTTTATTTATTATTTTGAGACAGTCTTACTAAGTTGCCCAGACTGGCCTTGAATTTGAGATCTTCCTGCCTCAGCCTCACAAGCAGCCAGGATTACAGGAGTGCACCACCCTACAAAGCTTATATTCTAATATTAATTCATTTTCACAATACAAAAAACATAAAATATGCTTACCTTTCATTTTTTAAAAGAAGAAACTTGTCAGAGATGAGCCATTCAACCTCAAATAAGCCTACATGCAAAAGCTCATGCTTTCAAAACCCCAGTGGTATTTAAAGTAGGGCTAGTACATCATTTTAGAGAAAACTGGCTATTTCCTATTGCACGGCCCTTAAGGAAAAAATTTAAAAGGAAGAGATAGGCAGAAGAATGGCGATCCATTAAGAACTTACAGATAAACTGCCTGAAGCTTATTTCAAGGCTGATTTCTGGAATCAGGGAACATTTTAAAAACACCAAAGTTGTTGTCATTTACCCAAACATGTCATATGCAATATTGAAAATTCTCATCAAGAAAACATTATGTGACAGGTAGGGAAAAAGATTAAAATAGTGTTGAGTAAATGGAGACATTCTAGCTGAAACATCCTGTTCTAGTTCAGAGATTAATATTTTCAACTATATGAAATGTTAAAAACTAACAAAACCTTCTAATATCCTTATTATTCTATAAATTTAAGTGTGTCAACAACTTAAATTTGTTTGTCTGTTTTTGGTACTAGGCACTGAACCCGGGGCCTCATGCATGCCAAGCACTAGCTCTACCACTGAGCTATATCCCCAGGCTGACTATATACTTTTTAAGCCAAGAAAAAGCTACAGAAGCCCTGAACTCAAAATGTACCACATATTTACCTTCCTATTACTTATGAAGCGTCCCTTTTTGCATTACTGCAACTGGTCAAGTAGTTTTAAGAATTTGACAATGATTTTGCTTCACCAATTTAATGTCTTCCTCCACACAGTGACTGAAATGGTTATTCGCCCTCCACTCGGTTATCAAATGAATTTTCTTCATATAGGAAATTGAGCTGAGTTTCCTGAAGAAAATCAACTAAGTTGTTTTGTTTGGAAGAAGCACATTAAATACATTATTAAGAAGCAAACTCCTAGTGTTCATTAAATTTTGCTTAGTGATTTCCTTAACCAACAAATTCTTTTTCTAAAATAGCAAGTAGTAGTTTGTACAACAAATATTGTATATAAAATCTTTCTACAGTGGCAGGTAAGAATTACATATGAAGCTGAGCACCAGGGAAGGCACCTGATATAGCAACTACTGATGAGGTGAGGTAGGCAGGTCACTTGAGTCTAGGAGTGCCAGATCAACCTGGACAACATAATGGGACCCCATTCTTGAAAACAAGCAAATAAACAGAAAGAACTACTTTCACGTGAACTTTTTAACTTAAGGCAAATAAATAATTTAAAGTTCACTCAGAAAAATTTTTGACTGCTTTGATTTCAATACTACAGTAACAACTGGCATATAGAAACTGTGTATTTTTTAGGACAGGAGGTCTATGATTATCTAGAAAACTACACTGTGATGCAAGAGAAAGCTCAAGAAATAACTTCACGTTTTGCCCAATAAGAGCATTCACTGACTTCTAAAGGCCTTTTTCCTTCTCATAGAGTGATTCTGAAATTTCATTTAAATCCCTAACAGTTCCTACCATATTAGAACTGTGACCTTATAAGATGCCCACAGATGATTCTAATTAACATTAGTTTGTACAATGGATTAATAAATGTATTTTGTAGTTCTTTGCATAAATTACACATATGTCATTCATTAGTCAATAGTGAGAATCTAAGAATAATTCCTGGGAAATCTACAAAGAAACACAGGATTGGGGATAATAATAAATTTCTGACACAGTACTTTTAGAATCATTAATAAATATAGGTTCTGATGCTATCATTATTGTTGAAGTGGTAATGAATTAAATGATGGTAAGGGAGAATATATTAATTATTGGCTCCACACTGTGAAGTGTTTAATTGAAGGGTTTTGTTGTTGTTGTACCGTTTTTTAATAAACATATTTGGTTATTTTATGATACAACAATGCACAAAAAAACTAAGTCTAAAGGTAAAACTTAAAAGACTTGAAACTTCTGGAAACTCAAAGGTCCCTTCCTCTGTGGATCTGGACATAGCCTATTTGCATTCTATCTTTCTCTTTTTTCAGGGGGAGAGGGTGGGGGTGCTGGGAATTGAGCCCAAGGCCTCACAAATGCTAGGCAACTGCTGTACCTCTGAGCCATGTCCCCAGTCTTGCATTCTACCTTTCTAAAGGCCATATATATATGACACTTTTTCTAGTAAAATCTACCACAATAAGAGGGATACAAATGCACTTGCCTGTCCTCAGTGGCCTCCTGTCCCATTCTCCTTGTTATCTCCATGATAAGCATGCTCTGAGGTGCTTTCATGTTCTCAATGCTCAGGCAGAAGTGATGACTGAGAGGCCCCCAGGCACCTCAAACCAATGCTGTCACTTCTAGTCACTGTTCAGCTCAGCTACAGCCATGCCTGTTATGACAAGCATCAGCCACCTTAAGGCACCACACCTTTGCCTCCACAAAACATACCTTTGAAAAGGTATGAGCAGAGAGGGAAACTGTTTTAGGGTTGCCAAGGGAAGCCAGCCTTGTCTATAAACAGCAGAGAGACAATGAAAGAGTCCAAAGCCACAGATACCAAATGACTGCTAGTCCTGAGTGCAAATAATTGTCCTACTTCCTGTGCATGGATGTGGGGGGTGGGAGCAATGACATATGAAGATACAATTTGACCATGCTAAAGTGGGTTTAGTCGTCAGCCTAAACCTGCCATCTGGTGTTAAGATATAGCAGATCACACCCCAGATGGGTTTCTTCAAACAAATCACATCTTTTTTCTTACCCCTCTTTTTTTTTCTGTATATAGAGAGGTGCCTGCCAAAGACACAAATCAGCTGAAGCTTACTTTACACTGAAAACTCTTGTACTCACACCCAGATGAGTAGGTATGTCATTTCACACACTCATATCACCAAAACAACCACTTTTCAAAAGTGGTATCCACAGATGCTGAGCAGAAAATCATTTGTTCACTATTCATCAACCCTAAAAGTTGAGGCCACCCTTAGTCATTGAAAGCTGTTTTATCTAGAAAATGAAAAGTGATGCAGGGAAGGAAGGAGAGTTCCAAAATCCCTGTCCTCCTCCATATTTTTGTCTCAGTATCTCATTCCACAACTGGGGTGGGGAAGGGTTATTCAGTGCTATCATTTGCACCTCATTACACTGGGCTGGAGCTTTGAGAAAGCTGATATTCCCTCTAAATTTTTACAGATGCTTCTAGTTTACCAGTTCATGACTGCACTACTAGAAAAGACTTCCTGCCTCTAAACTGCTTGCTGGCATGTATGCTGAATTTCAAAATCCCTGAAAAAAGTAAACCTTTGTGGTGTTCTCTTAACTTTCTTCCAGGGGGAGGGGAGGGTCACTGAAACCAAACCAGGCAAAAGCTTTTTCTCCTATGGACTGAGACTGCATCTCAGAAACACTCTCTTTAACTACTGACTGTTCATCTCAATCTGGAAACCACCTCACAAAAATATTCATTAACAGAAAGGTATCTGTGGAAGGTGTTTTTCATCGTAAATCACGATTGTGACATGTTCCATAAGTTGTGGAAATAATTCAATCCCAGACAGTCTCTCACCTGAGCATATACATGTGTATTTCATGCGTGTCATTTGGAAAACACTTTGGGACAAAGAGACAGGACACTTTCTAAACTACCACCCCTTTTTGTTTAATGGCTTCAGGGTTTTTCAAAGTTCAGGGCAGGTGACACTGGTCTGTTCTTAATCTTTACTGCTGTAGCAATGTTAAGGCAGATGACGAGGGACACAAATCCCCTGATGGAACTGAACACATTCCAAGCTCCCCGACCCACTCAAAGCTGTAATCCCCTGCAGCTGGATCTTACTTACCACCATGCACAGCTAATACATTTTTTAAAAGCTAGTCACTGGTGACAAATGTAAACTGGACAGAGCAGCTCCCCCTTCTCCCTGCCTCACTCCCTCACCCCTCAATCTTCCCCCATAACCCAGAGACTTGCTGTTTCTGTGATGGATAGGACCTGCCTTTTAGAACCACCAAGACTGTGCCGTATAGCTCTACTCTAAGTGACTAGAAGGTTTTAAAAGCATCTTCAGCTGTCAGACTATAACAAAAACAACAAAAATGTCATCCTTAACACAAACATTTCACAACTGAGAAAACCCTATAAGTTGAGATTATCACTGCTGTGCTGAATCCACTATTTATTTAGCTATCACATGCAGGCAAACTGTTCTGGCACCCTGGCTGCTTGATTGAATTAAGCTGCTTGCCATATTCTAGGGCATAGAAAAATAAATGCAAAAGAAAAATTTAAACTTGAGGATCTATATATATACATACATACATACACACACACACACACGCACATATATATATATATATATATATATATATATATTCCCTTCATGGTTTACTTTTGGCAGAAATTTGACTGAAATATAGTAAACAAGTAGCCTTTCTGATGGGTATGTTTTTCACCATGAATTCTGAGCACCCATTTAAAAAGTGAAATCCGGTAACCCGAGGGGACAATTGCTCTGTGCTGGATGAAAATCTCAAAAAACCAGTGCAACAAATTTTAGAAAAACCACAGCCTAAGAATGAATAGAAGGACAGCAGAATGGATACATTAGGCTATTTAAATTAGGGGGAAAGTAATCTTAAGTGGTATCAAAATGCCACAAAATACAGATGACATTTTGATAAAGGGACAAGCTAGCCTCTTCACCTCATGCAGAGAAACCAAGGGTTAATCTGTGTGACTTTTTTTGGTTTATTCTAGTTCCCAGATAACCGGTAATAAGTGCTATGATTTAAGTGATATTACCGATTAGACTTGGAGATAGCTACCACAACACTGACTACAACACTTAAATTGCATTAGGCTTAATTACTGCAAAGTTACATCTGGAGAGGGAAGCATAATTTTATAACCACTCTCAGCATTCTAACTTGAGCTCAGTCCCTGCTTGATACATACTTGCCCAAGTAATTGAGGCCCTCAAAGGCACCACAGTTAATAATGTGCAACTAGCAGAAACACAAGGAGAAATGACAACAAGCAGGTCTCTATGAACTAAATTCACATCTAAATATGTGACTTCTTGGTGTCCTCTTACACTTTTTAAGAGCAGGTACTCCAGCCTCAACAGGACCCATGCAACAGAATTTGGCAGGAGGTGGAAAGGGAGGAGGGCGTTACACCAATGGGGAAAGAATTAAGTCAATGTGCTTTAAAGAGTCCAGCTCTGATTTTGTCACCCACATTCCCAAAATCCAGGGAACTCAGCACAAATAATTCAATCAAAAGGCAAAAATAAATGCCAGTGATGCCAGTGTCTGGGGACTGAACCCAAAAATGGGTGTATGCAAGGGAATTCATGAGTGTTGGTGAAAGAACAAGGAAAGGAGGGTAAGAGCTAACCATGTGCACACGTACATAGAAGAATATGCTGTGGTACCCGTGAGACAATACACATAGTGACTACACTTTTAAATACTAAAATAGAGTATAGGGATACCAAATAAAAAAGAAGAAAAGAAAATGAGTCCTTATGATTTATTAATTTCAGTTATGATCACTTACAACACACGTCTGAATCCACATTCCAAGTCCACTTGTCCAAAACAACATTAAGGCATGTTTGAATTCTTCATATAGTAATCAAAGATAGCAGTACTTTAACAGCATTATCCTAGGTATCTATTATAAACTACAAGTAGTATTTCTACCTCATAATACAAAATGATTTCAAATTCCCATATCTGCAATGACATTTTCATGCTGTAAAATTATCAAAAACCTACAAAAAAAAAAAAAAAAAAAAAAAAAAAAAAAAAAAAAAAAACCTGGAAAACTTAAGCCTTGGAGGGGAAAGGATTGAATCATAACCAGGCATCTTCATGTTCCTTAAAATGTGAATTTAAATTAGAATTTGTTAGGGGCTGGGATTGTGGCTCAGTGGTAGACCATGTAAGGCACTGGGTATCTTAGCACCACATTAAAAATAAATAAATGAAATAAAGGTATTATTTCCACCTACAATTAAAAAAATAAATTGGAAGTCGATCAAACCTTTTAATACTAAAATATTCTAAAATTATGCCCAACAAAAATCACAGGTACAAATATACTTGTAACTAAAGCAGTGAGAAATACCGACTACATTTTATAGGAAACCCACAATAAACAAACCATATTTAACTGTACTTCTAGGAACCAATTCAAAATCCTCACAAAAATCTAACTGAAAATGCTTAGTATTAAGTATGCACAAATCTTTCCAATGACATGGATATAAAATGAATACTGTCTCTTTAAGTTGAAGGACCTGCTATAGTTAGGTAGTATGAAGCCAAGAAAAAGTTCTGAAGTTTAACTCTCAGGAGCAAACATTTTCTACTTGTGAAGTAAACTCTGTTGAAAGACAGCAGACTATGTCCCACCAGTAAAAACAGGAAAGTTTTCAGCCAGTGACAGCTTTGCCTACAGAGAAAAAAAAGTGTCATAGACTCACTTTATTAAACCATATGCTCATTGCCCTGTGAAGAAAGCAGGGTCACTAATTAGTTCATTCTGTGAAAGAAGCCCTTCCTGATCCCGTTGACTTTTGTCCCCCTGGTTAGCTCCAGCTATTTCTGTCATGCAACTTGAAAATCACTGGAGGGAGGAAGATCGCCATAACAACCGCTGAAATGATCTTGTGGAATGTGTCTAGTGGCACTGGAATAACCTGAATATGTGCTCCAGATGTGTCGGCTGTCAGGAAAAAAGTAAACACATCTGATGGACAGCGTATGACTGGATGGCCTCGCAGCGACTCCAGAGGCTGGGGGAGGGGCTGGCACAGGGGGAGGGGGCTGAGGGCTGGGGGCTGGGCAGGCAGGGCCGGGAGGGAGCGGGGCAGCAGCAGCGAGGCACCCCGGCCCGGGAGCACTGGGCGCGACTGTTCTGCTGCGTCCCTCCCCGGAGTGGCCTCTGCGGGACTGCAGCGGCCTCCGCGAATTTCCGTCTGGCACGGACTTGTGAGCATTTGGGAGCAAACTAAAACATGAAGCTGAGAGGAAGGGGGAGAGGAGAGAAGCGGGTTCAGAACGCTTTCTGTCTTAAATATTAATGGCAACATGTTTTGAAAGCATTCTATCTTCAAGGGAGGGCTGTCTCCTGGCCCCTATCCTCTTCCCTCTACCAAATGAATGGCTTTGCTTTTTTGTTTTGTTTTGGTTTTTTTTTTTTGCCCCATATGCATACGGCTGAAGCACTCTTTTTATTAGGTGACTGAGTGAGTACGCTGCCGATCTGAAATGTTGTCCTTTTTGATGGTGTTGTTGTTCCATGGACTTTCCCAAGTTGGACAAGTGGGTTGGTTCCCTAAATGAAAACATTTTTTTAAATGTTTTTCTAATGAAATACACAGAAATGACTAGAAAACATGATATAGGCCAAAACACATTTTCACCTTAGTTCCTATCCTCCGGGATGTTTGCAAAGAGAAGGATTTAGATATATGCCCAGTACTGATGATCACATAACAGAAATTCTATAAACATCTAGCGCTTAGTAGGTATTTGTTGAATATTTGTTGAATCAAATTAGTTTTTAATGTGCGACATTCAAATAAATGCTACTTGGGTTCTACATATAAACAGTGGTAAGGATTACTTAAAAAAATAAGTAACCAAGTTTAAAAATATTTAATAAAAACATGAGGAATTTATTTCTCTAAAGGAACAAAAATGCCTCCTTAAAATAGGAAACACCATATCCACACTATAGTACACAAACCATCTACTTGTGCACACCTCTACCACATTTTAATATCTACTCCTCCTCTAATAGTTTGCTGAATGAGAAGTAGAAGTTTTCCAAGAATACATATAAAAATGTCCACTACAGCCTTCCCATAAATGCTTACATCTGTGAAAAGGCTAGAAAGGTTTGTGCAGAAATTTAGAATCTGTGACAAAAACTTTTCAAGCAACATATTCCAGATTTTCTTTCGAAAACTCTACACAATCATATTTCAATAAAATTCCTAATGGTTTTCCAACATGGTCTATACAAAAAACAAAACTGCACTGGAGAACAATTATCTCTATAAGATACACAGTTAAGACTGCCTATTTAATATCTGAAATTCTTCAAATTGATTATGCTTAACATTCATTAGGACCAATAAATTCTATCACCTCAGCTAAGGGAAGGCCAAGTTCACCTGGTACTTTCATTCGGGGTGCCTGCCAACTTGCAAATCTCGTTTCAATTTATAAGTATCTCAGTACATTTTCCTCCTTTGATAAAACTCATTTAGTGACTCAGATTCTGGAAGTAGATTACCAAAGGGAAAAAGAAAAAAGGAAAACTATGAGAAATTATTATTTGAGAGCAAGAAATGGAACAAATCTTCAACTCACTCTTTACTCTGTAATTCACACATTTAGCCTGGCAGAGGAAGACCCTAAGGATGTTTGGAGGCTGAAGGACTTACAATTTGAAGAAATAGGTGAAAGAACAGCAAGAGTGGATGGCACTGCTTCTGCCTTCTAGAAATTGGATTCCACTGGCAGCTGGCTGAATGAAACCAATAACAGATTCACGGTCATGGAAAATGTTTCATCCTCTAAACGAAAACGTCGTTATTTCCTTGTAACAGAAACTGTACTTCTTGACAAGTTAGACAACCTAAAATAATCATTGCCAAGGTTAAATTTATAAAATTTGCTGGCAGTTTCTAAAAAAGAAATAATCTGGGTATTTGCAATTTTTACAGAGCACACTTTATTATAATTCCAGTCTAATCTAGCCCCTCCTCACAAAATTAAAAGACTTCAAAAAGAACTGACAGATCTCCAAATAAAAAGTCAAATATTTAAAAGCTTTTATAAGCCAAAATTATTAATGTGAACATTTGTACAATGAAGTGCCAAATGTCTCAAAAGACGGATGAGCATCAGTGACCATTTTCATTCTCCTTGATCTTAGTGTTCAACCAATAAGCAAAAAGCTTGTGTGTTTTGAAAGAACTGGAATGTATCTGTATTCATTCATAGGGCATTTCTCATCCATCTCAAATTTCTTATACTGAACTTAGTTAATTTTTATAAGAAAGATGGCAAATAAACATCAGATCTTACGTCAGAGTAATGATTTTACATTGGGAGGTTTTGCTGTTTGCATCAAAAGATTGGAAAGGAATGAAACCTGGACTTAATGTAGGAAGTATTCAAGTTCCAAGAGTCATATGATATCTATATGAACATATCTGGTGGTTGGGTTCTACCCAATTAAGTCTGTGGCTCAAATCAAACTTCATACATGTATTCTGTCCTTACTCTGTGTTTTTTTAAAACTCAATTTAGTGCTCATGGGTCATAGTTTCTCAAACCAGCAGCTTCCCTTAGACAATGTCACAGAGGGTCTCCCTAATATGTTTCTATTTTAGTCTATGAAGCAAATAATGGCAATGGTTATAACATGCACAGATTATTAGATATGCAAACCCATCAACCAAGATCTAGAAAAATATGGTTCACCAGCATCTTTTTTTCCCATTTTCTCTAGCACTACAGACCAGCACATAACTATGAGTAAGTAAGGTAAGGCCAGAAAAGATGAATACTCCAGCAAAGCCAAACAAAACAAAAACCAAGAGGGCAACCAGCAAGCCAATCTATTGGAAGTTCATTTGACAATAAAAAAAAAAAAAAAAATACTATAATGCTGTTTCCTGGCTGCAAAAGTTTAAATGTCCATATAAGAAGGCTTCATTCATGTGGCACTGCTTCATGAACAGAAACAGAGGATAGCTGCAGAGATGAATAAAACCAAAATCTAGACTTAAAACATGATTTTCTGACCCTTATGCAAGAAAACAACCAAGATTATGGAGAATAGTATTTTAAAGGATAGGAAAAAGAACTCCTTACTGCACTCTCACTAAAACTACAAGGAACCCTTCAAAGAAAAAAATATTAAATGCAGTTAAATGCCAATGGAATAAAAAAGAAAACCCTGAAGGTTCTTTGAGGTCATCAGTCATGTGTCATGCTATCAAGGGAAAAGAAGCCATGAAGAAGCAAAGAATTCCAGAGAAGAGCAGGCAATCTGTGAAAAAGAACAGAGAGAACACAATATGTTCTGCCCAATTTTAGAGGCCTAAAAGAGTCCCTGTCAAGAACATAACTTTAACATTTGATCTGCTTAGTATAATGTCATCAATTTATGCAAGCATTTCTGAAGCCCTCCACCCCATTCAGGTCCTGACTATAAAACAAGTGCATCGATGTATCCTAATCCAAGTTTTATAATAAACAAAATATTCTCTCAGGGTTCTGTGAAATTCTCAAGACAAAACCTCACAATGCACATTAACTTCTAAAATAAATATTTTCTACACAGCATTTAGAGGGGGAAGAAGAAAGAAGTGAGAAGAGCTGAACAAAAGCTGAGAGAAGTCCCTAGGTCCAAAATCTTTCTTAGTACAGACAAGAAAGCAGCCTCACAGAAGTCCGTTGAGCCCCACAGCTCCACATCTGGAGAAGGAGAAGAACACAAGCCCTCATGACAGTGACACTCCCCACAAATCGCCCCTTCTCTTGCCACCCCTGACTTCACTCCCGACTTCCAAATGACAACTGGCCTATTCATCAGGTGATGAATTCTTCTCTCAGAAGCTCTCTGCCTAAAAGAAGAGGGCCAAGATTAACAAAGAAGTCCAAACACATTCTTCTGGACAATTTCAACTTTCTGTCCCTATAAGCATTTTACCAGGATTGTTAAAAAGTAAAGAAAATACCCACTTTGAGTTTGAACTCCATTCTTTTTTCCATTTCCTGGAACAGTTGCTTTCAAGCACTGCAATGTGGAGAGGGGACAGAAGAAAGCTAGACTTAGAAGCCAACAGCTTCAGAGTAATTAGCCTCTGAATGGTAATGGTTGACTATATTCCTTTATGTTCCCGTATCCTCAGTTCACTAAGGGCAAAGAGCAATCTTTCCTCTGCTATTTTTTCAATGTCATTGTCCTCACAGGCCCATCACGGGATCCTGACATGCTGGAAATTGCCCGTTCCTTGGCCTCTCACCATAAGGAATCATGACTACTGGGAACAGGACAAGCAGTGTCCCTGGCTCTGAAAAGAAGACCACCTCGACTGGTAGGTGCTCAAGCAATTTCTTACAATAAATAAAATCATCTCAGTCCAAATCCTGCTAAACCTTGAACAGTCTCCCATTGTACTAGAGTGATAACTATAGTGCTTAACATGGCCTACACTCAAATCCTCCCCCATGGTCTAACTCCAGCTCCCTAGCCTTACCTAGTTATGTTCTCTCTCTACCACCTCCGTGGCCTTGTGTCCCCACCTCCAGTGCCCCAAACTCCCTCTGATCTCAAGGACTTGCTCCTCGTGCAATAATTAACACCTCTCCTCCACTGTACCCTCAGATAATCTGCTTAATTTCCCTTCTTCCTTAAGGCCTCAGAGTTCAAAGGCCCTCCTGAGAAATTTTCCCTGATCTCATCCCTACTTTTGCATTTGGGGATTCTGAGTATATTCCCTTTGGAAAATAGGAAGGGGTCTCAAGGTTCCAAAATGTTTGGGGCTGGAGATGTAGTTCAGTGGCTAGTCCAGCATTTGATCCCTAAATGGGGGAGGGGGGGCAGGTAACTATTATTGGATAGTTTCAAAAACCAGTTAGGCAAAGTAATTCTCCTATCTGTAGTATTTCATTCTCGCTTGGTTAAACAGCTAGGAAAGGACACACTATTATCAATTTGTAGACCCCCAATTCTACTTATTAGGGTCAATGTTCTTTTATTTCCAGTACTCCAAAAACAAGACCAATACTTCAAAACTGGCTACTTTGCTCCTTCTCCCCTTACTAGTTACAATGAATGGCAGCTGCAGGAAAAAAAAAAAAAAAACACAAAAGGCTTTGGGTCAGATTTGAGACTCTGCTACTTACCAGCTGCCTGACCTTAGGCAATTCCACCATCTCCCCTAGGCTCATTCACTCTTTTGTAGGAAAACAATGCTACCTTCCTTGGAGAATTCAGAAGACATATATCTGGAAGCTGATGTTTGCATTTCTAACAAGTACCCCAGTTACATTTTTACATTTTTGCCTGATCATCTAAATGATGGAAGGTCTCCTCATTCATATGCAAACTCCAGAAAGATAAAGGATTTTAAAAGTTATTTTCCAATTATTAAATCCCAGACCCTTGTATGGTGCCTGCCCTATATAAAATAAGCACTCCAGAAAGCATTTTCAAATAAATGGTTCAAAAAAGAGAGTGCAATATGGAATAGATTCCCAATCTCCATTGTTAGTTTTGTTTTTTAAGTGAGGCATTAATAATTCCACAATGGGTAAAGCATCTTTGGCAGTCTCACTTGCATGTGTTTCGTTACTGTTCTTGCAAAGAATTCAGTGTTCTTTGGGACTGAGTCAGTCATGTATACCCACGGGTACTTTAAGAAAAGTCTAGTCAATGAGTTTCATTCACTTATATTGGCTTCATTCCACTAGTGTCACAAATTTCATGCCATTGTTCAAAGAACTGAGTTACAGGGTACATGCAATGATCAATTCTGCACAAATGGAGAGACAATTCATATGGATGAGATGTCAGCAGCAGCAACTTCACAGAACAGCAAACATTTTGCTTTCTCTGTTGTAATCAAAATTATTTGAGACTTCAGTCAGATTGATTTTCAATCAAACGTGTTTGATTTTTCTGTGTTAAGTGTGTTTGTGAACACTTAACATACAACAATTTATTTCTTACTCCCACAAACCTGAGTTAGGTACCATTATTATGCTTAATTCACAGAGGAGAAAACTGAGCCGCACTGTTTTTGTACTTAAAAAAAATCTTTTACTTAACCTGTATTTAGCAGAAAACTAGTATGTTCAAGGCACAGATTTGTTATCACATTTTTAATATAAGATTTAAGTCTCTTTCCAAGAAACAAAATTTAAGTTAGAAGAGGTTTCAGAACTGGTGTCTGAAGTTTTATCTTTTCCCCCAGACTTACCAGTTTAGAGACTTGTTCTAATAGGATAAAGCTTTCAACTGCAGGGAGTCCTCAGTAAGACGCAGCACCCATCCCACCTAGTTAAGAATTCTGGCACTAGAAATGTATTTTACCCCACTCAGCAGGCTGCAGTACATAATTATTTTCATCTGGTTGTATAACACAAGGTGGTGAGTTTAATCTCTAAAACCCTACAGGGATTGGTTTTAGTAGTTTTAAAAATTGCCTCTCACGCTATGAATGCACCTCACAGCAAGATGGTCCTGCTAATGGTTCCCAGATTAGGATTGGTGGAGACCAAAAGCATGGCTCCCTCCTCTTCATAAGTTCCTTTCTTCTGTGGCCTGAGTCTGTGATGATTCAAGGTATCTTCATGGTTCTGCTTTCAAAAATAACTTGGTCTGACTTGAACAGAAGAATAGAGGTCATTTTGGACAAAGGAATAGAGGTCATTTATTTTTTAACTAGGGATTAAACCCAAGAGTGCTTTACCACTGAGCCCCACCCCCAGTCCTTTTTATTTTGAGACAAGAGTTTCCCTAAGTTGCCCAGGCTAGCCTCAAACTTGTCATCCTTCAGCCTCAGCCTCTGGAGTTGCTGGGGATTACATGCATGCACCACCACACCCAGGAAGTGAGGTCATGGTTCTTTTCAAGTTACAGTCAATGATTGCTAGTTTCTGGAATTAAAAGAATATATTTACACACACACACACACACACACACACACGAGACATCAATAACATCTTTTTAAAAACATAAAGGTGCATATGCAGATTCAACAGTCCCAAATTATAATATGGTCATGAATATGAAGTATTTAACCTTGATATTTTAAAACTTTTGCCAAACTCCTCCTTCCAGGAAAGAAAAAATTCAAGAAAACCAATTCAAGATTTTTTTTTTTTTTTGTCCCCAGTATTGGAGAGTGAAACCAGGGGCATTCTACAACTGAGCCACATTTCTAGCCCCAACCTCTGCCCTTTTCTAGGACAGGGTCAGGGTGAATTGCCCAGGTTGGCTTCCAACTTGCAATTCTCCTGCCTCAGTCAACACTGTAGCTGGGATAAACAGCATGCACCACTACATCAAGAAGAAAAGAATGTAATGTCTCATTTCTGATTAAGTTCAACTCTACTCAATCAACCCTAATTTCTCTCAGGGGCCACATGAACCCTCACAAAGAAATCAGGAATGAAAAGAGAGTACTTTGCTAATCAACATTTAAAGTGAAGTCAGTATTAAAACTGGAACTAAAAATTCCATAAAGTAAAACTGGATCACTTTCTTTCCAGTGTTTAGAGGAATTGACATTAAAAAAAAGAAATAAAAATACATATGCAAATAAAACTTCTCTGCTTACAGAGAATTCAGAAAAGGCCCTTGAGCTGTCTACAGTATTTCAAGTGATAGCAAGCCACTTATATTAACAATGACAACTACATGTCTAAAAACTATTTGGCTTACATACCTGGTTCATCATATGGTAGAGTATTCTAGCTCTGCCCCAAAACATTTGTCATACCATCAATTCCCTCCCCACTATCCTACTTAATGAGGTGGGAGACACCACAGGTAAATTCCAAAAGTTTTTGTAAGCACAGAGAAGTAACAAATGTTTTCAAAATTTTGTTCTCCTTTCATGTTCTTGGAGCTAAAAATTGACCCACAACAAAGAACTCAGTAATATGAAACTGAAACATTATGAAACATAATCTTAGAAAACCATAATTCCACTAGACTGGAAAGTTCTTGGGGCACTGCCGAATTCTTCCCATCAGTAGGCCCAAAGACAATGCCTGGCATAAGGGAGGTCCTCAAATGATACTTGCAGAATGAGCTAAATAAAACCTCAGAATTATAGTCTTTAAAGTACTTTCAAACACATTATCACACTGATCCTCTGAGGAGGTCCCATATCGTACATACTCTCTCCAGCTGAGGTACACAAGACAGGTATTCTTCTGGCACTTCAAAGATGAGGAACCAGAACATCAGAGTCTCCACCAGCCCAATCTTAGGACTCCTAAGGCCCTGCTTCCCACTACCATCAGCTTTGCCACAACATTTAACAGGCTCAGGGTATCTATTCTTTCACTGTTGCTCTGCTTTCCATATTTTATGATCTGTGGCATGAAGACACCAAAAGTAGAAGGCAACCAGATCATTCAGATGCCAAACCCTAATAAGATCTACTACTGTCCTTTGCAGCTATAAAAGTCTGATGGCTCAGGATACCAGATGCTTGGGTCTACTTAAATAAGACACACATAATACTGTATTTATACCGTACACAAATTTTAACTTACCACATTTTTTTAAACCAAAAATGTTTCTTTGGAATTTTTTCATACCCAGATCTCTACTGACAGTTTAATTACAGATAGACTTTCACAGGAAAAACAACAGAAAGAAATGCATATTATTAACGTGCACTTTCCAGGTTCTATGGATTCTCTACAAAAAATGCAGAATATATGATGTTAGCATATATGAACTGCAAGATGGAATATCCAGTATACTTCCAGATTCTCCAACTTAAGACTTCAAAGTGGACTTGACCTTGACCTTATCTTCACCAGCGGGTAGCTCATGGTTTCTCTCAGTAAAACTATATTTCAGGTATTAAGTCAACATTTATGGAAAGCTTATTATATACTGGGATGTAGGTTTGGTGACCTAAGTATAAATAAAATATGACTCCTGCCTCAGGGGATAATCTAAAGGCAGGCAGTTGAGACAAATACAAAGAAATACAGAAAGGCTATTGTATTGGTGTGTGGGCATCATAAATTGGTTGCTACGTATAATTTCTTAAAGAATACATGAATGAAAACTACTAATTTTGCTAGTCAGTGGAGGTAAGCTAACATAAGTTAGCTCTTACATGAGTCCCTTCTACAAAGGACTGAAACATAAAAACTCATTAAAATATAGAATTTCTAACAGTGAATTAAATCTAGAACTCTAGATAATTTCCTGATGTAAGACATTAGAAACTTATGAATTCTTTTCCTTAAATTCAAGCAATAATTCTTCAGAAGTATATATACATATCTAAAAGCAATTGTTTGTTTTCAATATTGCTGAGACAATCCTAACTGGCACCAGTTGCTAAAGGCTCTGAATTTTATAATAGCCTGCTTGTATTATAAGCTAAGTATCAATATAGAAAAGTCACATGTCATTGCCCATCTTCTTACCTCTCTTCCTTCTATGCATGACACTAAAATACTACCCAAAATACTATTTAGTTTTGAAAGGTACCCAAAAATAGAAATAGATTCATTACACCAAATATTAAGCAATAAAAAGCATTTAATTAACTGAGGTTCATTAAATGGTGACCTTTCTGAAGGGACCAATCCAGTTTGATATGCACAGGTCTGTAGGATGGAAGGGAACCCCATATGAACCTATTTAAAGCATGCTGTGCACTCTTCAGCTCTGACAACCACTCCATTCCTTCCTACATGCCATCACTTCATGCCTCTTTGTTAGGCATCTGACCTGTAATTCTCTCCCAGCCAGAAATACAAAGGCTGATTAGAAGAAGAGTCTCATGACCATATAGCCAAAAATATATATATGTAATTTCTGGTATATAATTTGAATTGAAAAGGATTGTTAAGTTGATTAGCCACCAAATGTGGTGCATGTACCAACTTACATGCAATCCTGCAAGCACAGATCCACCACCACCCCTAGCAGGAACTGCTGCTCTGCTCCCCAGAACACCTTCCCAATCCCTAGGCACGGTCTCAGAACTCTCTTTCAGTAGCCATTACCAATCCATCAATATTGCATGAGAGGTGAAACCTGTTTTCTATCTTTACTTTAGTCTATTCTTTAGATAAGGGGCTCTAAAAAAGTACCAAAGATCAAACAACTCATCAGTGACAGTCTAGGTTAGAAAAAACCCAGACAGCATGCCTTCTGGTCCATACTACGCAGTGTCTATCTGGAATGTTTATCACATACACCCTAAACTTTTCCATTCTTTGGTTTTTCAGTGTTTTGATCATTTAACTTCTTACCACCCTCATTTTAGTAGCCACATATACTCCTCTTTTTTGCTTTTAGACAATTTCAATGTTCCTGGCATAAAAAGGGAAGGAAACTTAGTGTCACTTCATGTCCAAGCAGTTAATGAATGCCCAGTTAACCTGGCACCTACACCTTTTGCTACTGGCATTCAAAAGTTCACTCTACAGCTTGACTTTGCTCCTGCTCAGAAGTATTCACCCTATTTAAAAAGTGTTTCTTCTTTAATATCATGATGGCAAAATATTGTAGTGGCTGTAGGTCTTTCCAAACAGGCACATTTGTGACAAATGCTATATAGTTCTCAAGAAGTTAAGACAATCGAAAAGCTAACAAGAATGACCGGGTCAAGTGGATGCAAAAAATTGGCATTCCTAAGCTTGTCATCAGTCACAGAAACCATATACAACAATGTTTATGAACCTGACTCCTAATTAACATTTCAATCATATTTAATTCAGCAGTCCTACTGTAAAGTGAACTAAGACTGCTCATCAGAGGAGCATTACCATGTACATGTATATTTTTCAATTGAGCCATTTCCTTATTATTTATTACTTTTAAAATACCGTAACACATTGCAGACACTTCACAACAGACAGGCCTAACCATAGACAAGAAGTATTTTATCTAACAAAATCAGCTCTTTTTGTTTGAAACCTCACCAACATCATCACTGTGACCTCAGCTAGGGTAATAATCTTTTGGTTGCTCTTCAGATTCTTCATTAGAACATTGCAGTTATCTGCCTCACAAGCAGAAATGACCTAATGAACAGCATTCCAGGGAAATAGAAAAAGGTCACACATAAATGAATGAGCATCAGAGGACTAGAGTCCTTACTTAACATACACTAAGGAAATCTGGAAGATACCCATGTTTTAATGCGTTTTTGTTTTGTTTTTTTTTTTTTAATTTTATGTCAGGCACTGTATTGATCCTTACCCAAGCTATGTCTTATTTGATCTGCACTCTGACGCCATGCACTAGCTGTTATCCTCCAAATTTACAAATAAGGAAATCAAGACTTAACAAAATTCTGTCCCTTGTCAACCTCACACAGCACATCTGGAATTCAAACTCAAGCCATTCTGTCTCAGATGCTTTCTATTCCATGCTACTGGTGTTGCTTCAGTCACACTATGAATATTTTGAAACATTTGAAAAAATGGTGAAGAGCAATCAGAATCATAACTATTTCTCAAAATGCAGATATCTTGGCTGAATAGTATGTCTACAATCAAACCATCAAATCATCAAGTTAATCAAATCCAAGTCATGAAGTATGTGTCTGTCACTTAAGACAACAATGGAACCCTTATGATCCCTGAGTGGTTTTACCACTCTGTGGTATTTATCATGCCTTGTTATGAAATCAGAAATACAAAGCTTGAACGTGTTTAAACAATGAGTACACAAAACGTGTCAAAAAAGATAAAATACTTCAAAATAAAAGATTGATCAATGAAAAAATCTAATACATGGTGAATAATCATTACAAAAGATATATTTCCCAAGTTTACATCAGTAAAACATTATTTAATGTGCATAGTTTGGGGGATTTGCAGGGTGTCTTACACTACATTAGTTTTTTTAACTTATGAACTTCCACTGTGTTTTTTAAGTATCTTGCCTACTATGGGTCTGCAAAAGTAAGACAATTCTCACTAAAAAAAGAAACTACCATCACAGCCTCTAAAATTATTCATGTAGATGTAAATATGACACTTTTTGTGTCTATGATAGGAAAAGAAACTAATGGGTATTCAACTCTAGCCTTAGACAGATATGCTGGGCATTTTCCTATGTCATCTCAAAAATCCTCCAGTATAAATACTATTAGACCCAGAAGAGAGCAATAAGTCAAAAAGGAGCAGATGCTAAGGGAAAGAGAGAAGGGCAAAAGGGAGAGTTACGATTATTGGCTATAACTTCTTCGGGGGGTAAAGATTGAATAGTGCTGATGGTTCCATAATCCTGTGAATAAACTAAAAACCACTAACTATGCACATTAAATGATAAATTTTATGGTATATGAACTGTATCTCCATAAAAAAAATGCAGTCATGGTAAATGTTAACATTTGTGTGATCTGGGTGAAGGGCATATAGGAATTCACTGTACTATTTTTCCAATTTTCCTATAAAGTCTGAACTTATTTCAAAATCAAGTTTCTTTTAAGGTACAACGTGAATATAGTCAATATTACTAAATTGTATGTTTTTAAAAATTGAGGGTAAATTTTGCCACAAATAAAAACAGATAAAGGAATTTGCCCAGATTCCACCTTTGTCACTAGTAGAATCAATATGCAAATTAAGATCTTTGTAACTCCAAACCTAATGCTCTAAGACCAAAAAGAGCAGAGTTGTTATTTTGTTTTTTCTGTGATAGTATTGAAAAGTTATTTATGGTCATTCTAAAACTTTGCACCAACACATTTAAATTCCTTTCTTAGAAGTGAAAACTCTACCACCTACTGAAGGGACTTTAGTAAACATTTCTGTTGTACTTTGTGTTTACCTAGTGGTGTAAGACTACAAAAGTGTGAAAGGAGAGAAGGCTTAGAGGTATTGTGTTATCAATCAAATACTTGTTCCTGATTGAATACTATTAAAAAAGTGATTTTATATTATAATTTTTCTTTCTAGTCGCAATTTCAGAACTAATAGTAAATAACATGAAGTCATAAGCATGTGAAAATTCTGGAGTTTCTTTTTTACTGTAAGTTTTTTGTTGTTGGTTTATTTAAAAATCTATTAAGAGATCAGCAATTTGACACAAGGATGATTTTTTTAATTACAAAGAAATTAGGGAGATGAGTTTCAACACACTTGTAATCTGCTAATTTACCAAATATCAATATATGATGGATATTTGCATAAATCAGTATATCTGGGTTTGATTTGGAGGCTTACGACCACATATTTTCAGTGTGCCAAGTGTATAAAATATCCATATGCCTTTACAAATCACATTTACTCAAGAATGTTAAGAAGTGAAATTTGGAGTTCTACTTGTTAAGCTGCAATCAAGTATATACTTCCAAAACAGAAACATTCTTTAAAACAGACAAATGGGAGCAGGGACAGGATGTTGTCAAGGGAATTCTGGGGGAGAACAGAGTCCTATTTTTACCAGCATTTTAATTTTTTTTTTTTTAATATCAGTAACTATCCAGTGATTCCAAACAGGGACATTATTGATATTCTGGGCAGAACAATCATAATTGTGTGCAAATTCTTCTGCAATCTGGATATGGCAGCATCTCTGGCCTAATAAATTAACAGGAAGCATCCCAAGTCAGTCATCGGTGACAAACAAAATATCTGTTGAGATTTCCAAATACCCTGTGGAGGTGTAGCATCCCTCGGTTCAGAACCCAAACAAGCCTTAACATCTCCAGCACCTTTGAATTTCAGTCCACTGACACATGGGAAGCTACTTCTATCAGTGGGGCAAGGAGCCAACCTCCTCACACACTGCCAGTATGCCCCACATTTTGAAATAACCCTTCCTCTTCTGTGGCCTATCAGCTGCAAATTCTGGTTTCCATTCTTTTTTTTGGGGGGTGGGGTGCTGGGGATCGAACCCAGGGCCTTGTGCTTAAAGGCAAGCACTCTACCAACTGAGCTATCTCCCCAGCCCCTGGTTTCCATTCTTAAAACCAAACACACCTGCATAAATTTGACTGACACCTTAAAAACTCTAAGAGAAATGGACATTTTAAAAATGGAAAGATGCTTTTTGTTATTTAACACCTGATTTTTACAGTCAGTTTTCAAGTGATACACTAATTAGAAAGAAACCATGGGGAGTTCAGTTTTCAAAACAGAGAAAATATACCATGAGTCCAAATCCTAGACTCCAGAAACACAAACATTCAAGTCCAATGCCTCTGTATACATATGATACCATATGACAGAAACAATGCAAAATGTCCTTTTAAAAATTTAGTATTCCATTTAAAAGTTGTTTGTAACAGGACTAAAGAATTTTATTTTTTAACTAACAAAAGAATGAAAGGAATGAAACTTTAAAAAAGAAAATTCAGCCTTTTCAGTATTAAATTTTAAATAATGATTGAAAATGAAGTTGTACAATCTTTTTACTACTTAAAGCAAAGCCCAAAAGTCCTGTTTATTAATAAGAAAAGCCACTGTACTCTTCCCTTTAAAAAATATTTAATTGCCACCAATTCTATGGCATATTCTTTCCCAAGTTCTGACTAGAATCCCTTAAGTCCACAGAAAGAAATCACCATGCAACGCTGCGCAACCCTAAATAACACATCTATTGCCAGCATTAACTGCTCCCGTTCCTAAGACTTTAATTTCCACCAGGCTGCAGCTCAGAGACTCGAGCCTGGTAAGTTCTCTTTCAGCAGGCATGGACAAGAACCACATATTTTCATGCATGCTGGTGCATATAACAAACTGCTGCCCCAGTCACAAGCATGTCCAAGACAGAATTCCTAAATTAGTCTGCAAAAATTCTACTCAATGCAATAAGTCTTCCTAGAGTAAGCTCCAAATTATTTTAGACCAAACCATGAAATTAAGTGACCAAAGCACCAACAGTTTTCCTAAAAGCCACAGCCTTCTCAAAAACTCTGGAATTAAAATAAATCCTATAAAATTTTGCTATCATAACACCCAACCATCAATTTCCAATTCACATATGAAATATCTTCATCAAAACTGCGAAAGTCTGTCAGTATTGGTGTACGATTACAGGTAAAGGCAGATACGCTTTTAAAGGTAATTCAACTTTTCTTCCCTAAAAGTACACAATTTCTGCAACACAAAGTAGATGATATATTTTAAATAGTAATATCTGTTCATATTATCAAGTTGCTGCAGAGCAGAAAACTTGATTTCTGTAATAGGTTCTTCAGATAAAACTAAATGTTAAAATGCATGCTGCGGTAGGTCTACTTAGCAATTACTAGAAGTAAGCATACAAGAGATATAATTAGTTATGACACTAGGACAGGCATACATGTTTCAACACACACATAGCTCAGAACAAAGTTTTTGGCATTATATGACAGAGGACTTAAACCAAAGACTCAAAGAAAGGTTATGGAGAGTGTGTGTGTGTGTGTGTGTGTGTCTCTCTCTCTCTCTTTTTTTTAATTTAAAACTTACCACATCAAATTATTCCTTTTAAGTTATAAGCATATTTTGATTTGTTTAAACATCTCTTTAAAGATTTCTCAGGGGAAAAAAAAAAAAACAGAACCACCACCCTCTAGCTTTCACTGAGCCTAACACTACAATTTAGGAAGTTAACTTCATAAGATTCACTTGGTTAAAAAAAAAAAAAAAACCACCTTCCAAAGAAATTGCAATCTGATCAAACACATTTAGGTAATTTTGATAGTACTAGTCATAGTTTTCTCAATCAGGAATAAAATACTAAATTCTAAAAATTAAATATACAAGACAGTATAATTTAATTTTGAAAAGTAAAAGTTTGGGATATTTAAGATACTCCCAAACTGTAACTATTAAGCAAGCAACATTAAAATATCAATCTGTTAAATAAATCCTTTAGTAAATCATGATCCAGTTAGAACCATTTCTTCCTTGATAAAGACAGAAAAGTAAAAAGATCAAAATATACTTGAGAGTGTACAGAGTGTATATAAATGCATAAATGGTTGATTATAATAAAGTGTGATTAAGCTCATAGAGGGACAACAGTAAGGAAGTTGGAAATACAGATTATATGTATTCATAAAAAACTGAAATTTCCCAAGAACTTTTGTGTTCAATTTCAAAAGACTGAAATAAAAACTATTACAGAAGTATCCCTTCTATAAGGATCTTGGTTGACTTTATTAAAAAAAAAAAAAAACACAAACTCTCAAGACTGAGAAATACCAATATTAATAAATGTACATTTTTAAACATTTATTTTGCTAAGAAAATTAACCCTAAAAAGCAGTTTTTAAATAGAAAGTTCAAATACAAAGGTGATGAGGAAAAAAAAAAAAAAGATTTCAATACTGACAGCTACCATCTCCCAAAAATCATATACTGTCCTCAATCTGCAAATGAAATTCCATCGATGAAGTCAGGTGTAGTGAAGAGGAGGTATTGTGAATGAGTGTTGGAAACATAAAGCTTGTAATTAAGTGCATTCTGGAGTATAATAATCCACCCTGGAACAAGATAAAACATTCAAAACCTATCCAACGTAAAGCAGCTAGACCTTGTACTCCCACAGGAGTTCCAGTACATGACAATGAATTATGAACCAAATCCCATCTCATGGGCCAAATGGTCCATGAAGACAGCACACTTGGTCCCTCCAAAGACACTTAATTATGCCCTAGGGTCTTGGTCCAGCAGAGCCTTCACCTTATAACAGGCCTGCTAAGAGCCCTGTCTACCTACACAGAACTATGAAGGAAGGCTAGTATATTAGTTATGTTTTGTGTAAAACACTTGGATCCAGCTAAAAGAAGGTACCTAGCAAACTGCAGCTAACACAAGAAAAGTTAACCCTAATATTTATTTCTAGCACGTGTGTCTTAAATGTTTTTCTGGCATGGTATCAAAGTTGTCACCTCAGGACACTGCATTTCTTCCTACAATGCTACTATTGTTCAAAACAATTCTAGAATTCATCACTTGAAAGTATTTCTAGAGCCAACTTATAAACTGTATGTGAAAAATAATTTTTTCTCATCAAAAATATGGAATTCACTGGGTTTTATCACCCACCAGATTCATTTGGGCTTTGGATGGTTCAGAAAACCAAACTATGTCATGGAAAATTTGTGAGCATGGCCAGGCATGGTGGCACACACCTGTAATCCCAGTTATTCAGGAGGCTAAGGCAGGAGAAACACAAGTTCAAGGCTAGCCTGGGTAACTTTAGCATGACCCTGTCTCAAAATTTAAAATTTCAAAAAGGGCTGGGGACATAGCTCAATGGTAGAACATTTGCCTAGCATGTGCGAGGTCCTGGGTTCAATCCTTAATACCAAAAAAAATTTTTTATATTTTAAGGATGAAGAGACTTAGAAGAGTTAGACATGGACTGTCTGAAGCCTCTAAGATGGAAAACAGCAAAGGAATTTTAATCTATGGCATCATTACTGTATAATCTTCTAGGATGACTGTTCTATAAAGAATAATACTTAACTTGTATCTGCTTATTTGTGGTTTGAGCTTCCTTAGAGTATTTATTGGTATATTAATTACTTGGGTGCTACATTCAAGTTTATAAATCTTGTCAAACATCTTAACATGTTCTTCAAATGTTATAAAACTTCACTTAAGAAGGTACTTCAAATTAGTACATAACTAAGCTTCTTTCCAAATTCTAAGGATATCATATCTTTACTTATAGTGTCTTCAAAATTGCCTATGTTATAATAACAAAATGGTTGTGTAAAACTTAGTGACAGCAGTGAACTGTATGGAATGTCAATTTTATCTCAACAAAGCTGTTTTTGAAACTTATGTCATGGAAACACACACAAACAACTTAGCTTCATTAAAAAGTCTAAACTAGGAGCCTAGGAGCGGAGTGTAGTGGCATACACCTGTAATCCCAGGGGCTTGGGAGGTTGAGGCAAGAGGATCCTAAGTTCAAATCCAGTCTCAATAACTTAGGCAAGACCCTCTCTCTAATATAAAAAAGGGCTGGGGATACAGTTGTATGGTTAAGCACCTCTGAGTTCAATCCCCAATACCAAAAAAAAAAAAAAAAAAAAATCTAAGCTAGGAACTGGGGGTATAGCTCAAGTGGTACAGCATTTGCCTAGTATGTGGGAGGCCCTGAATTCAATTCCCAGCAAAATAGTCAGACTAGAGGCATGCATCAGGCATTTTGCTTTAAACAAAAGTCAGCTATCCTCATCCAATCATGTTCAATCCATAGTCTTGTTTTTTTCGACTGCACAATGCTCCACTATATATAAACTATATCATTCACACTATAAAACACAAATATAAAATGAAAGTAATCAAATTTCTAGTATATTTTCCCTACATATTACAGGATGATTTCTGTACACCCTGTGGAGTGTTTACATTATCCTGGAAACCACTCTTCCAACTGAGCTGAACATAAGCAGTTCAGAAAAGTGTAGCAGCAGATAACTATAAATAACTCTTTATGAAATAACTAAGACCTGATAAACACTGATGAAGAATCAGTGCAAGGTCACAAGGACAATCATATGTGAGTATATTCATACATTCATTCAATTAAGTATCTGCCAGGTGTACCCCATGCCAACATTGCTTTAGATAGAGGATATTCAATAATTAATAGGACAGGCAAAGGTCCCTGTTCTTATGGGGCCTGCATCGTGGGGTGGGGGAAGCACAAATAACAATTACATATAAAGGAAAAAGTTAGATATATTTGTAAGCAGTGATATTTTAAAGCCACAGAGAGAGGGAGAGAGAGAAAGCAGGGTAAAGGGTCAAAGAAACAGAGCCTGGGACAGTGCGGGCAAGACTGTCAGGAAGATTTCTTTGAAGGGATGACAATGGAGAAGCCCTGAATGAAACTGAGGGTGGGAGCCTCGAAAGCGTGGAAGAAGAGCATGGTTGGCAGGGGAAAACCACATGCAAGGGCTGGGGTAGATACAAGCCTGGCAGATCTCTGAAGCAGAGGAAAAGCTACCAGAGAGTTGGAAGGCAGTTGCGTATTACATGTTCTTTTCAGTTAAGGCAAGGAGTTTGGGTTCCATGGAAGGTGTGTTAAGAAGTCACAGGGAAGTGCTGAGATAAGTAAGTGATCCCTCCTTGAAGAGGAGTCTGGGTGTAGGGGCTGAGGAGAAGCAAGACTGGAAGACCAGGTCGGTGAGAAGATACTATAGTGCTGCAGGTGATGGTGTTCAGGAGCAGGGTGAGGACAGCTGTCGCTAGTAAGTGGGTGGATCAGCAAGGCAGATCTGACAGGATCTGCCCAGTAGATGTGGGGTACAAAAGGAGAGGAAGTTAAAAAGAACCTGAAAAATAAGCTTTGGGGAAGCACATAAAAATAAATCTAATGGAACTTATTTGTTTGAGCTGGTCCTTGACTTTCCTTTCCTTTCATTTTTTTGGGTGCCGAACCCAATGCCTGGCGCATATTAAGCATCTTACTCTTATCACTGAGCTACATCTCAGTCCCTCAATGTAACTTCCATTTCTTTTATTTTCATTAATGTTCCATATTTCCTGTGTGGTTTCTCTGCTCTCTCTACCACCACCCCTCTTTTTATTTTCCATTCTGACACCTTTTCAAATTTAAAACTGGGAATTTATTAAACACTAGGTTTTAATTAAAAAGTCTCATATTATATACTTGTACTTTGACTGCTCTGAAAATATGGTTACAAGGTTAAAAGTCAGACTAACCCTAAAGAAACCAGGAAAACAAGTGGTTCCACCAACTTCCATCTTTCTGCCTGTTGTCAAGTGGAAGTTCAGTGTCTTTTTACCTTCTTGTCTCACAACAAATTCTTCTTGATATTAAAATGTTTTAAAAGGAAAGAATGAAAGTAAAAAACTATATATATCTAATTGGGAATTTGCTGAAATCAACCAATGTGGAGTTAAGTGTAATTTTAACTTTTTGATATTTTTTGGCATTCATAAAACACTACATTAAATAGATGTTGAAATATTAACACAATGCAACACATTATTAATAATACTTAATATTAATTTTGACCCTAATTTTATAAATGAAAAGAACAGTTGAAAAGTACCTTAAGAACTTTTATGTCACACAAAAAACAGATGCAGAGATTAAACACAACCCTGCTCCTCTGAATTCTAAAGATTAGGATATTTGCCTACAAGATACTGAACAATAAAAACTTTCTATACCAGGTATTTAATAGCTAGATTCAAAGTAGTTGTCTTTTTCTTTTTTAATTACATACATCCTTTTCTTTCCAGAAAACTGTTTTATCCCACCATTTTTACCAGCCCATACACAGCACATTACGCGTAAGGTAGTAGCATGAGGTATAGTAGCATGAGGTATCCTCAAGAAATTTAAAATGAGTGAAATGAGGCTGCCATCTGCATTACATCCATAAAAAACCTGATGGATGCAAAGTCACCTTAACAAGTAGCTCCCAGGACAGTTGACTAATATCTGTTTGAGAATATTAACATACTTAAAGAAAAAGGAATCTATCAGAAAAGGGGAATGGGAAGGAGAAAAAAAAAAAAAAAAGCAAGAGGAGTAAATGTTGTCAATGCTGTGGAAGCACAGTACAAGAGGAGTCCCAGGAATGCACTGGAAGCAAGAGAGTCCACTGAACACTTCCCTGGAGGTCGGGGGA
Source organism: Sciurus carolinensis (assembly GCF_902686445.1). Classification (NCBI taxonomy): domain Eukaryota; kingdom Metazoa; phylum Chordata; class Mammalia; order Rodentia; family Sciuridae; genus Sciurus; species Sciurus carolinensis. The sequence goes on along the minus strand of NC_062226.1, from coordinate 53,901,315 downwards.
GTGAGGAAGCACTCAAATCTACCATGCCCAACCTCAATATTCTCTGCACAAACTCCAAGTTTATATAGTATTAAGAAACATTTGGATTATAATTTGACTCCCTGCTTAAATTTGCCAGCAGAGCAGAGATTGTGCTAATCATGCCAATCTGGGTACATGAGTATGCCCCCTCATATGGTACACAGATAGATATCTGTTCTCTTTTTTTTTTTTTTTTTTGCGGCACTGGGGATCGAACTCAGGGCTTGTGCTTGCGAGGCAAACACTCTACCAGCTGAGCTATCTCCCCAGCCCTATATCTGTTCTCTTGATATCTGTACATGTGTGTGTAATCTCCACTCCTAAAGTCAGTGAACAATTTGAGCCCCTGATAGACATCTCTTTCAAAGGTATGATGATAATATTATGTTTCAAAGCATATGAAGATGAGAGGTCAGAAGAGGACATGGTTATTCTTTTAAGATAATGAATATCCTCCTGTCAATGAATTTTGTTTTCCTTAATATTAGGTTTGTAGCTTTTACTTCACCTATAATACCCATAGCACCTAACAGAGTATCATATATGTATCATAGAAACTCAAATGCCTGTTGAATTCCAAGTAACATTCCCAAATAACTAAAACTTGCATTATACTTTGAAAAATGAAGCAACTCAAACTCCTATGCCTATTCAAATATACAACTAGAACATAAAAACCTAACAATTTTAAAAGCATTTCTTTTATTTTTACCAACTCAGTACACCATAGCCTAATGTTGTCTCATGCAAATCTGCAATAAGTTATTCTACATATAGTAAACAAACATTTACTTGCTTGTTGTTAGACTTATAATACTGACATATGTGTATTTCAGAAATACTGTTTGATAATAACAATAAACAGCATTAGATGATATACTCACTATTCCTCTATGGCACGTACAAATATACCAAAACCACAGAAAACATGCATAGATATTACTTATTGCAGTGCGAGTTTATGAGTGTTTAACTCTACCCTCCCCAACCCTCAAAATTCAGTAAACCCTGCAATTCTGTTTTCTACCCTCCCCCATGATGAAGGTGGAAACCACCAGTTTCTCACAGAGGCTTTTTTTTTTTTTTTTTCTTTTTTTGATACAGGGTCTTTCTAAGTTGCCTGCAGGCTGATCTTGAACTCACAGGCTCAAGTGATCCTTCCACCTCAGTCTCTCAAGTAACTGGGACTGCAAGCACATGCCACCACACCAGGCCTCTCATGGATGTTCTTGACACACATTCATTATACACTGATTTTATTAGATCTAATTACAGTTGTCTAGGTACACAAAAATGTGGTATCAGTGACTGGCTGCTGTCTCTAGACACAAGTGAAGCTGCAGCAACCTGTGTATGGACGTAAGTCCTTTATATGAAAATATTTCTGACCAAGGACACCTATTACACGGAAAATTTGGCTCAAGACCTGGAAGAATTTGAGTTTTAAAAAGTCTCTGCTTTTTACTATCATTTAGAGTTAATGCCCTTGGAAGCAAAACATATTTTAGTCTATCAAAAACCAATTCAAAGAAATGTTTTATTTCCAATCACTACTTTCAATGAGAAAAAAATCTGAACCATCACATTGTACTTCCAGAAACATACCTGTTAGGAGAAGTGTTGAAAGAAGGAACTTCCCTAATCCACTAGATAATGAAATGTGTATTACAAGGAGATTAGATACCACAGGATGGAGAACTGAATGGCCTTTGTGCGGCTGTATGGTTTTAATTATATTCCTTATGCCCCCAAACCAAATAAGGTATCATAACTACACGTGGTTTAGTCAGTCCACACACATATAAGCACATGTTGGAACATGCTAAAAATAACAAAATATTCATATTTTGCTCAACAGGTATAAACGTGTCATATGGTTTAATGAAATTTATATATACCCAAAAATCTTGTGTATGTAAAATTTTTTTGTCATATCAAATTTTATAAATGATTTTAAATGCTTTAAAGAATATTCAAAGTAAAAAAAAGTAAAGCCTCAGAATATGTCAAGAGATGTTTTAAATTGGCTAGTTACCATTTACAAATGTAAATATTTGTGAGGAAAAAAAATACATACGTTCCACACATAAATTTTATCAGTTAGCCATCTAATTAATAGGCTGATGCCAAACAATGAAACTTTTGTCTAAAATAACTGGCACAAGGTCAAAAACAGACAACACAATTAAGACCAGAATGGCCCATCACAATACTAGAAAAGCAATTACTTAGATGGAAATAAGAATAGGTCTTGATTACCATGAATAAGAAGAAAACAGGAATTTTACACAAACAAATATTTCTTTTAATTCAACAATGATAAAAAACATAGCTTCCTCCGAATTAAGTTCCCTTTTACTTGCTCTCCAATTTCTCTAATTCAACGATGTAATATCTTAAAAATTTGCTAAGTAGATTGTAAAATGAGCTCTTTCCAACCATGCCATGCCAAATTTGAACATATTTATTTATTTAAAACTTAACTGGATCGGTTATTTTGGGTTTGGAGATCACACAATAATTTTTAGTTTTATCTCTGTTGGTGTTTTTCTAGTCATGACGGGATGTCTAGGAAGACAAATTTTCTCAATAATGGTTTTTTTTTCCCCCCTTTCCTTTTGAGGTATTTATAAAACCAAAAACAATTATTTCTAGTTACTTAATTCCACCCTCCAGGGCATGAAGTATGTCTGTTATCATACAGAACACCTAGAATGCTTTTAAACTCAATGATAATTAAGAAACATCAAAGTAAAACCTGGTTGTTTCACAGGGAACTAGGAGCTATCATCTTTTGGCTACTGAACGACATATTTCTTGTCCCCTGAAGTATCACCAAGAGTATTTCTTTTACCTAACCAATAGACTGTACTTTCTTAATGTAGCCTTTATTGTGATGAAGACCAGATAAATTTGATCTTCAAATGTAAACTGCAGAAGGCAATGAAAGCAAGAATATACATATGAAACTAAGTCAAACTTAAAAACTTGTGCATGACAAAGGCAATGGAAGCAATCCACAGGAGAGAGAGGTGATCTACAGAAAGGGAGAAAAATATTTGTCACCCAACAGTTCTGATAATAGAGTAATATCCAAAATGTATAAGAAAGTCCTACAATTCAACACACACACACAATCTGGTGAAAAGATGGATTAAAACGGATGGGGTTGTGACTCAGTGGTGGAGCACTTGCCTGGCATGTGTGAGGCACTGGGTTCGATCATCAGCACCACATAAAAATAAATAAAATAAAGGTAATGTGTCCATCTACAACAAAAAAGAAAAAAATAAATTTTAAAGCACAATGGAAGGGCTGGGGAGATAACTCAGTTGGTAAAGTGCTTGCTTTGCAAGCACAGGGCCCTGGGTTCGAGCTCCAGCACCGAAAATAAATAAATAAATTAATTAAATTAAATTAAAAAAAAAGAGTGATGTTTGGGGCTGGGGATGTAGCTCAGTTGGTAGAGTGCTTGCCTCACAAGCACAAGGCCCTGGGTTCAATCCCTAGCACCGCAAAAAAAAAAAAAAAAAAAAAACACACAATGGACAAAAAGCTGCAAGTGGTGGTATATGCCTGTCGTCTCAGCTACTCAGGAGACCATGGCAGGAGGATCATTCAAGGCCATCCTAGGCAACAGAGCAAAACTGCTGCCTCATTAAAAAAAAAAAAAAAGACAAAGGACTTGCATAGATATTTTTCCAAAGATACATGAGTGGCCAAAGATCATATGAAATGGTACTCAACATCACTAATTATCAAGGAAATATAAACTGAAACCACAAGAGAGGTCATCTCACACCTGTTAGGACTGCCACTATCAAAAGACACAATAACACGTGTTACGATGTGGAGAAACTAGAGCCCTTGAGCACCACTGGCAGAAATGTAAATGATAAAGCTATTATAGAAAACAGAATGGAGGTTCCTCAAAATGTTAAATAGCAGACTATGGTGTAATAAAAAAATTCCACTTCTGGGTATTTATCCCAAAGAATTGAAAGCGAGATCCTGAAGTGAGATTTATATGCCCATGTTCACAGCAGCTTCAATAAGCATAGTAGTCAAGAGGTGGGCTGGGGAGGTAGCTCAGTTGGTAGAGTGCTTGCCTCACAAGCACAAGGCTCTGGGTTCGATCCCCAGCACTGCAAAAGAAAAAAAAAAAAAAAAAAAAGGTACAAGTAACCTAAATGTCCATCTCCAAATGAATACATAAAGAAAAGCTGGTGTGTTGGTTTGTGTGTATGGAATATTATTCTACCGTATAAAAGAAAATCCTATCACATTACAAAGTAAGCCAGCGTGGGCACATGCGCGCACACACACACACACACACACACACAAATTACTTTATGATTCCACTTCTATAAGGTATGTGAAGTAGTCAAACTCTTAGAAAAAAGAATACTGGTTGCTGGGGTGGGGAGCTGCTGCTGTTGTTCAAGGGCCACAGAATTTCAGCATTTGCAAAATAAAAACATTCTAGAGATCTGTTGCACAATAAGGTGAAGTTAATACTATTGTACTATACACAAAAATGATTGAGGGTAAAATTTATGTTATCTTTATGACAGTCAAAAAATTTTAAGTAAACTGCCAAGGAATCAAGAATACCTAAAATAATATTGAAAAAGAAAAAATTTAGAAGACTTACATTTCTTAATTATAAAACAATATACTAATCAAGACAGAGTGGTACTAGAACAAGGATAGACATACAGATCAATGAAATTGTGCAGAAATTCCAGAAATAAATCCTAACAACTAATTTTCAACAAGGTGTATGACAATTCAATGGGGAAAGAATTTTTTTTTTTTCTAGTACTGGGGATTATTTGAACTCAGAGGCACTTAAACACTAAACTACATCTCCAACCCTTTCTATTTTATTTCTAAAAAAAATTGGTACTGGGGATGGAACTCAAGGGCGCTTCTAACACTGAGCTACATCCCCAATTCTTTTTATTTTAAGACAGGGTCTTGCTAAGTTGCCTAGACTAGCCTTGAACTTGCAATCCTACTGCCTCAGACCCCCAAGTAGCTGTCACTACAAAGAATCATCTTTTCAACAAATAGTGCTGGGAAAAGACATCCATGTTCCAAAGAATGAAGTTGGGCCCTACCTTACACTACATATAAAAGCTAACCTAAATCTGCCCTGAAGAAGCTCAAACTGTAAGACACTTAGCACAAAGCACAAGTAATAATCTTTATGACCTTAAATTAGACAATTCTTAGCTAGCAAATCTAAAGCAAGAACAACTGAAGAAAATAGTTAAGCTAAACTTCAAAAATTAAAACTTCTGTGATTCAAATAACACCATCGAAAAACTAAAAAGCCATCCCACAGAATGGGAGAAAGGATGTACAAATCTTACATCTAATAAAGAACTGTATCAAAATAGTATAAGAATTCTTACAACAATTAAAATATGACCCTAATGAAAAATGGGCAAAGAACATATTTCTGTTTCACAGAAAAGATATACAAATGGCCAGTAAGCAAATAAAAAAAAAGTCCAGCATCAAGTAGCCTTCAGGAAAATGCAAATCAAAACCATAAGAAAATACTGCTTCACAGCCCCAAAATGATTAAAATAAAAAGACAAACACTAACAAGTGTTGGAGAAGATGTAGAGACTGGAAGACTCATAAACTATAGGTGGAAAAGGAAATGCTGCAGTTGCATTGGAAAACAATTTGGCAGGTCTTCAAAAATTAAAGACAGAGTTGCAATATGACCCAGCAATTCCATTCCTAGATCTACATCCAAGAGAATGGAAAACACATGTCTACAAAAACCTTGCACATAAATGTTCACAGCAGCATTACTCTTAACAGCCAAAAAGTGGAAAAAACCCAAATGTTCATCCATTGATGAATAAATAAGTAGTATAACCATGCAACAGAATATTATTAATGTACACTTTATATGTTAATTGCATGGAAAGTAAAAATTTTAAACTGCTGTGATTGTGTAGTCCTACCACATAAAATATAAAATGTCCCAAATGAAGAGAAACTTAGGAATTACCAAACTCACTTGTTTTGCCATCGAGTGAATGGAAGCTCTCAAATATACTGGAATAGAATGGGGCCTGCCTGGTGACCCCCTCCTAGGCTGTTCTCACACCTGAGCAGGATGGCAGAGTCAGCTGCACAGAGATAGTGGATAAGGAATAGGTATAGATACCACTAAGGAGTAGGACACCACTAAGGAACATTACTAGCATATGTTCCTTTCTCTTTAATTACCACATATTTTCTTCTAAGTTTTCAGGGTTTGGGGGGTTTGGAGAGGTTAAAATTGTAACTCTCACTTTTACAAATTCCCCTTTTCCTCTTACCCTACCACCACATAAACAATGTGAATGGAAACTGGACTACTGGGAGGAGGAAGGTTAAGATACTCTTGCCTTATCTGGGGGAAAGGTGATCAGGGAATATTAAACTGAATATAATACATATAATATTGCAACCCATGGACCAACATTTGGGGGCATGGCCCTAGGTTTACTGGGCCCTTAGTGGTCCATTACCGAACGTTTCCCTGGAAGGAAGCATTGCACCTGCAGGAAGGGGTATGAAAAACAGCTCATCTCTCTTCCGTGAAACAAAGGTAACAGTCCTAGAATACTTTTACAAGACACCAGGACAGCTTAGCACAGAATGTTTCAGGTACAACTATTAAAATGTTCGCCTTGGGGCTGGGGAGGTAGCTCTGGAGTGGAGTGCTTACTTAGCAGAGAGCATACACAAGGCTCTGCGTTCCATTCCAAGCACCACAAAGGGGCAGGGCAAAAATTAGCTTTGGCTAAAAAAATTAAAGTCAAATAAAAATTATGGACAATTTTACAGGGGTTTGGTAATATCACTAAGATATTTCCTTTTTTTGATTCGTTTTTGCTTTGAGAAAAGGTCTCACTATATTGCACAGTCTGGCCTCCAACTCAAAGGCCCAAGGGATCCTCCCGCCTCGGTTTCCTTAGTAGTTGGGACTACAGGTGCATGCCACCATTAAAATATCTGAAGTTATTAGAGAGCCCCAAAAGAGTCTGGTAAACTGAAAAATAATCAGGGAAGCAAAAATATTTTATTCATCCTTGGTAACAAAAATTTTCCTAGTTAAAATAAAAAACTTTTAGGTAAAGAGAGAAGGTATGAGAATTTACCATTTTCTATTCAAATGTGTTAAGAATTCTTTAAAAAGAGTTCTATTAATCTTCTAAGGTGTTTAAGTATTTTCCAATACAATTTGCAGATACTTGTATTTATTATGATTAAAAATGATCCCATGATCATCCCTTTTCTCCTTTACTTCATGGCAACTAGGCAAATGCATTCATAGCCAAGTGATAACAACAGGCTCTGCTGGAGAGAAATAAATGGGGAATCTGTAGCAAAGAAAAATTAATGGACTATGTTATTTGTACACAGATTTTAAAATTTACATACAACCTCTATGAAGTTATTTTATGTACAAATTATGAGAATCACTAATAGAACCATGATTGTGTTGACATGATTCAGTCCATACAAAAAATAGTTATAATATCCTAGTCATCAGAAATGTTGCTTTTGTTCTCTGAAAAATTTAAAAAAGAAAATAATACTTTTCATTGCTGTCAAACCTATTCAATTTTCCCCTCAAATGAAGTTTAGATGAAAACAATGTGACTGACAAGCTCCGCACAGGCAAACCTTGGCAACCTTCAACTCTGTCTATCTCCTTGGCCTGTTAAGCAAAATTCCTTCACAAACTGTTGGTCTTTGCAATAACTCCTACAAAGCTCGTTACTGCCAGTGTTGGCCTATCCCCCATGTTGTGCATTTATCCCTGGGATGCATATCAACATGTGGCACATGTCCTTGACATGCACAGAAGAGCTGCACCCCGGGATAGCAGCATGCACGACAATAGTGTCGATTCTTACTTCTTTATGGTTGCTGGGATGTAACCGAGAAATCTAATAACTGTGACAGTGGGGCCTTTCGGTTTTTCCTTGCCTTTCCAGACAGTGAAGCTGCACAGACACTAATGAAAGGTTAAATGAATAGGAATAGCTGACAAGAGGTACAATAAAGAAGGAGCTTGGTAATCCACAGACACTGAGCAGAGATCCTTGGCTCAAGCAGAGAAAGGACAGCACATCATCGAGCCACAATATTTAAAACAGCTTGCCATACACAGAGGCTTTTGTGTCTGGGTACACGTCTGGCTTTGGACTAAAAAAAAAAAAAAAGATACTGAAAAGGAATTTCAGCATGGGGCACTTTGGCAAATGTAAGGTCATAATAAGAGAAAATGTTTTGTGTGGGTTGTTACATCTTTGTACTAAACACAAAAAAGCAGAGACTATGAACTCATGAACCTTAAGTTCCAAGACAATACTGTACATTTTGACAACTATGAAATACAGTATCTAGAAGGCTGGCTTGATGAGATTCCCACTGCTAAGATATATATGCAGTGACTCATTTAGAAAAGTTCCACATTCGCCTTCGTTGTGGAAGAATTTCTGATAACTAGAGTTCTAGTCTTTATAGACCATGTGATTTGTTACAAATACAACCAAAATTCTCATCTTCCTCTCTCCAAAACTTCCTAGTAGTTCCTATAAGGAAACTGAATTTATCATGCTGGCAATTCATAAAGTATAAGGTAAACTCCACAATTTCAAGTTACTGCAAATGTAAAAGGGCCTTAACTTGAATTCTTAATTATAGAATTTTTTTTTTTTAAGTGTCTTCTCACTATAAGAGGTTGTATGCCTTGGGGAACTGATTTTAAATTATTATAGCAAAAACAATTCAAATCACCAAGAAAAAAACTGCTCCAGAATGTCAAGGGGAAAATAAAACAAAAGGAATAAAGTTGACATTTCCATGTCATTTTTTAAAAGAAAAAAAAAAAAAAGGTTATATCTCTGCTGTGGCAAAATCTCAAAAAATGATGTATCTGTAATAGTTCTCTTATGAATATGCATAAGTTAGAATACAGGTTCACACAAATGGAAAAGGATACTGAGAACATGTTTTAAAACAAGGGAGGCTCTTTGAACAGCTAAATTAAATTATAGTTGAACTTTTGAGTGTACTGAGGTTTCTAGTAAGTAACAAATAAAGACTTTTATTGGCTAGCAACATAATGAGAGCTACTGTGTGAAAGATTTTTTAAAAAGACAAATCGGGGTAGTTTATCTCACTGGATTATGTTATTTACTTAAATGGTAAATAAATTTGTCCAAAGTAATGCTCGTAGAAACTAATATATACATATTAAAAAGCAATTATGATCAATGACTCTAATGTAAACATCACACATTTTAGTGGAAAGATAAATAAATGTAAAATTGAATGATAAATATTGAATTTAAAACAATTTGTCTTATATTTTAAATTGAACTTACTTATTGATCCCTAACTCATCAGTTCTATACATAACATGAAACACTTATTTTGAAGAAAGTTTCTCTCCAGAAAACAGCAACTGTATAGAGAACTACTTCAAAACCATCACATACAGAAAAGGAGTTGTCCTCAATAAACAAAACTAACACACTCTGCTTTCAGTGATCTGGTGGGAAGTCACTTTAACAGAACTTTGAAGGTTGTTCTTCCAACATGGGAATAACTACTTCAGTTGACAGCAACAAACAGAAGTTAGGCAAACAAGAAAATATAAAATATATTTGGTTACGTTTGCCTAATCTTCAAATGACCTGAAAGATGGAACACTAGAAAGATTAACTGATGCCTTGATTGTCTTATAGAATGGTCTGTTGCTCTGTTACCGCTAAAATACTATATAAAAAATAACCGCACCTCCAAACCTAAACTCTAAGCCAGTATTCATTACCTACTCTTTCTGTACAACATTCTGATTGCCAGAGTGCTTTTTATTTACCCTTAAGTATATCTAATAAAATCATGAGGCTCCCTCTAGCTCTTCAGAGAGGAGTTTACTAACCAATGATCCTATATAATTCCCATCCAACAGGAAAGATTTGAGGAGGCTGTCTCCCCTTCCACAAGAAATGTTTTCAACTCTGTTTCTTGTCAGGATGTAGATGGTAAATGAGACCATCTGTGGAGGAATGCAGAAAGTACTCCTCCTTATGTATGCAGTAAGTTAAGAATCTATTAAATGCTTCCAATCTAAATGTTATATACTAAATGCTATCATCTTTAACCTATTTAAACTATGTTTACATTCCCAACTTAGATTTACCTATCTCGTGTAAATTAAATTTCAAAAGCAAGTAACTTGTGAACATCCACAAAAACTCAGATTTGTGATCTGGTCTCATCCAAAAGTGTACATTTAAACACAAAATCTAAAAAAAAAAAAAAAAAAAAAAAAAAAAAAAAAAAAAGGGAAAACAATTAACAGTGTATTTGTGGAGTTTATATAAAACAAAGATTCTGATGGTAATTTGTAGAAAACAGTTTCAAGTACCATAATATTTATATACCACACTGGTAATGACTTTTTTATTGTTTAATCTTTTCTGCAATTCAGTATTGAATATTTGGGGATGCAGTTATTTAGAAGACTATAAATAACATAGTTGAAGTATATCATTGATATTTAGTCCGTCTTACAATAGCCATAAAAGCCACATAGTCCACTGGCAAATCACTTCAAATAAGTGAATATGAACAATGCTAAATCAAACTCATACTCACTAAGACCATCTTAGAAATACTTAAGGAATATTTAAACTAGTACTCAGCTTTAAAATTTAAAGTAAAGGAAAACCTCTAACTTCAAGTCATCACCTATTTTGGATTCCCTTAAAATAAGAAATATTCCCAGGAACAACAACAGAAAGAATAGCTGCCTCTACCCCACTCCCACCCCCGCCCCTTTTTGCGCCAGTGTCCAATTTCTTCTCTTCTGAACAGCTGTATTATCCAACTTAAGTTGCTCTGCTAATTTCAGTCCCACAAGGACTAACTTGGAAGGCAAAAAAATACAAGAAAAGATCAATTTGCTGGGAAAGATCAAATGAGAAAACTGTGGGGACAGCACCAGGTCAGCGTGTGGAGAACTAAGCAGACCTGTTCTTCATTAACTGCGGCTCTCTGGGGATGTCACACACTACCTGTCCGTGGGCTTTATTGAACCGCCTAACCCGCCTCTCTGTTCCATTCTTCTGGGCCCAAGTGAATCATATCCTGCTGCTGACAAGTTAGCAGGGGACTGCGGCTGCAACATGAAAGTACTTTTCTTTCTTGTCTAAATCAGGCAGATTTTTGAAAAGACGACACAGCATTGACTCGTGACATGGCAAGATGAAACGAGAGGTCTGGGCCGGTCTTGGAGCTGTGCAGATAAAAGTAATCAAATGACACTCCTGGAATGCAAATTGGCATTCTTGACTGCAGCAATTGCACAACCATGAAACATCCCTGACAGCAAGCAAGATTAGGACAAAATGTTATGTAAAGCACTGAACTCAAAAACTCTCACTTGAAAATTCAAACTGTAACACTTACATTTTAATATAGCAAGAGTCAGCTCTGCTTTTGTCTGCTTCTTTTTGTAATCACATATCCCTGCTTGACAGATATCTTACATCTCAGGTAGAAGAAAAAATCAGGTATTAGGAATGTACTATTGCCATTAATATTTTCTTAATATTTATTTTTAAAATCACGTGGTGTTGATTCTTCAAAGTTTTACATGTAAATACAACCCAACTTAATATTTTGTGGGGGGAGGCAGCATTTCAGACCTTTATGACATGATACACTGAATAAAAGTTCACAAACTAACTTCCCTCAGGTGAAGATACTCCTGTGACTTTGGTAAAGTGATTAGCAATCTGGATTTTAAATACACTGCTCTCAGGGAACAGAACGAGTAGCTACAACTAAGAACTTGATTAAGACCAAACAATTTAAATAAAACAGCGACAAATATGATATAAAACATGTTATGCTCTAAAGGTTCACAAGGGATTTTTGTGTGTGATTCCAAAGGGTGAAAGAGATTCTATTAACTTGTCCAGTGTCTCACTACTCGCATACATCTTCTGATCAGACACACTAATAGTGCCAGAAATAAATTCCACCTAAAGCATGGATGTGTGTGCACAGTAACATCTGAAAGTGCAGAATACAAAACACTGGATGACAAATGGGATTAGCCACTGTTCAAAATGATTAGGATATGGGAAAAGATGTGTAGACAAATAGTGATATTGGCTAGCGGAAAAGAAAACTAATATCTACAACTGGCTTTTACAGTATTCTTGTGTAAAATGCCGTTAGAAGAGACTCTCTCCAGCTCTAAGCAGATATATTTAATATTTTGCCTGATGCCTCACTTAAACACAGGTTCCAGCAACTGTCCACGAAGTACATGAAAATATAATAAAACAGGCCACTTTCTGCCACTTTAATCCTGGGTACACAGGATTATTTTATGATGTCTTTTGTACATCAGTTTTACAACAGCTTGACTCTAGGGTAAATGGGAACCATCATAAATCGCACGCTGCTTTCAAAACCACTTTAATTTCTGTCAGCGTTACTGTAACCACAGTCCTGGGCACATGCTTTTTTTTTTTTTTTTTTTTTTCCTGGTGCCTGCATTTGACAGTCGCATCTCCTACACTCCAGTTGTGACTTTGATCACTGAAACAAGAGATGTCACATTAGGGGGAAGGGTAGAGGGAAAAAACGCCAACGCGCTATCACCCTTTTTCTTATATATTCTATCTACACACGGAACAGAACATATCAGATTCCCAAGTGGGGGCAACAATAGCCACGCTGGGTGGAAGCAAACTAAAAGGAAGGGAGTGGTCAAGCCCCATTTCTAACAAATCACTTCCCCGAAAGCGGACAGAGCGGCTCATCACCAGGCGAACTAATTGCATGCTTCCTCGCTACAGAGAAGCCACTTGGTGTAGAGGGGCTGTGCTGGATGGAGTCTCGCTTCGTGATGCCATCCCATTTCTTCCACCACTTGCACTTGGAACTTCTTTTTAATCTTAGCTCACCTCACAGGAGACTTCACCTAGTTTTGTTTTGAACCTTTTTATTTTTTTGAGTTCGGCCCCCTCCCCGGGCGCCCAATCTCACCCTCCAGCCACTGTGTAAGTTAAAACAAGTCGGCTTCTTTAGAATTGCACTTCGGAAAAACACATCTAGGGTTGATTTTGCTGCCCTGCGTTTTGCACATTCTTCATAAAACCTGCAGGAGCATTTCCTACCATCCTCACAAAGGGAGGGTTCCGAGCGCGAAGCGGAGGGGAGGGGATGAGCAAACGTGCTGGGGCTGGTGGCTGTGCCCGCGCGGCACTGCGCCCAGCGCGCTCTGGCACCCACGCCCAGCCGCCGGTCCCTCACACACCGGCAAGTTGTAAAAGTTATCGTGGGTCCCAAGCGCCTTCCCCTCCTCCGGAGCTCCTTCCAGCGCTCCATTCATCCCCCGCGTCCTTTCCACTCGGTCCCCCCAAGCTGGTCCCCAACTCCCTAGAGCCTCCCGCTAGCCAACTGCTCACCTTCGCTCGGAAGCCGCAAGAGGGACCGAATTTAACCAGCTCCCCAACACGCACTCACACCCTCCCACCTGGAACTCGCCTCAGAAACTTGGGGCCAAGTTTAGGGGACGATTTGGGAGCACAGCAGGGGCCAGGTTGGACTGGGGCTTTTCTCTCCTGCCCGCACTCCTCAGCGCCCCCCTCCACCTCACGCCACTGGACTGGAGAAAAACACGGCCCCGGGTGGTCCCAGTGGCGCTCGGGCGCCGGGGTCATTTCTTACCAAGTCTAGAATAAAAAGGAAAGGAGGGTGGAAACTTCTTACCATCTCGGCATGCTGGTTGTCAAGTGCAGCCCCCGCCTCTTGGTCTCCTCTTAGCGGCCGCGCCTGGACCAGCCCCTCGGCCGCCTCTCGCTCCTTCTGTCTCGGCCTTTCTTTCCCTCCCCCTCCCGATTTCCTCCCGGCCGCCGCTCTCGCCGCCTCCGCCACTCCCCGCCCGCCGCCCGCGCGCGCCCTCGCCGCGGCCCCTCTGCGCTCAGGTGACTGATTTACACACGCGCCCAGGGTCGCGCTCGCTCCCCAAGTCCGAGCCTGTTGAGTTCCCTCGGCTCCTCCTTGGGCCGAAAAAAAAAAAAAAAAAAAAGGAACGGACTGTCCCGGGAGGGGGCTGCTCGTGGGAGGAGGGGTGGGGGAGAGCAGCGGGCGAGGTGACCTAGGGCGGCTCTGCAAACCCCACAAGTTTTTCCTCTGCAAAATTGTGGTGACTACAATGTTGCCTTTTTTTTTTTTTTTTGCGAAGTATAAGGTTCGTTTTGTTGTTGTTTGTCCTCAGCTTTCTGGGGGTTTCCTGAAGGAGATGTATATTTCTCCCTCCCACCCAACCCTGTTCCTTTTTATTTTTTTGGCTTTTTCCGGAGATGGATAAACAACTTTGGCGCCCCCCGGGGGGTGCGGGCGTGGAGGTAGAGGTGGCAGCTAGCTCCCAGCTGTCAAAAGGGGGAGGAGGGAGGAGACCAGGCAAGGCTCCGAAACGCCGAGGAAAGGGCGCGAACTTTATTCCGACTGCAGCAAACCGCGGCGGCTCTTTCTTTTTCGGGCACTCTCCGGTCTTACTCCCCTTTGACCAGTTCCTTCTGCCCAACCGCCGCCGCACCCCCGCCTCCCCTCTCCCTTCCCCTACGGCGTCCCGGCTGCCGCTGCCCCAGCTCCCGTTGTCCCTCTCTGTCCAGGTCCTCCACGCGCCTTTTAGGGAGAAGGCGAGGGAAGCGGAGGAAAACAGGGTACAGAAACTCGGGACAAGAACGTGCCGAGATAAGAGGCCAAAAGTTGCGCGCAGCTGGGGGAAAAAGTTTCTGGTGGCGGCGTGTTTTGTGCCGGCCCAGACGTCGGCTTGCGGCTAGGGCTTCCTTCCCCTTCCCGTGGTCTGGGCCGCGGGCCTCAGGCTGGCGCTGGCTCGGGAGAGGAAGGAGGCTACTGTGTTCACGGGCGCCCGCCAGTGAAGACCGGTCACATCGGTGGGTGACACTCTGCCGACCCGAGTCGCCCTGCCCCGGAGACGCAGAAACAGGCTGAGCGCGCACACGCCTGCAGCTGAAGGACATTTCTTAAATGCAGGCAAAACACACTCCCCGGCTGCAAGATTGGGGTGGGGGGAGTTAATCTTCATCATCTTTCTAATGTACACTGTGTGCCAAAAACATCTCCGCGTTGTGCAGATTTATCATGGCTAGAGCAAACTTTCTGCTTATCTGACATGGGAGGAAGACACAGGTTTCAAGCATACTCCCTTAGCACTAAGAAATCTGAATCGTGGAAGACTTGCTTGGCTAAACAACAGGTTTGATTACTGATTCCTACTGAAAAAAAATCATCCTTCTTTTCTCTCTTTCCCAAGTAGAGGGAGAGAGAGACTGCATAATTGCATTCAGAGGTCAGAATTAAAATCCTTTGGAGATAAGTAGCCTTGGAATTGCGGAGTTTTCTTTGATGCACAGTCAGGTCTTGGGTTTAATATAAATTTTCACAATTTAAAAAAATGTTTTGCAGGAGCCATGGTTGAGTAGGTCCTAAATAGCCACAGCTGGGCTGAAAATGTGATTAAGCTTATTCACGTGGATCCAGCATTTTTTTTTTTTTTTAAGGGCAGGTCACAGCACCTGCAGTTTTGTGTACTGATTGGGTCTTAATTCTTGACCTGTTCTATGTTCTAGCCTTTTTCAAGGTAGAATTCAAGTCACTTCTGCATTTGTAAATTCCATACATCGTTTTGTTCTGGAACGATTTAGTAAACATTTCTCCCATATTATAGTAAATGCCTTAGAGTTCTTGGCACATGGATCATCTCTTAAGTTTTCATTGAAAGACAAGACTACTTCTCTCACTATAGCATAAATTATAGATAAGATATCTAACCACTATCCATATATATTTAAATACATGTTATCTAAGAAAACTCATCTTTAAAACATTTGATTAAGGTGTAGAACATGTTCCTGTTTTCTCTAAACATAACTGTAACATCATCCTATAGTTTGTAGAAACTGATTACACAAGGGATAATGATGACCAAATGTGCAATCTGAGCAACTGAGGATCATCACAAGAATTCTCCAGACACAAGCCAAGTTCTGATGTGTTTTCCTGTATAGTGGAAAGATGAGAAAACTAGTTGTTAATTTCAGAGTCATTACCCACAGAAAACCATTCACACACTTACCGCTTTGGACAAGTGACAGGCCAGCAATTGCCAAACAATTGTATTCACACAGTGCATTTTTGGCTGTGCACCTATACTGGCCAACATGCAGAAGTTACTCTACATCAAGCAACCTATAATTTACATTCCCCTGATTGGTTCCAGATCTGTCTATTTTGATGTTAGCATACAAACAATTTACATGAGGCAAGATGTGTCTATTTGGGAGTCCCTGTACCTTTTAGATGGTTATCATTACAAAGATGGGGAATGTATTGGGCTGAAGAGCAGCTCTTGGAGAAAGTGGAAGAATTTACAGAAAGAAGCAGAGCCTAGTGTACAAGAACTCCACAGCCTTATTTCCTCCTGTGGGTTTGCATGACAGTTGGTCTAAAACTGAAGTCCTTACTGTGTTCTGCAAGACCCAATTCTTGATACCTGCCTCACTCTTTCAACTGTTTTATTCCATTTGTTCATTCCTCTGATGGGCCACAGTCAAGTCCCATGACTGTTCTTTCTATTCCTCTAACTTACTGAGCTCCTTTCTGCTCTTTGCCCCTGTTCTTCTCTACCTGGAATGGACTTCCACATTTTCCAATGATTCCTTCTTAGCATTCACATCTCAGCTCTAATTTCCCTTCTGCAAACTTTAAAGTGAGTAGCTTATTGTTCACCAGCCAAAATACCCCTTACATTTTTCCCATTATTTATTTTCTTTATACCCCTTATAATTATATGAAAATGTCTTATCTGTTTATATGCTCGTTATTTTTCTTCAACTAAAGCGTAAGCTCCAGTAGGACAAGGACTGTATCCACCTTTCCACCTTATTGAGCCTAGATAGTGCCAGACAAAAAATAAACTCTTCTAAATATTTTAATATATGAAGAAATGTCAAAATCATTACACTGATACATTCTTTGTCCTAAGAATATGTGGGGGTCGGGGGCAGGAGTCTGTTATTTTGGTGGATATAGCAAACACTATTGGCTTCCTATACTAGTGATCCTCAAAGTATGATCTGGGGACTTCAGAGGGTCCCCAAGACCCTTTTATGAGGACGGTGAGATAGAAACTATTTTTATTATTCTAATACCAAGAAATTATTTACCTTTCTCTTATTCTCTCATGTGTGTACACTAGTTTTCCAAAACAAAGGTGATGTGGTATCAAAACGACTGAAAAGCAGCAGCAGGTATGGGATTCCACCTGTCTCTTATTCCATCAGAGGTTGAAGAGAGATGCCACAAAAATGTGAGTCAATGCCATTCTTCTCACTGAATGTATTTGTTTTGCAATATATGCATTTTTCACTTAAAAATAAGTGTATTTTTTTTCCTTTTCCTGCTCTAACAACTTAACTACAAACAGTGGATTAAACCACAAATTTGTTATAATTCTGTAGATCCAAAGTAAAAAATAGACTCTACTAAGCTAAAATCAAGGTACTTGCAGGCCTGTGTCCCGTTTGGAGACTTGGGGGAGAATCTATTTCCTTTCCTCTTATAAATTTTATAACTTTTGGAGTCTGTCCTCATTCCTTGGTTCAGGGCCCCTTTTCATCTCATGTGCATCAGGCTCCATCACTGTGGCCTTGTGCCTGCCTCTTTACTTATTTATTTATTTTTATTTATTTTATTTTTTTTGCGGTACTAGGGATCGAACTCAGGGCCTTGTGCTTGCAAGGCAAGTACTCTACCAGCTGAGCTATCTCCCCAGCCCTGCCTCTTTTAAATATAACTAACTACCCTGTGGTTACAGTGGACCTGTCTAGATAAGCCAGGATAATTTGCCCACCTCCTTGTTTTAAGAATTAGAATATTGACTATTGTTATTAGAGGCTTATTATTCTGCCTACCACAGAATAGTAACAACTAATGGGTTTAACATTATTTTAAATAAATTAATAACTTTTTTAAAATTCAGAATTAAGAAAATTAATACAATAAATATCAACAGCAGCTATTGCCCACACAAACAAAAGCTCTTTACTCTCCTCAAAAAATTTTTAGAGGTTGAAAAAAAGTTTAAGAGGTCATGAGACAAAACAGTTTGAAAATGGCTGGCCTGCACAATAGCTTCTGTCCCTTCAGTGCCTTGGATTTAAACTCCAGTGTTTGAAATTGATCCTGGTGGCCCTCTTCCCCTGGACTGTGATTGGCTGAAGGAACACGTTACTTAGTTCCAGCGAGTGAAGGATGAGGGGAAGTCATTGGAAGGGTTTCTGGGAAAGATTGTTTTACTCATTAAAACTAAAAAAAGGGTTGACAAGAAATAAATTGTCCCTTTTCTGCTCTGGATATTAATGTGTGAGAATGTGCTACCTAAAACAGCTCCACTCATCCTGCCTTCAGGAGGGAACCCACACAGTAGGGATGATAGAGTGGAGAGGTGAGAAAGCACCTGAGCTAGCTCTTATTTATTTGTTTGATAATTTATTTTGGGTGCTGGGATTGAACCCATGTCCTCCCACATGCTAAGCACATCTTGATTGCTGAGCTACATTTCCAGCCCAGCACCTGAGCACTTGATGTTATTGATTTACTGAATTAACTAACCTCAGATTGCTTGGAACTTGTTTTTATGTGATATATTTAATCCCCTCATCATGTTGAGGTTTCATGTCCATCACTTGCTGCTTAAAGCCTCCTACAGTTATGGGGGGAAAGACATATCATTTGGAGTTTCCATGAAAAAAAAATTCCCTCCTGTAACTTCCTATGAAATTTAGATTTTTTTTCCACATTCTGAGAAAAATCTGTCAATAAATCAGTATATGGGAGGGCTGAGGATATGATTTAGTGGTAGAGTGCTTGCCTAACATGTACAAAGCCCCGAGTTCAATCCCCAGTACTGCAGGAGAAGAAAAAAACAAAAGAAAAAAATCAATAAATGGGGAAAAGTGTCAGAATGTCAGAATTCTCTTGTGAGAATTAATTAAAACTTAACTATCAACATAGAGACATTATTTTTTAGAATGAACCCAGGATAAAGAAATGCTGACACAGGGAGTTGAAAGTTAAGGGTGACATTTCCAGAAGTAATTACTGTCTGATCAGTTAATTTTGTTTGTGACCACGTGATAAATCTGTGCTCCCAGCCCTGTCTACTGCTACTGATGAGTCATTCTTGCAAATTAAGTAAGTGTAAATTTATTTGCATAATATATTCTTTATAAATCCTATGAGTTGTGTTCCAAGAAATAACATGTTTTGGAAACAGAAGAAGTCTTTAAATTGACAATTTCAACACATGCTTTTGTATCGTGCTGTTAACCTTACTAAGAGATCCTGAATGTTACATGATTCACACTACTTGCTATATTCACAATAGACCATAGTTCTTTGTAAATACAAAGAACAGGAAATATAAATGTTGTAGGAAAAAATCTGGACTTAAAGCAACTAAATTTCAATGTCAAGTCCAAAATCAGGGCAAGGAAAATATTTTCATCATTAAATAAGAAGATAGATTTATATTCAGCAACATATACACTAATGTTCAACCTGGGGATGATTTCAGAGTCATTCTAAACAATTTGACCAATGTCCACACAAAATTAATTTTTTTTTCTAATGTGGAGCCTTTATTATGAAACCAGGATGAAGACTGTCAGAGCTACTGATGTTTTGTAAGTTTTAAAATTTCATTTAAACCAAGATAATTTTTAAATATTAAATATTTGTGTTTGATCTTAATGTTATATTAATGTTACCTGTTTTTAAAATGTTTTCTATTAAATGTATTTATTAAATAAAGACATTTAATAACCCCAGAGTTAATTTTTACATTATTAAAATATGTATCTTGTCATAATATTGGTTCATATACTAATAAACCACACTTTGAATATTATTTTTATTTTAGTATAACCTTCTCCTATGGATGGAATATGGATTATCTCCCAAAACTCATGTTGAGGCTTTATTCCTTAATGCAACTGCATTTAGAGGTATTGGGACCTTTAAGGGATAATTTGGTCATGGGACTTCATCCTTACAAAGCAACTAAGGTAGTTCCCGTGAGAATGTGAACCCTTTAACATGAGCCTCTTTTACATGTGCCCACTTGCCTTCCACTTTTTTTCCAGCATATTATGACACAGGATGAGACCCTTGACAGATGTGGCCACCTGACCTTGAATTTCCCACACTTCAGAACCATAAGTCAAAATAAAATTCCTTTCTTTATAAATAACCAAATCTCAGGTTTTCTATTATAGCAACAGAAAACAGAGGAAGAAACCTTATCACAGAAAAATGATTCAATATTTATCATTATCATTATAATCACTCATTTTTTAAAAAAAATATCTGTGTGAAATGTCATGGAAAAAAATCTATTAGTTGGAGAATTCTCAGGAATTCCAGTTTCTCATTTTCAAAAGCAAAGCTAGATATCTGCTGGAAATTTGAAAATATTAGATCTATGTTTGTCATATCAAAGTATTTTTTAAAAATTTTTTTACCTTAACATATGTATTTTTTTGCAGTGCTGGGATCAAACCCTGGCGCTCCCATATGCAAGACAAGTGCTCTACCACTGTGCGCTACATCCCCAATCCAACATTTTTTTTTAAGTCTGCCTTATTTATAGTTACCCATTAATAATTTCTTAGATAAATACAGTAATATTTACCCCAATCCCATTCTCTTTGATGCAGATGCATTTGATATTATTGGTCTTTCAAAAACATCGGCCTCAAAAACTAGTCACTGTTGTACACACCAGTAATTCCAGTGACTCAGGAGGCTGAGGCAGGAGCATCTCAAGTTCAGGACCACAACTTAGACCCTGTCTCAAAATAAAACAACGGATGCGAAGCCTAGTGGTAAAACACCCCTGGGTTCAACTCCCAGTACTGCAAACCAACCAACCAACCACTGATCTCTGGTGGTTCTTTCATACTTTCCTATGTTGACACTTTCCTTTCCCCCGTGGGGTCCCCTCACAACCCTTCATACTCATTTCTTTCACTCAAAGTACCAGAGTAACCCAAATAGTTAAACCTCAGGTTTATTTTTTCTTTTCTTTTTTTTTTTTTTAGTTGTGTTGGACCTTTCTTGTTTTTTGTTTTTTTCGTTTTTATTTACATACGGTGCTGAGAATTGAACCCAGTGCCTCACACATGCTAGGCAAGCGCTCTACCACTGAGCCACAACCCCAGTCCCTCAGTTTTTTTTTAAATATGTTCTTCTTCAGTGCCGGGCCACCCTAACTGTAAAATGAACTGTCCATTTCCATTTTCCCCAGATTCTAATCCCTTAGCTTATATTGTCTAAATGAATCTTGCTAATTGAATGTTCAACAAATAGCTCTTTTTATTCTACTTAACCTGACACTGAAACCATCAATAACCATTCCAAATTTCTTTTCTCAACTTTCCTTTTTCCATCTTTACTGTTCAGTCATTCACTCAAAGGCAAACCTTGTACTCAACTTTGAATCATCTTTTCACTAAATCTCACAGAAGTTCCTTCAATTAATTCCTCACATCTACTCACACTTTATTCATATGACCACTATTCTTTCAGGTTAACTATTACAACAGTGTTTCAGTTATAATCGTAATAGCCACCTTCTACCCATATTCTAATTCATTTGCTGCCAGATTTTACTTCTTTAAAATTTAATTTTATTATATGTCCCTCCTCTGCTTAATAAGCAGGTAAATAATTTTCAATCTTGCCTTGTTTTCTACCACATCAAGGTTAATTGTAATGTCTGCTTTCCAGTGCTCACCTTTTTTCATCTCCCACACCTAGTGCTGTGCCTGGTACTTAACAGTTGTTCATTAAGTTTATGTTGAAGGAATGAATGACTCACTCTATTACACAAAGTTTCCCCCATCCCAGCATGAACCCACTGCTCTAATTCAATAGGCTTTCTTGCAAACATACATAATCACTTTTACATTTTTCTCTTGAGTCTGGATGCACTTCTTCCTCTTTATCTGTTCTTATCTGTGCCAACATGTACACAGTACCTACTTCCAAAGGTGAGTTAAAGCCACTCACAGAATGAGGCACAACCACAGTACCACACTTAAAATTATAGGTAAATTTTACTGAATATCTACTACATATCAAGTGCTTTATCATTTTCTTAACATGGATTATTGAATCTTTCCAACAAACTGTAGAATTAGGCATTATCATCACTATTATAAGGATAGGAAAGGGATTCTGAAACTTTATCTTACCTAAGGACACCTAGTATGTAAGTGTTAAAGCAGGTGTCCTTTCCCAATCTATCCTCCATCCCACCTTTCAAGGATCTAACCAGATTTCCCATCCTTCGTGGGGCCTTCCTTCATTTCTGTGGTTCTTTTTCTCCTCTGAGCTCCTACCATATTTATAGCCTGGATCCTTGATTCATCACCTGAACACACTCTGTGATTATTTTGTGTGTGTCAGTCTTTTCTCTGTAATGAGAAAGTGAGCTCTCTGAGGACGGAGGCCCCATGGATGGCACATTTCTCAACTCCCCGCCATCCCTGATATAATTGCAGACACATAAACAAAGAAAAGGATTAATGAAATAGTTTATGAAAACACTTTTGCTCTTAAGCATGAAATAATTTCACGTAAAAAGCATCTGTGTAGGAACTAAAGTCCCTTCATCACAGATTCCAAGGTTATTTATTCTTATATAGTGATTCCAGTTTACCTGGTCATCTGCAACTAAAGCCAGGTGTCTGTCTCAGTTGCATTCTGCTTTGATATGTTAACTTATTGCTTCAGCCATGTAGTTGTCTTTGCTCCTCAAGTAGAAAGGGACTTTGTGAAAGTCCTATTTCATCTGAGTTATGTGTATGATTGCAATATAATTGGGTCAAATAAAGCCTCTGATGTACTGGGGTTGTGGTTCAGTGGTAGAGAGCTTGCCTAGCACATGTGAGGCACTGGGTTCGATCCTCAGCACCACATTAAATAAAGAAAGAAAGAAAGAAGTAAAGGTATTGTGTCCATCTACAACTGAAAATATTTTTTAAAAAATTCAAAATAGGGGCTGGGGAGATAACTCAGTCGATAGAGTGCTTGCCTTACAAGCACAAGGCCCTGGGTTTGATCCCTAGCATCAAAAAAAAAAAAAATTTTTTTTTCAAAATAAAGCCACCCTTGTGTATTTTTTTCATCTTCTGTATTATCTCAGACCAAGTCACCTCTTCTACCCAAAAAGTATGTATCACATTTATGTTGCATATGCTTCATGCTCAGGCTGATGGTTGTTGTGGTTTACGTGTGAGGTGTTCCTCAGAAGCTCATGTGTAAGACAATACAATAATGTTCAGAGGTGAAACAATAGGTTACAAGAGCTGTCATCTAATTTGTGGAGTAATTCACTGGTATGGATTTAACTGGGTGGTAACTGTAGACAGATAGGGTGTGACTAGAGGAAGCAGGTCACCAGGGATGTGCCATTGCGGTTTGTATTTTGTCTCTGGTGAGTAGAGCTCTCTCTCTGCTTCTTGGCTAGAGTCTCCAGAGATGCTTCCCTCCTCCATGCCCTTTGCTATGATTTTGTGCCTCACCTCCAGCCCAGAGCTACAGAGTTGGCCAACCATGGACTGAACCTCAAACCCTGTGCCAAAATAAACTTTTCAACCTCTTAAGTTCTTGTCAGGTCTTTTGGTCACCGTGACGAAAAACTGACTGAAAGAGTGATGTAGCTTAGTGGTAGGGTATTTGCTTAGTGTACACCAGGCCCTGGGTTTGTTCCCCAACTGCAAAAAGAAGAAAAAAAAAAAAAACCATAATTCATGGTCTATACATATATATATCTACAACTCTTGCCCTGAAAATGTTTAGAAAGTGTATTTGATGAGTAAATCCTAAAGCTCTCACTCTTATCCGTAGCTTATGACTAAATTATCATTTGCATTACCTTCTAGTTTGCCTATGGTAGCATAGGCATTTACTATTTTGCTGAATTTATGCTCTTCATTTTTAGGAACCATGACTCATTTTTTCTAAAAATTTCAGGGGTCTCATTCATTATGCTGATATGTCCCCAAATTACCGAACTTAAACACTTTAAAACAAAGTTTGCATTGTAACCAAACAAACCTCAAAGGAAGAAATCTATACAAGTCCATCAGTCAAGTATGAGACTGATGGCCACTTTGATAAAGCCAATGAAGTTAGAATGCTGTAGGGCTTTAGGCAAACTATAAAAAAAGCTGAAGGTTGAATTTAAAATGCATTTTGCCTAGGGAGGATCCCATTTACCTAGTCTAAGCTACTAGATGATGGGGGGACCAAAAAATAGGAGCTAACACTTACCAAATACATGCATGCTTGCCTTGTAAGCACAAGGCCCTGGGTTCGATCCCCAGCACCCAAAAAAAACAAAAAACAAAAAAACATGCAAAACACTTTACACAAAGTATCTCATTTTATTTTCTCAATAACCCATGAGGTAGTTATTATTTCCATTTTATAGATGAAAAAATTAGAGCTGAGAGAATTTAAATACCTTTACAAAGCCCACAAAGCACAAACATAGATAACCTAAAATTATAGCACAAGTTACCAATTCTTATGTCAATTCTTTGCCCTTTAATGGTCAAATGAGCTGGTCGACCATATGGTCTCATGCCCTCTGACTCATATTACCAAAGACTTTAGGGAAGCCCCAGTCACTTGGTTATAGAGCATTATACACCTAACCAGCAGATAGGCCTGAGCATTTGTTTGACTTTCTATCTACTTTACATGAATTAACTGCACTGTGTGATTTTCTAGATGTAGCTTTATATGATAGTATTATATTTTATTTTCTAGATTTATGCAAGAGAAATCTTGAATTTATCCACATTTTAGAAGTAGTTTAAAACTTTTCCCCACCAAAGATTTTAGTACAACAAGCATTGACAGTGTTATTATTTATGATTTTTTTTTTTTTGAAAAGTTCCTTTTGGCATGGCAGGCAAAAGAAATCTGGAGGCTTTGTGTGATTGCTGTTCACACTTGGTAATGAGTAAATTCTGTTGGCTCCTTTGGAGAAGTCAGAAGGGAGTCACTGGTTTACTAGAGATGTGGCTTGAAAACACCAAGCCAGCTCATCAGTGCTGCTGATCTCGTGCCCTTCCTCTGGCAAACCATGTGTCGGATGTGGTAGGAAAAAAAAATCTCCCTTTCAGCAGCAGAATGTGTGCAAGCTACACCCTGAATTATCCCATGATGACCTTGCAAATGCAACACATGCCCTTGTGACCACAAAGCCCCACAACTGTAATTTCCTCTGCTTTTCATCAGACTCTTCTGCCAGCAGCAGGCATAGAAAGCATGCTAGGGTACAGTGGCTCCCTAACAACCTGGACACCTGCCCTCCATCCTTTAATACCTGCATGTAAAAGATTGTCCAGTAGGAAGTTGACCCCACTGGTTATGCAAACTCTGAATTCAACTTCCTGAGTGAACTATGAAGCCAGCAGACATTTGGGGGACATTATCTAATGCACTTGCTGAAGTCATTCCAAAGATCTTTATTAGGCAATTTCTTAGAGCACTCTATGGGTTGAAGAGGCATTTCCCTCAGTGACATCATTGAGACTGTTTCATTTATGTAACATATATATTTAACACTTACTAGATACCAGGTACTGCTCTGGGTGCTGGAGATAAAACCCTGACTAAGGTAGACAAGGCCAACATTGACCCTGAACTTACTATCTCAGAGACAGCCAATTAATAAGTTAACAAATTAGATAAATGCTTTAATGAATTTAAAATAGGTTCAGTGATGCCGTTGGTGTCAGATAACTGTGGAGAAAAGATTCTATAGTCATGTGTCGCTTAATGAAGGGGACAAGTTCTGAGAAATGTTCTACAAAAACAGAAGACACCAAGATACCAATAGTTCAAGATGAGATCAGATTCACCAAATAGAGAGTCCTCTGTTGAATTGTGGTGACTAATGTCATCTTTGGTACATGTGGGAATCTTCAGTGATTACCCTTCTTGTAAGATATACCTGAAGGCCAGAATTTCATCATTGTTATTTCTAATACCCAGTTCTATAGTTTGAGCACCATATCACCTTCCTTTTATTACTGGTGTCATTCTAAATTTTAGCATTTTCTAAGAATGCAAATGACAATGTGTTTTTTAAAAACTTTGTGCTGGCTTATCATTTTGTTTGCTTTGCACTCAGAGTAAGAGATGGACATGCAGGACATACAAAGTAGTTCGACATTTAAAATAAATATACCAAAACCCTGTTAAGTATTTGCTAACCACATGTTTTCTAAACCATATTCAGAAATGCTCACTCAAAGTGCTAGGACATCATTGGTCCTTATTCTGACTCTCTGAATGGCTTTCTGGAAGCCTCCCTCTATGCCTTCATCCTCCCAGAGCTAATGGGTATCCCCTCCAAGGAACGCTGTGTGGCCTCATCAGCAAAAAGACGACATACCTGTGGTTTGGTACAGGGTGAACTGGGCCAGGAATCTGGGGAACAAGGCTTTATTCCCATCATTGCCAGTCACTCTGGGATCTTGAGCTAATCAAATCCTCTCTGTGCTTTAATTTATACCCATGCAAAATGGAAAACATAATACTGTAACAGTGCTCTGAACACGCGCAGCCAAATAAGATGGGAACAAAATGTTTAGGGTATTTGATTTGCTTTAAGCTCAAAGACATGACCTGGAAATTTCTGGTCACAGAGACTAGGAACTCTTAAGGGAGCCTAACATTAAATAGGATAGGAAGATTTTAATCCTAGACTATTTTGGATATTAGCATTTTGATCTGGCCATTCTCTCTCTTCCTTTGGAGAGTTGTGATGAAAAGTGATGAGAAAACTAATCGAAGACTAGATTGCATGAATACCCCATGCAAAGAGGCTTAACATTGACCTATCCATGTCTACAATATCATTTTAAAATGTAACAATCTGCTTTTGCTTAGTCTCTCTTTTAACTAGCTGGGCCCCAGAATGAAAGCTTCCATTTCGAGAAAGTTTATCAAATCCTGACTTTAATCAGGTCATCCTTCTCCCCACTGAGGAGCAATTATAATGTGGTTGTTTAAAGTGTATTAGGAAGATAAGCAGAGTGAGGTGGGGCAAGAGAAGTGCCATCAGTAAAACCTAAATAAAAACGTGTAGCAAGTCCAGAGAAATGAAATTGTTCTTGTGGCTGAGAAAAAGTACAGAGTGGTATTTTAGATGGGCTTGGAAAGATTCCAACTGAGAACACAATTCCAGGTAGAGTAAAATGGTATGCAAAGAAAAGGTCCAGGAAGCAAGAAATATTTGTGTTGGGAGAAAGACAAATAGTATATGGTAAGAACAGTTGCTTTCAAACATGGCTGCACTACAGAATTAACTGGAGAGATTTACTAAAAACACAAACATGGGTTTCTGGGCTGCTTCACAGACGTTGTAAGTGAGAATTTTTCAAAGGTGGAGATCTAGATTATGTTGTTATTGTTAATTTCAGTTCTTCAAATGATTCTCATGTTTCACTAGAGTAGGTTTTGCCACAGTCTGAAGAAATGTGCCATATTTGCCTATGCTATAGAATCATGTTTTCAAACTTTATGTTTGAAAATCACCTTAGTGAGTTCCATCACATAGTAATTTATTTTGATTTTAAAGTATTAAAGTGCAGTTGGAGTCTAGGGGCGTAGCTCAGTGTTAAAGCACTTGCCTAGCAGTTGTGAGGCTCAGGGTTCAGTGCTCAGCACCTCAAAACAATAAATAAATAAATAAATAAAAATAAATGATGTTATAATCACACTGGATGGACAGTGTGATTATAGCACAACACTGTGAATGTACTTACGCCTTTTTTTAAGTTGCTAAGGCTGACTTTGAACTTGTGATCCTCCTGCCTCAACCTCCCAAGCCACTGGGATTACAGAGTTTTAAAAATCATATTGGGATCCCAATTCACATACACTAGGGTGGTTATAAACAAAGAAACAGATAATAATAAGTGCTGACAAGGACGTGGAGAAATCAGAATCTTATATACTGCTGATGAATGGTGAAGTCACTTGAAAATAGTTTTGCCAGTTTTTCAAAAGGTTAACATAGAATTCATTCTTAGATATATTATACCCAAGAGAATTAAAGAATGTATCCATAAAAAAGCTTATATGAGAATATTCATATCAGCATTATTTCTAATATCCCAAAGTGGGAACAATCCCAATGTCCATCAACTGATGAATAGAAAAATAAAATGTGCTATCTGCATACAATGAAATATTATTCAATAGCCATAGGAAGGAATGGCATTACTGATCCATGGATAAACCTTAAAATTATCATGCTAGGGCTGGGGATATAGCTTGGTTGGTAGAATGCTTGCCTTGCAATCACAAAACCCTGAGTTCAAATCCCCAGCACCACCAAAAAAAAAAATATATATATATATATATATCATGCTAACTGAAAGAAACTACACACAAAAGAGGACATATTATGTGACTATATTTATATGAAATGTCCAAAATAAGCTAATTCAGAGAGACAGAAAGTACATTACTGGTTGCCAGGAGCTGGGGGGAGAGGGGAAGGCAAGTCACTACTAAGGATATGAGATTACTTTGTGTGGGGGTGATGAAAATGTTCTTGAAATTGACAGTGGTGGTGGTTGCACAACATTGTGAATATACTAAAACCCACTGAGTTGGACACTTTAAAGGGATGATTTCTATGGTATGTGAATTTACCTCAATTTAAAACTGGACTAGCCAGGCATGGTGGCACACTTCTATAATCCCAGCGACATTAGAGGCTGAGGCAGGAGAATTGCAGATTCAAAACCAGCCTCAGCAATTTAGTGGACCTAAGTAACTAAGCGAGACCCTATCTCAAAATAAAAAATACGAAAAGAGTTGGGGATGTGACCCAGGGGTTAAGTGTCTTTGGGTTCAATCCCTGGTACCAAAAAAATAAAATAAAAACCATGCTTGGGGCCAGGTGCAGTGGTGCATGCCTATACTTCCAGGTAATGGGGAGGTGAGGCAAAAGAATCACAAGTTCAAAACCATCCTGAACTACTTAACTACATGCGATCTCGAACTAAAGGGTTGAGGATGTAGGTCAGTGGCAAGGCATGGGCTAGGCCCTGGGTTCAATTCCCAGCACAAAAAATAAAGGAAGGGAGGGAGGGAGGGAGGGAGGAAGGAAGGAAGGAAGGAAGGGAGAGAGGGAGGGAGAGAGGAAGGAAGGAAGGAGGGAGGGAGGGAGGGAGGAAGGAAGAGTAGATGGGAATCAGATTATTTGGGCTCAAAGCCTGGCTGGATGACTAACAGAGTGCGGTCAAGTGGTGTGCCACAGGAAAGCTTACTTCTCTGTGCCATAGATTCCTCATCTGAAAAATGTTGACAACAATAATGCCTATCTCGTAGGGTTGTTGTAAGGATTAGTGAATAAATCCAAGAAAACAGTTCAGCACTGTGCACAACACATAGTAAACATTCATAATGATAGCTAGTATTCTTGTTAGATGCTCTTTCAAACAATGTCAAAAGTCTTGAAAGATAATACTGCATGCATTAGGAAG
Organism: Sciurus carolinensis; assembly: GCF_902686445.1. NCBI lineage: Eukaryota > Metazoa > Chordata > Mammalia > Rodentia > Sciuridae > Sciurus > Sciurus carolinensis. The sequence continues at coordinate 53,871,574 of NC_062226.1, read as the reverse complement.
TCATGAGGCAGAAATTTAGGAGAAGGGAAGGGAAAGAAGTTGTAAATAAGAGGAGGTGGTTGGTCAATTAACCTCTTCAAAGTAACATTCTTTTTGGCCTCCTAACCTGCTTTTTTCTTCCTAATAGCACCTGTGATCCCTGACATTTAATGTTTATTTATGTATCTCTCCCCAGGAGGGTGTTACTCTATAGCATTTTGGTGTCGTTCAGTGCTCTTGATGGCACTTCAAAAACAATGCCTGGCCCATAATAGCTGCTCAATATTTGAGTGTTCAGAATGAAATAATGAGAGGAGACAATTGCATGACCAATATTGAATTGATGTGAGCTTAAATTCCTGTTCAAATGTGGTATGGGTTGCTCACCATCAACAATTCCAAAACTAAGCCTAGGAAGCTGGAGCCTCCCCAGTTGATCCAGAGCTTTCCTATGGACTGAAGTATGTCGCCTAAATTCCTAAGTGGGAGCCCTAACTGCCAATGCAATGGTATTTGGTGATGGGGACCTTTGAGCAGTCATTAGGGTTGGGTGAGGTCATGAAGAGGGGACTTCTCAGATGAATTAGTGCCTTTATAAAAGGAAAAGAGACTAGAGTTTATTGTTTCTCCATCATGTGAAGGCACAAGGAGAAGGCAGCTGTCTGCAAGTCCAGGAGCAGGTATTCACCACTAACTGAATCCCCCGTCATCTTTATCCTGGAATTTTCCACCTTCAAAATTATGAAAAATAAATGACTCTTGTTTAAGCCACTCAGTCTGTTTAGTTTTTGTTTTGTTTTGTTAAAGCAGCCCATGCTGAGGAATACAGTGAGGGGTGGACTGGGGTTGAAAATACTTTTTAAATTCCTGCAAGTACTTCCAGATTAAAGGAGGGAGTGATAAAGCTTTTTGTGTTCCTGATTCACACCCCCTGCACCAACCCCAGGGGATGGAAATGCAGGAACCTTCAGATTTTGCCCTCTTGCCTAGGATTGGATCTACTATTTTACATAACAAATATTTTTTCTTTTGCTGTACCTGAGCAGGTTAACTTCTGGCACATGTTACAACCACTGGAAATTCTGATTGTGAGCTGGCGACCTGGTTCCAGATACTATTCGGATTCTTATTTGTCCTGTGACACTAGACAAGTTACATAGGACATTTGAGTCTTGAGGTTGTCACCAGGGAACTTATGATAATAAAACAGTCCACTGCTGTGTGAATTCAGAGTATGTTAAAATATTTTTCCTCCTGTAAGCATAATAGAAAAGCAACTTGTATTAATAATTACTAACTGTCATTTTACTAATAATACCTGCCCAAGTGAGTGGAGAGCAGACACACTTGAACACTGCTGTGAGAAGTGGGAATTGGTCAAGCTGCTAAAGAAGTGATTTGGTTGCATTATAGGAATTATGAATTCATATATCCTTTGAATCTCCAGAATATTTTGAGTGTATTTCCATTTGAGGAAAGTGATCTAGTCATTTATTGTAGCTTTGTTTATAATGGCCAAAGTCAGGAAACAATGCAAATGTCAATTCAATGCTGGTTAAATAAGTTAGGATATGTGGAATATCAGAAAATACTATGTAACACTAAAAAATAATGAAAAATCTCTACTGAAATTGAGTAAGATATAGTAAAGAAAAGAAGCAAAGTAAAAAACAGCATATAGAGTATACTGCCTTTTGTGTATTGGCATATACATGGGTAAAATATCTCTAAGAGAACACAGAGGAAATTGATACCTCTAATTGTCAGAGAGTGAGAAATGAGTGAGAGCAAGACTCTTGACTGGATACATCCCTTTGTAGCTTTTGAGTTTCAAAACCTGGCATGAATAACCTATTCTGAAAAGTTTAAATCATAAATAAATTACATGGTCATCATAATTCTGAAGACTTGTTTCCAGAGGACCTATAAATAAAATACAGTGTTTTAATGTATGAACAGTGCTCAATTACAGAAATAAAAATAAATTTAGTCTACATACAGAGCACATCTAACTTGCCATATGATTAATGACTTATTTTCTTAAGTAGTATCATATTATTTTAGAATCCATTATTTTTGTTAGAAAATGTTCTTTAGGGGCTGGAGATGTGGCTCTATTGTGGAATGCTTGCCTAGCATGCTCAAGGCCCTGAGTTCAATCCCCAGCACCACCAAAAAAGGGAAAAAAAATTCTTTAAAAGTTTAAAGAAGGGCTGGGGTTGTGGCTCAGAGATAGAGCACTTGCCTGGAATGTGGGAGGCACTGGGTTCAATTCTCAGCACCACATTTAAATTAATAAACTAAAGTCCATTGCCAACTAAAAAAATATTTAAAAAAAAAGTTTAAAGAAGACAATGCCTTCAGGCTCAAAAAATTAAAAGCAACTGAAGATAAATGGACTTTAACACTAAGAAACTCAAAGTTAATTAGCTCTTCTTTGTTTCTGAGGATCTACAATGATCTCCCTCTAGCAATCTTCTAAGCAGAAGTAGCAATCCACTCTTGTTAAACTAAATATTAAATCAAATAGCTGGTCACTGTATTCAGAACAAACACTTTGACAAGAAAATCATACAAGTACTTCAACACTTAAACTGACAAAAGAAAGGGACCTATGTAAACTTCAGGTTTGAGAAAAACTGGGTTTTGACGCAATTTTTTAATCACCAAAATAATAGAATAGGAATTTTGAAGTATAGAAATAGCTCTTGTGAAGTACTAATTTTTATTATATAAAATATATATTTTATATCCTTATAGGACGGTACATTGCAAAACATGGCATAAATCCCACTTATCTTGCTAAGTGTGCGCCTTTGTCATGTGATTTTGCTACATCTTTCATCAAGAGGTGTAGTGTGTCTCTCCCAACCCTGCAAATCTGGGCTGGCCTTAGGTCATGTTTTGATCAGCAGAAAGGGGCAGACATGATGTTATGCAATTTCCGAGGCTAGACCCCAATAGGACTTGCAGCTTCCTCTTTCACACTCTTGGAGCATTGTCTGAGAACACATAATGGAGCTGATTTTGCCTACTGGAGGATGAGAGGCCACCTGGAAGAGGAACAAGGGGTGCAGTCCACAGCCAGCACCAACTGCCACTTATGTGAGTGAGGCTCGGTCTTCCAACCCATTGACTTTCCAGCAGGATGTCCCTCTGGCATAAGTAAGCCTGAGTAAACCCAGTCAGCAAACAGCCCAGCCAACCCACAGAATTGTGGGGATTAATAAATTGCTATTTTATGCCACTTTTTCAGAATCGTAAGTTGCCAGTAAAAGCTAACTCAATTAGTAAGGTACTTTTATCTTGATCTAGCACAAACTATAATCTATGCCAGCATAGTTTCCTTGTTTATTTTATACCATTGCTGGTATCCCTACCACTGTGCCTATTATAGTCCACCACACACACTGTAGGCACTCAATAAATACTCGTTAACTAGCCCCAACACACATATTAGCCTTTGGGTATATTTATATTTCTAAATGTACTAATTTACTAATTTGCAAACTGTTGAAAATCAACATAATTATCATCAACAATTTGTATTGCTCTCATATCACAAGTGAAACAATAGAACATATAATTGGGATATTGCTCCCTGGCTGCGGTGGATTATAACAACTGTCATAATAATGCTGGTAAGATTATACAGTGAGCTAGCCCTCAAATGTAGCTTAATAAATGAACCAGTGGACTTCCATAAGTGAAAACCTTAGATGATTTTTTAAATTGCCACTAATATTGTACTGGGTAGGGTCATAATAAACAGATCAATGAATCTTGGCAATGGACCAGACATCTTTCTACTGATAAACTAATAATGCCTTGCAACTTGTTTACATAGCTGTCTCCCTTAATGCCAAGATCACAAAAACTGATCCAAAATAGCAATAAATATACTGCTTAAGAAAGAAAGCAAAAACAAATGAGGAAAACTAGAAAATACCAATATAAAATCAGTTATCTCCATGATGAGGAGCTTCACAGATGCTAGTTCACTCTTGGAAGTTGGCTGTCATTCCCACTTTGTGTCAAATCAGAAGACATTTGGCATGCCACCAAATATTATTACATTAATGGAACACTAATGTATTTGACCAACAAAGTGTATACTAATGCTAAAAACACACTAATCTGAATGACGAACTGTATATACATATATTTATCCCAAGAGGCACTCAGATGTATTGCTTCTCTTTTTTTTATCCTTGGAATTTCAGAGAAATCAATCACAAGATTTTGAACAGGCCCGTGTGATCTGGGGAGTCAATAATGGGGAAGAAACTCAAAGGATGCCTTCCATCCTAGTTATAGTGTGCACTACAGGATGCTGCTAGTAAGACAGTTCCTAAAGAACAGCTAAAGGGACAGAAGAAGGAGGGTCCACTGTCCCAGGTGCTTTTCCTCCAGCCCACCCATCCTAGGAAAAAAACAAAACAAAACTCATTTTCCAAGCATGATGTGACAGGTATGTAGAAAACAGTAAATGTTCACAAGAAACTGAACTCATTTGTCAAACTTGTTACCTCGTTTGGGAGATGTAGCTCAGTGGTGGAGTGCCTGCCTAGCAGGTGTGAGGAACTGGGTTCCATGCCAGTACTTCCAACAAAGCAAAAACAAACAAACAAAAAACCCGTTACCTGAAGGATGCAAGTTCTCTAAGGACTCACAGAACCTTCTGCCCATCTGACAGCTAAAGTATGTCCCCAGAAAACCTGTAATCCATCATCCCTCACAACCAAATTTAAGGTGCAACCTGAGATGAACTGAAGAGTAATATTCCTCCAAGCCAGCTGTGTGAAGACCTCAGATGTGCAGTGAAAAACTCCAGTTCTAATTCCAGTGCATCCAAACATACACATGGTGACATTGGCAATGGGTGAACCCTTCCATAGACCAACTTTTAACTACCCTCCAGCCCACCTCACAATTTCTCCTACCCCACCCGAACACTAGCCCCATTTAAGATGTTATACCCACACACCATCTCTTTCTGTCTCCTCGGGAAGAATCTCAGAACACACACTTGTAGAATAAATGAGGCCACCTTAGCAAAGAAAATCTGGGACTGGATGAGTGAAGACATTATGAATTATATAAACACCCCCCAAAATTTACATTTCTTACATTTTTAGTGTAATAACCTGGAATGTGCTGGGAACTGCCTTTGACTACAGAAAGTATGGTTATCTGATCTTTTAATTTTTTTAAATTTATTTTTATTGTAAACAAATGGGATACATGTTGTTTCTGTTTGTACATGGAGTAACAGCATACCATTTGCATATTCATACATTTACATAGAATAATGATGTTTGATTCATTCCGTTATTTTTTTCCTTCCCCCCCACCCCTCCCACCTCTCTTTTCCCTCTATACAGTCCCTCCTTCCTCCATTCTTGGCCCCCTCTACCCCCATTATGTGTCATTGTCTGCTTATCAGTGAGATCATTCGCCTTTTGGAGTTTTGAGATTGGCTTATCTCACTTAACATGATATTCTCCAATTTATCCATTTGCCTGCAAATGCCATAATTTTATTATTCTTTATAGCTGAGTAATATTCCATTGTATGTATATATATATATATACACCACAGTTTCTTTATTCATTCATCAATTGAAGGGCATCTAGGTTGGTTCCACAATGTGGCTATTGTGAATTGAGGAGCTATGAACATTGATGTGGCTGTATCTCTGTAGTATGCTGATTTTAAGTCCTTTGGGTATAGGCCGAGGAGTGGGATAGCTGGGTCAAATGGTAGGTCCATTCCAAGTTTTCTAAGGAATCTTCACACTGCTTTCCAGAGTGGCTGCACTAATTTGCAGCCCCATCAGCAATGTATCAGTGTACCTTTTCCCCACATCCTCTCCAACACCTATTGATGCTTGTATTCTTGATAGTCGCCATTCTAATTGGGGTGAAATGGAATCTTAGTGTAGTTTTGATTTGCATTTCTCTTATTACTAAAGATGTTGAACATTTTTTCATATGTTTGTTGATTGCTTGTAGATCTTCTTCTGTGAAGTGTCTGTTCATATCCTTAGCTCATTTGTTGACTGGGTTATTTGTATTCTTGGTGTAGAGTTTTTTGAGTTCTTTATATATTCTGGAAATTAGTGCTCTATCTGAAGTATGAGTGGCAAAGATATTCTCCCATGCTGTAGGCTCTCTCTTCGCATTGCTGATAGTTTCCTTTGCTGAGAGAAAGCTATTTAGTTTGCATCTATCCCAGTTATTGATTCTTGCTTTTATTTCTTGTGCTATGGATGTCCTGTTAAGGAAGTCTGATCCTAAGCCAACAAGTTGAAGATTTGGATATACTTTTTCTTCTATAAGATAGATGCAGGGTCTCTGGTCTGATTTCAAGGTCCTTGATCCATTGTGAGTTGATTTTTGTGCAGGGTGAGAGATAGGGGTTTAGTTTCATTCTGTTGCATATGGATTTCCAGTTTTCCCAGCATCATTTGTTGAAGAGGCTATCTTTTCTCCATTGCATATTTTTGGCACCTTTGTCTAGTATGAGAAAATTGTATTTATTTGGGTTTGTGTCCATGTCCTCTATTCTGTACCATTGATCTACCTGTCTATTTTGGTGCCAATACCATGCTGTTTTTGTTACTATTGCTTTGTAATATAGTTGAAGTTCTGGTATTGCGATACCCCCTGTTTCATGCTTCCTGCTAAGGATTGCTTTAGCTATTCTGAGTTTCTTATTCTTCCAGATGAATTTTATGATTGCTTGCTCTATTTCTGTAAGGTATGTCATTGGGATTTTAATTGGAATTGCATTGAATCTGTATAGCACTTTTGGTAGTATGGCCATTTTGACAATATTAATTCTGCCTATGCAAGAACATGGGAGAACTTTCCATCTTCTAAGGTCTTCCTTAATTTCTTTCTTCAGTGTTTTGTAGTTTTCATTGTGGAGATCTTTTACCTCTTTGGTTAGATTGATTCCCAAGTATTTTATTTTTTTTGAGGCTATTGCAAATGGGATTGTTTTCCTTATTTCCCTTTCAGCTGTTTTGTCGCGTGCGTATAACAAAGCTTTAGATTTATGCGTGTTGATTTTATAGCCTGCTATTTTGCTGAATTCATTGATGAGGTCTAGAAGTTTTCTGGAGGAGGTTTTTGGATCCTCTAAATATAGAATCATGTCATCCACAAATAGTGATGGCTTAAGTTCCTCTTTTCCTATTCGTATCCCTTTAATTTCTTTAGTCTGCCTAATTGCTCTGGCTAGACTTTTGAGGACAATGTTGAATAGAAGTGGTGAAAGAGGACATCCCTGTCTTGTTCCCATTTTTAAAGGGAATGGTTTCACTTTTTCTCCATTAAGAATGATGTTGGCCATGGGCTTAGCATAAATAGCCTTTACAATGTTCAGGTATGTTCCTACTATCCCTATTTTTTCTAGTGTTTTGAGCATGAAGGGATGTTGTATTTTGTCAAACGCTTTTTCTGCATCAATCGAAATAGCCATATGATTCTTATCCTTAAGTCTGTTGACATGATGGATTACATTTATTGATTTACGAATGTTGAACCATCCTTGCATTCCAGGGATGAACCCCACTTGATCGTGGTGCACAATTTTCTTAATATGTTTTTGGATACGGTTTGCCAATATTTTGTTAAGGATCTTTGCATCTATATTCATCAAGGATATTGGTCTAAATTTTTCTTTCCTTGATGTGTCTTTTCCTGGTTTGGGTATGAGGGTGATATTAGCTTCATAGAATGAGTTTGGTAGGGTACCCTCCTTTTCTATTTCCTGGAATACTTTGAGAAGTATTGGAATGAGTTCTTCTTTGAAGGTCTTGTAGAACTCGGCTGAGAATCCATCTAGTCCTGGGCTTTTCTTGGATGGTAGATTTTTAATGGCTTCTTCTATTTCATTGCTTGATATTGATCTGTTTAAATTGTGTATGTCCTCCTGGTTCAGTTTGGGAGGAGCATATGTCTCTAGAAATTTGTCAATGTCTTCAGTAGTTTCTATTTTGTTAGAATACAGATTTTCAAAGTAGCTTCTCATTATGTTCTGTATCTCAGTGGTGTCTGTCGTGATATTTCCTTTTGCATCATGTATTTTAGTAATTTGAGTCTTCTCTCTCCTTCTCTTTGTTAGTGTGGCTAAGGGTTTGTCTATTTTGTTTACTTTCTCAAAGAACCAACTTTTGTCAATTTTTTGTATAGTTTCTTTTGTTTCAATTTCATTGATTTCAGCTCTGATTTTTTTTTTTTTTTTTTTTTTTTTTTTTTTTTTTTTTTTTTTTTGCGGTACTGGGGATCGAACTCAGGGTCTTGTGCTTGCAAGGCAAGCACTCTACCAGCTGAGCTATCTCCCCAGCCCTCTGATTTTAATTATTTCCTGTCTTCTACTACTTTTGTTGTTATTCTGTTCTTCTTTTTCTAGTGCTTTAAGCTGTAATGTTAGGTCATTTAGTTGTTGATTTTTCATTCTTTTCTGGAATGCGCTCCATGCAATGAATTTTCCTCTTAGTATCACTTTCATAGTGTCCCAAGATTTTGATATGTTGTATCATTGGTCTCATTGACCTCTAAGAATTTTTTTTATCTCCTCCCTGATGTTTTCTGTTATCCATGTTTTATTCAATAGCATATTATATAGTCTTCAGGTGTTGGAGTAATTTCTGTTTTTTATTTTGTCATTGATTTCTACTCTCAGCCCATTATGATCTGATAGAACACAAGGCAGTATCTCTATTTTTTTGCATTTCCTAAGGGCTGCTTTGTGGCATAACATATGATCTATTTTCGAGAAGGTTCCACGTGCTGCTGAGAAGAAAGTGAATCTGCTCGTTGATGGATGGAATATTCTATATATGTCTATTAAGTCTAGGTTATTGATTGTGTTATTGAGTTCTATGGTTTCTTTGGTTGGATTTTGTTTGGAAGATCTATCTAGTGGTGACAGCGGTGCATTAAAGTCACCCAGAATTATTGTGTTGTGGTCTATGTGATTCCTGAAATTGAGAAGGATTTGTTTGATGTACAGGGATGCACCATTGTTAGGGGCATAAATATTTACTATCATTATGTCTTCCTGATTTATGGTTCCCTTCAGCAGTATGAAATGTCCCTCTTTATCCCTTCTGACTAACTTTGGCTTGAAGTCCACTTTATCTGATATAAGGATGGAAACCCCGCTTTTTACTGAGTCCATGTGCATGGTAGGTTTTTTCCCATCCTTTCACCTTTAGTCTGTGGATGTCTTTTTCTATGAGATGAGTCTCTTGCAGGCAGCATATTGTTGGGTCTTTCTTTTTAATCCATTCTGCCAGTCTATGTCTTTTGATTGATGAGTTTAGGCCATTAACGTTCAGGGTTATTATTGAGATATGATTTGTATTCCCAGTCATTTGGCTTATTTTTGGTTTTTAAGTTGGCTTGGTTTCTCCTTTGAGTGGTTTTTCTCTAAGGTAATTCCTCCCTTTGCTGACCTATATTGTTGTTTTTCATTTCCTCCTCATGGAATATTTTGTTGAGAACATTCTGTAGTGCAGGCTTTCTATTTGTAAATTCTTTTAACTTTTGTTTATCACAGAAGGATTTTATTTCATCTTCAAATCTGAAGGTTAGTTTTCTGGGTATAGGATTCTTGGTTGGCAACCATGTTCTTTCAGAGCTTGAAATATGTTGGTCCAGGCCCTTCTAGCTTTTAGAGTCTGGGTTGAGAAGTCGGCTGCTATCTGTATTGGTCTCCCCCTATATGTAATCTGATGCTTTTCTCTCATGGCCTTCAAAAATCCTATCTTTATTTTGAATGTTAGGCATTTTCATTATAATGTGCCTTTGTGTGGATCTGTTGTGATTTTGTGCATTTGGTGTTCTGTAAGTCTCTTGTATTTGATTTTCTATTTCATTCTTCAGGTTTGGGAAATTTTCTGATATTATGTAATTGAATAGGTCGTTCATTCCTTTGGTTTGTATCTCTGTGCCTTCATCAATCCCAATAATTCTTAAATTTGGTCTTTTCATGATGTCCCATAGTTCTTGGAGATTCTGTTCATGATTTCTTATCATCTTCTCTGTTTGGGCAACTTTATTTTCAAGATTAAATATTTTGTCTTCATTGTCTGAGGTTCTGTCTTCCAATGTCTTCCAAGTGGTCTAGTCTTTTGGTGATGCTTTCCATTGAGTTTTTTATTTGGTTTATTGTTTCCTTCATTTCAAGGATTTCCATTTGGTTTTTTTTTTTTTTTTTTTTTTTTTTTTTTTTGAGAATCTCTATCTCTTTGTTGAAATGATCTTTTGCTTCCTGCAGGTGCTCTTTCAGCTTATTGTTATTATCATTCATTGCCTGCATTTGCTCTCTTATCTCATCCTTTGCTTCGCGAATCATCTTAATCATGTATAATCTGAAGTCCTTTTCTGACATTTCTTCTAACATACTGTCATTGAATTCTGTTTTGTTTTGTTTTGTTTTTGCGGTGCTGGGGATTGAACCCAGGGCCTTGTGCTTATGAGGCAAGCACGCTACCAACTGAGCTATATCCCCAGCCCCATTGGATTCTATTAATACAGAATCTAGATTTGTTTGGATCATTTTCTTCCCTTGTTTTTTCATGTTGTTCATGTATCTTTCCCTCTAGCAGTGCAGATCTGGGGTATTGCAGATTTCCCCCTATAGGCTTATAGTGGCCCCATAGCTTTCCAAAACCCTTTCTTTAAGGGGAGATCAATATTAGCAGTGCCCAAATCAGATACTATGCAATCCTAGACCAAATAGCCCCTATGGGGACAATAACAAAACTGTCATAATAAACAAAATGAGTTCAAATATTATCTTTGGTAAAACAAACAGGTTTGCAATAAGGTCTGCAGTTTCTAATGGAGGACAAAGAGGATGCAGAGGGATGTAGAATGTGGCCGTTAATGGGATAAGAAAAGAATATACAGAAGTTCTAGAAAATAGAAAGGATGAGAGTGTAATCAAAAGAAATCAAATGTTAGCATGCCAATAAAGGGAGAAAGAGACTCTGAGGGAACAGGTAAACAAAAGGAAAAGAGAGCAAGAAAAGTAAAGAAATAAAAACTTAAATTTTTTAAAAAGGAGAAAAAGGAAAATCTACTGTATAACAGTCATATACTAATGAAACCTCCCAGTGTTCAGTAGCTTGATGCATGAGAGGTACCTGACAATGAGCCTCAAGCCTCCAGCAGGCGTCAAAGGATGGGATTTGCCCCACCCAAAGATCGGAGCTCGGCTTCCAGGATTATCCAAGATGGCTGCTCTGGCTTCGAAATGTGTTGGCAAATGGGGAGCTGCAGCTCAGGGGTGGACATGGTCAGCTGGAGGTCCTGGAGATGGGATATGGTTGGTCCGGCAGGGGTCCTGGAGGTCCAGTGTTTGGTGTGGTTGTAGGATCCTGGAGGCCGGGTGCAATCAGTCGGTCTGGGGTCCCGGTGATAGGGTGCAGTCAGTTGGTCTGGGGGTCCTGGTGGCAGGGAGCAGTCAGTCAATGTGAGGGCCCCAGACGCAGGGAGTGATTGGTTGGGCTGAGGTATCCTGGAGACGGGGCTCAGTCAGTCCGGCCAGGGGTCCTATAGGGCCTGACTGTTGTCTCAAAATGGCAGCAGTCACGTGTAATCAAACCTGCAGGTACTGTAACAGTGAACTTCCAGGCGACAGCAGGCAGCTGGTGCTCCACTGGTGGTCAGCGATCAGTTTGCTGACTGTCGTTGGACGATCAGGAGCTAAATCTTGTGCGTTGGGTGATGGATAGGTGTAAGGCAGGCGATGGACAGGCGAGAGGCAGGCAAATGGCGGATGATAGATGCCTGACAGTGAGCAATCTGCACTCAAAAAAGGCCTCGATATGCTGGCAGACTGCAGGTCATCACAGCAGACAAATGGGGTAAACACCAGGGGATCGATAAGCAGCAAAAACTGCCTCACCGAGAAACAGATATCCTCTGCTTGAAACCGGAGTTATGGAGCGACAAGGAACACAGCCTCCCTCTAGTCTGCCATCTTGGATCTCCTGATCTTTTAATTTTTAAACTTCTTTTAAAAATGAAAGAGCAAATATTCCCAGTGTATTAAGATGAAAACATTATAGAATTGTATAATATAGAACAAAAGTCACATTATTTCTACTCCATGCTAGCCTCTGGTTGATATTTTGGTGCATATTCCTGACTCTGGAAAATAATACAAAGTAGGACCTAATCGATTGGAACTCACTAGAAGCTTTGAGAAAGAAGTACAGGACCACCCCCTACCCCATGCCCATTCAAATTCTGTTTTAGGAGAGAGAAGCAGAAAAGAATCTGGATAAAAACTGTTCGTATTGAGTAACAGACACCGAGTATGGTAACTAGGTGTCTTTCCCTTGAGGAAAGAAAACAATCAATCAGTTAAATAGATACCATATCTATTCCTTCTGATGTGTGTGTCAGTAACTGATTTCTACCCAAAGTTCCAGCTGAAGTCTCTATTTCTTCCATGAAGTTTTTGCATCATACTACTCATTTTAACCTGTAGAGAAACTAACATATTTCTTTACACACATTGATGCTCAAATATTTGTTGTATGAATGAAGGAATGACAAAAATCCTTCATTAGGAGCAGAAAATGTGGCTTAAGATGAAACTAATAAAACATCAGACTCAGGGTTAAAAATCTGCAACAGTGCATTGTGTGTATGAAATAGTGGAGTCTTCCATCAAGAGAGACTTACATTTGAAGTAAAGATTACTTAGTGATACCTAGAGAAATTCCTATCAGCTTGTTTTACTACAACAGAAATTAAAATTATTTATTAAATGTCTGTTGAGAGATTGCGGAGTATAGGCAATGTACCTTTTCAACTTTAAGTCTCTCAGCAACCTAGAACATAAGTGACTCTCAATAAATGTTGGCTGAATTATTGAGAGACCAAAGAAAGACTCCAATGAAATGAATGCCTGGGACCAACTGAGAAATTCTTTACATATTATGCAGAGTAATGCATAATTTCAATATTCCAGAATATGCTCTATTTATACTATAGAGTATAAATTAATTTGGGATGTATGGTCAGTGTCTGGGAGAAAAAAATTAAAAGTAATTGTTATTGTTATTTTAATTAATTCTTGGTGAAATATGTTCTTTTAAAATAGCTACTAAATTCTCATTTTATTCTTGTAATAGAATTTGTGAAGGAATAAAATGAAGAACAAAAATGATCCTTTTTGCAAAGTAGGTTATTTAAAAATTGAAACTCAATTTTTTGTTAAAATGTCACTTGAACTTTTAAAAATCTCTTTCATTTGTTCTTTTTAGAAGAAAAATACTAAAACCAAGAGAGTTTAGCATGACTTAGTGTCATTATCATTTGAACCCTTTGGGGGGAAAAATATCAACAAAGTTAATTTTGTGTTCTCTTAAACTACAGAAAAATAAAATTTAAAGACATATATCTTTCCAACAATGTAATTTATTTCCTTATACTTTTACAATATTTATGAACTTTAGCATCATAGCATCAGTGAAATACTTCTTTACAAGAGCAATTTATTTATTTATTTATTTATTTATTTATTTTTTTTGGGTGCTGGGGATCGAACTTAGGGCCTTGTGCTTACAAGGTAAGCACTCTACCGACTGAGCTATCTCCCCAGCCCCTACAAGAGCAATTTAAATGTTTCCTTATGTTAACAAGTCATTTCTCAGAATTAAAGACAATGTTGGAGCATTGAATGCCTACTAAATGCTATTTCTGAGACAAACACAAGGATACTGGAGCCAAGATCCATTCCAACCAGAGAGATAAAGGAAGACACACAAAAGGAGTCATTAAACCTCACAGTAAATCAGCAATGGATGTGAGTAAATAACTGTTTTCCTGAAAAGACAGGTCACACAGACACAATCTTGATTCAAATTCAGATTCTCCTCCCATAAAATAGTTCTGTAAGCTCTGCAATGCAGAACCATGGTCAGGAAAATGACTTTAAGAACATCAGCTTTGGTGGGACTGCAAATTGGTGCAACCACTCTGGAAAGCAGTATGGAGATTCCTCAGAAAACTTGAATGGAACCACTATTTGAGCCAGCTATCCCACTCCCTGATTTATACCCAAAAGACTTAAAATCAGCATACTACAGTGATGCTGATCCATAATGGGGTGGTAGGTAGGGGAGAAAGGAGGAACTTTGGATTGGGCAGAGGGGAGTGGGGGGAGGGCAGGAAGTGTGGGGATGGGAAGGATTGTGGACTGAGACTGATATTATTACTGTATGTACACGTATAATTACATGGACCAGTGTGACTCTGTACCATGTACAGCCAGAGGAGCGAGAAGTTGTGCTCCATTTGTGTACAATGTGTCAAAATGCATTCTACTGTCATGCATAACTAATTAGAACAACATTAAAAAAAAAGAGAGAGAAAGGGAAGGATATGAGACACAGAGAATCTTGAAATACATAAAAATACTAATACATTGGAAAAGTATTTCATATGCTATGCAAATGGACACAATAATATTTAAGAAATAAGGTCAGAAAAATCTGGTTGCATTTAAGAAATAAGGTTAGAAAAGTTTGGTTGCATTTATAACCTAAAAAAACAAAAACAAAAAAAGCACAGCTTCCTGAGGTTGAAATTATTACATTAAGAAAGGAAGTGTCCAATAAAACTAGCTAACATACACTGAGTACCGTATGTTCCAAGGACAGTGCTATTGACATTTCACATAACATCCATAATATAATATCCATTTTCAGAGGACGATGTTGAACTCACAGACGTTGACTATTGTTTTGAGAGCACACATTTATTAGGTAGGCTGAGTGGAGATCCCCTAGATCTGGCTGAATCTAGAATGTGTTGTTAAGTACCATGTTTTACTGCCATTTCCCATCTAATAGAAGAAATAAGTATCACACAAATATTAATCTATCAGAAGAAACAGTAAATACCACAAAAGATGTTAGCAAGGGAAGAATGGAAGAATGGAGACATTAGTTCTAACAAGAGGTTCTTCATGAGAAGGTTCCCAAGAAGAACTGAATGTAGAGAAAATTGAAAGATATGGGGTTTTTTCAGAGACTCAAAGAAGTCCTTTTCGGCTGAGTGCAGAAGTTTCTTGGAAGACTGAGATGGAAGGATCATTTGGGCCCAAGAGTTTGAGACCAGCCTAGGCAACACAGTGAGACCCCACCCCCCATCAAATAAATAAATAAATAATACTTTATGTAACTTGAACCTGAGAAAAGCCTGTACATTGCATTCCAGTGGATCTTCATGCTAATTTTCTACCTTAATGGTATAAAAATCCTGTTCAAATCAATTGCTCAACTTCTAAAGAATAGCCTAATCCTGAAGAAAGATTCAGAACACATTCTTAAGATATTCAAAATGTCCTTCTCCCACTGATCCTGCTGGGTATTCTCATGGCTAGCAGAGTCTTACAATAGCAATGACACTTAAACTCCTTTCCTTTTTTTTTTTTTTTTTTTTTTTTTGGTACCAAGGATTGAGCCCAGGGGCACTCAACCACTGAGCCACATCCCAGCCCATTTGGTATCTTATTTAGAGACAGTGTCACCGAGTTGCTCAAGGCCTTGCTAAATTGCTGAGTCTGGGTTTGAATTCACCATCCTCCTACTTCAGCCTCCCTGAGCTGCTGGGATCATAATTAGGCATACACCACTAGGCCTGGCAATTTAACTCCTTTCTGACTGAGGAACAATCAAGGTTGTTCCTCTCTTCTCCAAGGATAAACTCAGAATTGTCTTGTCTCAAAAGTGGAATCAATTTGACATGAACTTTTTACTTCATGAGAGCTGAGATCCTGCTTATTACTCTAATTAAATTTCTAGTGCCTGGGATCATGACATAAACATAGTAGACACTCAAGAAATGCATGTCCAATGAATAAATCTGCTCAGCAAGTATTATCAGGCCTATGTACATCTGTGCTTTTACCCTGTGTGCAATAACAAAAATGGGAAGACTCTCAGATATTCCTCAAATTTATGTTATTTCAACCAGGTGTGCTTAGCTATAGGCAGTTAAGTGCCTGTTGCATACTGTCATGCCTCAATTATTTTTGCTTAGCTACAGAGATTGAGGAAACCAGTTACATACTGTTACATATGCAGAGAGGAGAGGACACTATAGATATATAAAATACTCAGCAAATCACTTTGAAGAAAACATTTCACGCATAAAACCCTTTCTTCACAATTCATTTGGTCTGTTTGAAGGGTTTAGTTTTTTTTGTTTGTTTGTTTGTTTTGCAGTGCTGGGAATTGAACTCAGGGCAGCAAGCACTACCAACTGAGCTATATCCCCAGCTAAGAGTTTAGTTTTTTTATGTATTAATTTTGTTGTAGGGTGGAAGCTATATTTTTGATAGAGACAACTGAGGATCACTATGTGTGGCAGAGACGGCTCATTTTCTACCTGATTCATGCACCCTACTTTCATGGTACAGAGGTGTCACTGGACAGTGGCTACCAGGTCTGCAATCACATTTCCCACTGCTTTGCATTTAGATGAGAATGCAATTGCAACTAAGGTTCCTAAGAGCTGGGTTTGTGTTAGGTTCTCCAACCCCTCTCTCTCCAACTGTGTACTCAGTTGGAAATCTAAAATCCTATAAGATGGTGGAGTCACAAGATAGGACACTTGACCTGTAGTTATGTAAAGGAAAAGTCAGTAGTCAATCTGTTCTGCTTATGTGATCAAGATGTACATTTTTATTGCCTGCATTTTCTGAAGTTGATGTGTCTTTCACAGCAGCAAATATGACACATCTGTGATGTTTTTCTTTCACTCACTCTCCCGTGGAGGTGCAGGGGGAACAAATCTCACATTTTTTCTAAGATCCACCAGTATTAACTTCAAGAAAAAAATGAAATATAGTTTAGGAGGGTATCAAAGTGTCTCTGTCCATGTCCCAGAAAACAAGTTAGAGGACAAGGCTATATGGTGACAAGGTGTGCTGTGACCCAGGGTTGAGAGTAGATGCCATGTACCAATAAGGGGAAAGAGATGTCTGGGATGTGGGGCAAAAAGGGGCAGGAGATATTGTATAAGAGAGAAGCAGAAATCTGGCACCACATTTTATTTCACTCTATCAGTCCAATGTATTTTAGATTCCAGATCACAGAGAGGCAGGTCTGAACTGAAAGGAACAGAGTAAAGGTCTCCCTTCAGACTTGCAAGTGAGAAAGAGTGATCCTTCTGAGTAAACACTAGCTGTACATCTCAGGGCGTTCAACTGAGTCTGACTGGAACAAAGCAGGAAATCAGGCTGGTATGACTGGAAGCCCCAGAAAGCCAGCTGGGATACAGCATTCCAAAGACACAGACGATATGGAGAAGCTCCAGGTAACTAAGAACCCTAATCAAAAAAAAAAAAAAAAAAAAAGCCAGGCTGATAGAGTTGACCTTGTGATGCTATTTAGGGGTCTGTCATCGTCATCTGACAATTCCATTGAAACACCAGGTGCTGGCTTCAGTCCTTGGACACAGTCAATAGAAAATTTCTACACACCTCTGGAGTAAGAGCCACAGGCATGATGTTTGGCAGAACTTTTTGGCTTCTAGGAAGAGAAGGGCAGCCTTCTCCTGGGTACCTTTTGCAAATACGTGGGATGGCCCTAGACCGGGGGCAAGGACTGGCACAGACACCCTGCCATTTGGATAAATAGCTCTCTTAGCCAAATCCAGAATGCTAAGCATTCTGTAGCTACAGCTGTGCACCAGGAGCAAATTAGAACCAAAGCTGATAGGTCTAGTTTTTTACCTCACTTGTATCACAGTACAGCTAGCTGCCTGGCACTCTGTAGAACTAGTAAAGCCCTCAAGACCGAAGCGAATATTCCTATATTAAATATTCCCTATTCTTCTATGTACACACACAGAAATAGGTATTTGCAGCAGACTTTGCTGAAGATTAGAGGTTGACAGAGGATAGTTATCACAGAGATGTGGAAAAAATAATAGTTAGTCATCCCTTTGTGTCTGTAGGGGATTAATTCCAGAAACCCCTCCTCAGGATACCAAAATCTGTGGATGCTCAAGTCCCTTGTATAAAATGGCGTAGTATTTGCATATAAGCACACTTCATTATCTCCAGATTTTTTATAATACTTCATACAATGTAAATAGTTGTTATACTGTATTGTTTAGGGAATGACAAAGAAAAAGAAAAGCCTGAACATGTTCAGTAGGAATGCAGCCCTTTCAGGCCTAACTACAAAGTACTTGTCAGCAAAAACGTAACATTTCTTTTATAAAAATTGTTAATCTGCAGTTGGTTGAATCTGTAGTTTTGGAATCTGTGGAAGCAGAACCCACAGATGTGGAGAGCCACTGATTTAATGATAATAATAATGAACTTTAGCCATTTACTGACTTTTCCTTTCTCTTACTCAGTGTCTGCCACCATCCCCACCCCATCTTAAGTTTTCAATTTTGTTATGCAAAGTAGTTGGCTCCCTACAGCTTCTACTTCTTAGTTTTATGCTCACTACTTAGTTATGCTTACTCAAAGCTGTTCTTCTACACTTTGAGCTGTCTGGGCTTCATTCCTTAGCTCCAGCCAGCTTCTAGAAAGGAAGGCAGCAATGTTACCAGTTCTTTCCCCATTAGGGTTGCCAAATTTAGCAAGTAAAAATACAAGATTTGCAGGGTGGGAGTTTTGTGGAGAGGTAACCAGGCCAATCATTAGGTTTGTGATAATACTGTGTATGATTTTATAAAATCATTAGGTTTGTGATAATACTATGTATGATTCTATAATAAAGCATTATATAGTATTATTCTATAATAAAAGGTTATTACGCATTTGTCCAAACCCATTGAATGTACTACACCAAGAGTGAAACTTAAGGAGTCTAGACGATGATGAGGTATCAAAGGAAGTTATAAAAAAATTTGCTACTCTGATGGGGATATTGATAACTGGGGACATTGTGTATGTGTGGGGGCAGGGTGCATATGGGAAATCTCTGTACCTTCTTAATATTGCTGTGAATCTAAAATTATTCATTAAAAATGCAGGGCCATCAAGTTAAATTTGAATTTCTGTTGGGCAATAAATACATTTTTGTATAAACATATCCCAGATATCGCATGGAACATATTTATACTAAAAATGTTTTTGTTGTTTATCTGAAATTCACACTTAACAAACTATCCTGATTTTATCTGGCAACTTTCTTTAAAACATCTTTTTTCTTTATCATTACTAGGGATTGAACCCAGGGGCACTTCACTGAGCTGCATCCCCAGCACTTTCTATTTTTCAGTTTGAGACAGGGTCTCACTGAGTTGCTCAGGCTGGACTAGAACTTGTGACCGTCTTGCTTTAGCCTCCAGAGTAGCTGAGATTACAGGTGTGCACCCCCTTGTTAGGCTCTGGTAACCCTATTTCCTCACTGATGTGAAATCAGCTATTCTCCTTCAAAAGTAGATCAAGTTATATTCTTTTGGAATTGACATGCTTTGTATCTTTCTTCTATTAAACTTCACACTTAGAACAATGCCCAGCTTGGGGTGGGAGCTCAGTGAGTATTTGAGAATCACTGACTAGCTCCCCCTTAGTGCTAGTGGCAGGTTAGAGCAGTTCAGCAATTTGTCTTTTAAATGGTATGGACTTGGGCAGTGGGATGCAGGCAAAGGTACATCAAAACTGACTTCCCTCACCAACTATTTTCTAAAATTTATAGTTTAAGATTAAACAACTGTCATGTTATGAAGGGTTATATTTCCTGATGAAAAAATAATTGCTGGTATGAAGAGGAATTGGCCTAAGAAAAGACTTGGGATGTATTTAAATTTTGACCCTTTAGGGTTTTTTGGTTTTTTTTTTTTTGTATGAAGTTTTAAAATATTGTTGTTGTTGTTAAGATGAATACACTGGATAGGTTTTTTTTTTTTTTTTTTTTTTTTTTTTTAGAATTTGATTTATGGCTTTGTCAGAACTACTAAATTCAAAATTTTGATCCAGATTTCTTATTTTTTTTTAAGTCTTGTAACTGCCAGATAAAAGGGATTTGATTTATGTTGGAAAAAATAATGTAGGAAGAAAAAAAAAAAGGTACGAGGAGGGAGGAAAGAGGAAGATTTCCTAATTCATATAAAAAAGGGAGAGAAAAATCAAATATTTACTTCATATGAAAATTTGTTTTAAAGAATGATCTCTGAGAAAACAAGATCCCCTCCAAATGAATTCTCATTATTTCAATGAATATAAAAAGTTCAGCAATTCAATTCAGAAACATTCATTCCAAGTTATGTTTTTGAGCACCCATTGTATGCAAAAGTCCCTGTACTGAGTGGTATTCTGTAGGTTGTTAAAAGATCAATATAGACACATTAACATTTTGAAGTGTTTATTTGAACAGATGTGATCTCACTAGACTGCAGATGAGTTGATTCAGGCTCCACTGGAGGTCCTCCAGGGAAAAACCTTCTTTTGGGGGTGGGATGGGAAGCCAGGAGGCAGTCCTGGGGTATGGAATCCAGGGCCCCACTCGGTTAGGTAAGTGCACTACTACTGAGCTACACCCCCAGCCTCCCAGAAAAAAATAAAAAAAATTTTATACAGTGTATACAGAAAGCAAGACAAAGACAATATTTGATTGGTTCAAATGGAACTGTAGTATTTAGGTCCCTTCTAAAGGTTCCTGAAACTTTTCTGATTGGGAATGTCACTAGAGTTAGTTGTGGATTTCTGATTCATTTCATTATTCTGAGTTGAGTTTCTGTTTCCTTACGTAGCAACTCAGAACTCTGGTGCCAACTTAATCTAGTGGCTTCCAGTTGATTGCTTTTAGTAAGTCCTTCAAAAAATTTACTAACTGGTGTTTGTTTGTTGGGGTGATGGGAGAAGAAAGGAGAGGAAGGTGATCATTAATAAGCTTAATTCAAAAGTAAAGTAAAATGTATCATGAGAGGGGGACAAAATGACAGAATGAAGGAGATCACAATCAATTATGGACTTCAGGAAAGAATGTGGTGCTTTAGCGAATTCAGAGCAAGTTCAAAAGAGGGTATTCAAAGTGCACAGCCTGAGGAAACACAGAGAGGTGGGAAATCCAAGGTCTGTTTAGGGAAAAATAAGAGCAAACATTGTAGATGGAAATTGAGATGATAATCCCAAACACTTCTAGCCCTGGAAAATAAGGCATATGAAAAGACAGGGGGCTGAGGGTGTGGCTCAGTGGTAGAACACTTGCCTAGCATGTATAAAGCACTGGGTTCAATCCTCAGCACCACATGTAAGTAAGTAAAAAAGAAGTTCCATCCACAACTAGAAAAGAAAGAAGACAATTAGCTGGTACAGTGGACACACCAATAATCTCAGCTACTTAGGATGCTGAGGCAGGAAGATCACAGGTCGGACGCGGAGGCCAGCTGGGGCAATTTGGGAAGACAATGTCTCAAAAAAAAAAAAAAAAAAAGTAAGGGCCTTAGGGGTCTATCTTAGTAATAGAATACTTGCCTAGCATGCTAAGGATCCTATGTTCAATCCCCATTACTTCAAAAAAGAGACAAGTAGGTTTAGGCATCTCTGAATCCTGTTTTGAGTGGAACAGGCTATGATTACATGCATGGATGCTTACATGCATGGATGCTTACATACATACATGCATACTCATATAAACATAAATATATGACATCTTTTTGAAGTGTTTTTCCCTCATTCTTGAAAAGTACCCAGCACAAAAGCACTTTAATATCTTTATGCCTGTTATACCCAAGAGCTCCATTATAGCAATGGAAGTTTAATTCACATAGGAACTCTGCCTTTGGTTTTGGGAACATCTTCCATGTGCTTTTTGTTAAATAATATGTCAGAATATCAAGAGAACTGAGTTATAATGCTCAGTGCTGGAATGCTGAATCTTTAGCTACATATGCCTCCCAGCTACAATTTCATGTTTTTTGAAAGACTAATCCAGGCATTACATTATTGTCAGTGCCTCCCAAAATATTCCTTGCCAATTATTCTGCTTGTTTTCAAAGGTTTTCTTAGTACAGGTATTTCCTGTTTCATTTCAAAATTAATGATAAATGATAGGCTTTTGAAGGTTTAGAGAATGAATTGTGGTCCAAGAAACATTTTTTTATTATTGGATAGGCATTGCCTAAACAGTTCCAACAGTTTTCCTTCTGTTAAGTTGAAAAGGTAATTATTTTTTTCCATAGTCATACATTCTTGAAGACTTAAAGAATACATTTTGAGAAGTTCATTTGCAGAATATATTTTCAAAATGAAAACATCACGATACTCTTTCACAATGAATCTCACTTTTTACATTTATTCAGTTCTGAAGCATTGTCTTTATAATAGCTACCATCCTAGTACTTAATCATTTTAATATGTGCTAGCAATTTTATTCTTCTTAATTGCCAAGAAAACTTGAAAGAGGAGAAACATTTTGGGATTAACAAATACCCATTTTAGGGAGGATCAGTCAATTTTTCAACGTCGACATTGCTATAGTGATGGAATGGTCTACAGAACGTCAGTTTCTATTTATTTTTCTTTTAAGGAAATGATAGTATTTCAAGAAGTTATAAGATTAAACAGTCTACTTTCCAATGTTAAAGGCTACCAGTACAAAGCCTGAAGGGCAAAAAATATTCTTGGAATTTATCATTGTGAAAAAAATCACATGCACTTCAAGTACAAAAGCTATAGCTTTATTCTTTGCCTGGATTAATTAATCATAAGCAAGGCTTTTTCCTTTGGAGCCTAATGATTTTATCTTATCCCTCTAATAGTACCTGAATTTTTTCTCTTGCTTTGCTCTGTGCCTGGCTGGTGCCTTCTCTGACTCGGATTCTGTGGCCTGTAACATACAATATGCTCAGGATCAAGAGGCTCTTTCTGGCCATGAGTGAATGTGTCTGGCGCCACTTTCGATCCCTGCAAACCTGGGCAGAGAACCAGAGAATTACACCTGGCACTCTGGTCGTGTCCAAGGAAGATGAAAACAGGGCCTGCTGAACTTCAGCTGCCAACATGGCCAAGGCTGCCTGGCCTTCCGCACACCTTTGTTCTGGTCCTAAAAGATCACAGTGACCCTGGTCCACACCCAAGCTTGAGGCAGAGCCTCTTTCTCCCAACCGCTGCCACTGCCTCTGAGATCACAGAAGTTTATCTTATGTTTGTTTCACTTTTCTGAACCACTGGTTCTTTAGTAGATCTGAAAAAAAAATTTTTGTGTATGTGTCTAAATGTGCAGATATACACACACACGTATATTCAAAAAGTAAACGTCTCAAAATAACTAAGGGAGTTTTCTTTCTTTTTTTTTTTTTTTTTCGGAATTTCACTGTAATCCTGTGCTGCTTTGTACAACAATCAGAAATTTTAATGCATTGGTGATAATGATGTCCTTACATTTACTGAAGTAATTGAATTGCTTGTCACAACCACCTGGTGGTTTGGCAGTTAGGTTTATGTGCTGAGAAGTAGGAGGAAAAGTAGTAATGATTAAAAAGACATTTGAGTGCTGCTCTTGCCTCTGGCTGGTTTACTTTGGACATCACAAACCCTCTTTTTTTCAGGATCTAATATTTGGGAGTATGCTTGAGAAAACAGAGCTTCAGGAAAAGCTAAGGACGACCTCTTTTTGGCTGACTCATTTTGACTTTAAAGTAATACGTCTGTACCGACCGTGGAGAAAGTTCAAAGTCTACTTTTATTTTTCCCATATTTCTTATTACAGAAAAAATTAATACTGTAACCCATGCATTTGTTTAATTTTTACTTTTGTTTCAATGGGATAAGCACAGCATCCTTTTGTCATGAAGGGAAATATAATAGATAGCATCACTCCTTTTTTCTTCTTCTTTTTGCAGGACTAGAGAGAAACCCAGGGGCTCATGTATGCTTGGCAAGTGTATTATCACTGAGCTTCACCCCCACCCCTGCATTGTCTATTTCTTTCAGTCTTCTTGATGTTCCTTCACCAAGAAGTGGAGTTAAGGTCCTTACTAGTCTCCACTATATTGGTCTTAAAGCACCTAGATAGCAACATAAGACTGCAGCTGGAGATGTAGCTCAGTCCTAGGGTGCTTATCTAGCATTCCTGAGGCACTGGGTTCAATCCTGTCCCTCCAGTCAAAAACAAACAAACAAACAAAAAAAAAAATCTGTGGTAGAACTGTATCTCAGAAAGAACACAGGCTCACAGGCTTGGGTTAGAAACTGTTAAGACTGCTGGCAATGTGCTTGGCACGTAGTAGGCATATTGGGTACAACACTTTTCACAGGTATGTTGGTGTAATTAGCAAATCAGTCCTCTCTATTCTCAAGCCACTGTCAAAATGCAAATTTTGTTCTCCCAATTCCTTCCTCCAGATCCTATTGCTAAATCACTTCAAAACTGACTAATCAGAGCTACCTTGCTACTCTCCAGATTGTCAACCTTTGAACCTGATACATTTGCAAAATCCCACTTTCCATTTTAGATCATACAATTCATGACCTTGAGCCCACAAGACCTTAAGACTTTACTTTTCCTATTTTCCTCTGGTGCTTCTCTGTGACCACAGCAGCAAAAACAAAAACAAAAACAAAACACAACAAAACAAAACAAACACACACACACACACACACACACACACACAAATATATCCCTGAATCAAAGTTCCTGCTTAGTACTAGTTCTCAAAACTAGCTAAACACCAGGAATACCTAGGAAATTGTTCATCAGACTTTAGCTGATTGAGATTCAGTAGTATACCACCAGGTGTGCAAGGAGATGCGTCCCACATTTAACTAGACTAAATCACCACCAACTCAGATGGAATGTTTTCACTCTCTGTTATCTTCTGAGGATTCCGTTTTCTTCTAAGTCACTATGTATAATCTTAGTTCTCTTGTTCTGATGACTAAACCTCTTGGCTTTTCCCTACAGCCTCCAAGATCCCAAATTATACTGGTTCTCAAAAAACTTTTTCTAGTTCCTTCTCATCTCCTTTGGATGTCCTCTGGTGTGCTCTCCTAACCCGGTGCATTGGAAGACCCCTCTGGATTGTTCTCTCTGAATGATCCTCAGTGTGGCTACACTGACATTCCTGTTGGCTTTGGTTACTATGTCTTCTTCTGGTTCACCTCCAATTATATTCAGAATTTCCTGGGAACTGGTTGCTTACATGGGCTTAAGCCCTGGTCTGACCTTTCCCCTTCTTGACAGGACACATTCCCAGGGTGTGATGACAGAGGGTTTTGCTATTACCATCCCCACCACTGCCAGATGGACCTGCCAGAGTTGTCACAGAATTAGTCTGCCAAATTCTAGGCCCTGAGTGGGCTGTGGAAACACTCTAGTCCATGGACGCATGCTGGACCCATCCCAACTGCGAGGGTTATTGTGTGTGACTGATATGCATCTCCTCACTGCCTGAGACATGGGACCGGGAACAAGGCGTTCAGTTGCATGCCAGAGTCATGAATGCTTCGGGGACGTGCCTAATAACAAGGGGGTTAGAGAGAAAGGCTGGTGTGAGGGTTAGTGCCTTTACTAATGACTCAAGGATTATCATTCTCATGACTGACCACACTTCCAGCTCTATTCTTACCAAACTAAAACTGGCAATATACTCCCTGCTGGAAACCTCTCCTTGCTCTCCTCACACTGTCTTGCTTTAAAAGAAAACTTATCATCCCTTCTCCAAAACCTGTCTCCTATTCCACACTTCCTTATGTTTGTCAGTAATTCTCCTTACTACTCAGGACTGGAAATATGGCCTTGTATTGGTTTTCTCATCTACTCCCCAAACACCAGCCTTTTAATGATGTATTTTAATGCCTCTCTTCTTTTTAATTGACTTTGTGGGTGGTAAGCCACAATAAGTCAATAATATGGTATTATATATATTTTTACATATATGTGTGTATATATATATATATATATATATACACACACACACACACACACACACACACACAAAGATATCTGAAAATACAAAGATATCTGAAAATACTATTTTCTCAAGTTAATACTCTACTCAAAAACTTTGATGAATTTCCATTGCTTAAGAACTTAAATCATGGTTGGGGTGTCGCCCAGTGGTAGGGCACTTGCCTAGCATTGGAGAAGCACTGGGTATAATCCCCAGCACAGGGCGGGGGACAGAAACCTTAAATCAAGCCTTTTGATTTCACATTAAAAACCCACCATATTCCTGGCTTTGTTCACATCTCTATTAACCCTCAAGTTAGCATTCCTTCCAGGAATTCCCTGCTTCCGCCAATCAAATTTCGTTATTGTGCATTTAGGATTGAGCTCTTCGGATGGTCATTCTGAGGACAACATTCACCCAACACGCCATTAACATTTCTGCCTCCTGACTCTGTTCAGATCTATCCTTCACCCCACCCACTCCTGGCTTGCCTTCCCCACCTGGTTTTTACCTCAGGCTTAGTTCAAACCTCCATTTCCCTCCACCTGACCCCAGGCAGTTCCAGGTCTCTGGCTTTTCTCATTTTTTTTTTTTTCAATCCTTATTTTCCCCAGCACCTATGTTATTTCTTGGTATCTTCCTTCTATTCCTTTTATTTTGTCCTTTTGCTTGAGTGTGCTTATATCAATATCTTCTTTCCTTATATGTCTCTGGGGCACTATGTCTCTTTTTCCTTCACATCAATAATTTTCAGTTTGGGTTCCCTGATAAGTGGCATTAACATCACATGGGAACTTGTTAAGAATGTAAATATTCAGGTTCACTCCTACCTATTACATCAAAATTCTAGGGGTGGGGCCAGCCCCACCTCCAGGGGATTCTGATGCTCCTTGAAGTTTGAGAACTCCAACTCCAGGTCAGGGATTTGAGAGTTAAGAAGGCTTCCTAGGCCGGTTTATTTCCAAAGGATACTGTAAGATATTTGAGACCTCTCTCTTTCTGATTGTGTAGATGAAAACTTTGGAAAACTCTAGGCCTTCATTGTATACACACGCAATAGGTTGTTTTTCCTATCTCTTTTCAAAAATTATTTGGACCAACTTAAAAAGATGATAAAATGGAAAATCAGAACAAAGAAAAGAAAGAGGAGGCATATATACGAATCACAGAGTTTGCTATTGTTCGTGTAATATCTCTGAGCTTCCTGGCAGCAAGGAAAGGAAGGTAGTTAATATCTTTCTTGTCCTGTTTCTGTTAAAGGAGGTCAAAATTCTATTTGTATATTTAATATGAAATTTCCCAGTTGGAACCTCCTAGAGGGGCCACTTAGCTAAAAGATTAAATCCTCAGCAAAGGTTTTATACCATATGCATTAATGGTTTTCATTATGACTGGTTTGTTATAGAAATTTTACCAGTGCTTACTTAGCATTCAAGAAAGAGGAGCTATAACTAAAACTGTGATAAGAACTCATTATGCTGTTTCTCATAGGTTGGTGACTGGAAGGGAAGAGTTAATGTTTCCTAGCAAGCCCACCACCAAGAAGATAATGCAGACTGTTGTCTTGGATTATGATCCATTCCAGGTGGATCCTGTTGGAGACAGGAAAGGTTTGAGAAGGGTGGGCCATTATCCAGAGGAAAGAGTAAATATCTAAAGGTCCCAAGCCGTCTTGACTGGGCCCAAAGTCATTGAACCTGAACAAGGTGAGTTTAGAATTGGGCACAGGATTCCACATCAAGTAAAAGTCAAATGTAGTGAGACTAGAACTAGAAGACAACACAGCTAAGAGATTAGCCAAATCTCTCCTGAGTACTGTCTATCATTGAGAAGAGTTTACAAGAAAATAAGTGCTTTTATTGTGGGGATAGAGTGCTTTTATTTGACTCTTGATAATAAAGGACATAATAAGGTTTTTGTGAAGTTTTCTCCTTGAACTAACACCGTTGCATAAGCTTGTGGTTGATTTTAGATAGGACTGGGATGCAGGGGAATATATCTTCGGTAAGTCTCTATCCACACTGGCAGAGTCCTCTGTATGTGGAATCTGGTTGTTCTCTTGAATTTGACAACCTTCATGATATATGGACACCAGCTGTGGGAATATGGGAGTTACTTCCTAAGTACCAGACCACTCTTGACTGTAGAGTACTTTTACCACCTTTCATAAGTCATCTTGCACAAGTGAATTTTCTAAAGACAGCATTATAGTTAAACCCCAAATATTCGATAGAATAAACAGGTGATGAAGAAGAAAATTTAGACTCAAGTTCCCATATTCTGTCATTTACCAGCTACATGACCTTATCAGATGAGATAATGCCTGAAAATCCTCTGTTAACTGAAACTGGTAGAAGGTTTCATCCATGACCAGGGAAATTAATCTTTCTTTCTTTATTTTTTATTCCAAATGCAATTCACACTACAGATCAAGGCTGTTGCAGGGAAGTTGTGCATTTCCTGGTGTGGGTCACACATTTCCTAAGTCTTATTCAACCCTGAACCCCAACTTGTTTTTTGAGTATCTGCTACCTAGTAAGTATAGTGCTGGGTTAGAAACCATTTTACGTGTGAGGATATTGTAGCATCAACATGCCAAATTCTTTATCCAAGCTCTCCAGAAAGACTAGATTATTTTAGACATGGCTTCCATTAGAAGAGGAGAGTGAGGAATAATAATAACAACAGCCGACTCGATGCCTGGCACTTGGTTAAATGTTTTACGGGCACTCTCTTGTTTAACCATCACAGCCACCCTAGGAGACCAGGATTAGTCACCCAGCTTTCCAGAGCTTGTGAAGGATGTGCCCAAGGTAATTAATTCAGCTGGGATTGAAATCCATCCTTCCTGGAGACCTGGATTTGCACTATGCTCTACTGCCTCCCAGAGTAGAGCAGGGATAAGAACCACCACATCCTCATGTCCAAACCAACCAATTCATTAATGTCAATTATCTGGGGGAAAAAAATAATTCCTTCCTAAAATACACCTCTCCCCAAATTTAAGTACAGTACCAAAAAGAAAGCAATCTATGTAGTTGATCCCCTCGAGATGTCTAAGGTGATTTAGACTTATATTGTATTTAAATGGCACCTATAACTTCCTATGGCAGAGAGTGAATTAAAAAGAAAAGCAAAACAAAACAAAACACAGAACACTAACTGCATTATTTTCACCAAACTAGTTTTATTTCCTCTAATATAAAAAACAATTTCAACTCGTCATTCCTTTTCTTGATCCTTTTTTTTACATTCTTTGAGATACTATATTCATCTTCATATAAGATGATCAAAGTGAGGAAAATAACCAAGGCGAGGAAAGGGAATTCTTTTGCTTTTTGGAATGTAGTTGGCCTGATTCTGTGAAAAGAATGTATAGAGGATTAAGTATACTTTTTCCCTCTAAATTGTGCTTGTTATTTCCTACCTCCCAGCAAGACTAGCTACATACTTTGCAGGGCCCAGTATAAAATGAAAACTAGGGGCTCCTTGTTCAAAAATTATTAAGAATTTCAAGACAGCCTCGGCAGGGCAAACATGGGAATGCAGGGCTTTTCTAACTCCTGCTTCCTATGTGACTGTGCAGCTCGAAAGATCATGAAGTCAGTTCTGCCCCCAATACCTCCATAGCTCCAGGGACAAAGTGGCAAACAGCTTAGTTTCACTGAGGGTTAAAAAATCTTTGGTAAGCAAGCCGCTGATCCTCTTAATGTTGTCCAGCCAAGGAATCCCAGAAGATATTGTTTTCAGAGTCACCTAAAGCATGTTTTTTTTTCCTTCTGGTATAAGGCTTTACGAAGGTATATAATTGCGACAAGTCATTTGTTAAAAGAACATTCAAGTATTTTATTTAAGTCAATAATCATATGAAATATTTTTCCCAAAGGTAAATGTAAAAGGTTAGAATAAAAATATTGATTTTCTATTTTATTTATGTATATATATATTTTTTGTCCGAGAAGGGGTATTCTTGGCCTGTGATAATGGTGGCTAGCATTACTTAGTGATCTCAGAAGGGGAATAACATAGGAGACCAATGGACCCGGGCAGCACAGGGAGGAAAGCCCTGGTCCTGGGTTTCTCCTTGCTTCTGTGCATGCCTCATTCAACCACATGCTAGAGAAGGTCCAAGAGAAGAGGGGGTGGTGTAAACTCAGGAACAGTTACATCTATGTAGAATTCTAGGTGTAAAGATTTTTTTTTAAGCTCTCAATCTTTCTTCTTTTTTCTTTCTTTCTTTTTTTTTTTTTTTTTTTTTGGTGGTGGTGCTTGGGATTGAACCCAGGGCCTTGTGCTTGCAAGGCAAGCACTCTACCAGCTGAGCTGTATCCCCAGCCCCATAATGTTGTCTTTTTCATAGTTTCATATAAATTAAATCACATAGAATGTGGGAAAAAAGATACATTTAAGAAATAAGGAACAGAAAATCTTAGGAAGGATTAGTTGCATACAAAGGCATATTTCTTAGAAAAAAGCAAACAGATTACCCCTAGAAAACTCAGTTTAGGGGTAAAGTCTAACAGAAAAACATTAAATACCGTAAGGGGCAGATTATGTGTCTCTATAGTAAGCCAGTGTAGAAACATTGACTCCATGTGCTCAACAAAAATTGAAGCTGGGTCTTTAAATACAAATTGAATTAGATGATTCAGAAAGACAATTTTCTCAAATTGCCATAAAATTGAACTAAACATTCAAATGACTTTAAATAGTCAAAATTATACACTTTGGTCAGTGACTTCACTTTTCAGTTGGATATAATATTTATCCTATTCATTCAACACAAAACTTTCATTGAACATGTACTGAGTGCCAGGCACTATGTTAAGCTCACGAATGTGAAGGTGACTGGGGGAAAGTGACATACAAAAAGTCATAAAAAGATAAGGTGGTAAGCGCCATAGCGCAGACCTGCACAAGACAGTGAGGGAGAAACTTACCCGGGATGAGCGAGATGAAGGCACGTGCAGAAGGATGTTATTTGAAGACTTCCCCTTAACTCTGTAAGTGATAGGATGAGTGGAGTTTGCCAGGCTGGGACTGGGGTGGCAGAGGAGGGAGCGAGCAGAAGCAAAGTGCAAAGGCACAGAGGTGAGGAATACTTGGTGGTGTGAACTTGGGATCACAAGCAGTCTGCTATTTTTGGAGCATACATTGTTAGGTAGAGACTTAGGGAATGCGGTCTTGGTGTGGAGATAGGGAAGGGTTTTAAACAAGGGTCCTGCTGAGATTTTTCACTCCATGAATGAAATGAAAGGAAGCCAAAGAGCTTACTTTGCCTTACTGAGGGTGGGTTTGAATAGGACCACTGGAGGCTGGCACTACAATCTGGAAAGAAGTAGCAAAGCCCTAAAGAAGATGAAACTAACAGGAAGGCAAAACTGAGCAAAGGTTAGATGTGGGAGTTGGGAAGGATAAAACAGCATGACTCCTAGGTTTAGCTTTGGGGACTGTATTTGGGATGCTGCTGAATGAGTTAATGAATACAGAAAAAGGAACACATGTGTCTTTATTAGGGTTCCTATGGGGAGCAGGAATCACACTCAGGTTGGTTGAGCAATTTGAAGAGCACTAATAACTAAATTATTTACAAAGTTGGGGACAGTGTATTTATAAAACCACAGTTCAGCTGGGTGCCATGACACACATCTATAATCCCAGTGGCTTGGGCTTGGGAGGTTGAGGTGTGAGGATCCAAGTTCAAAGCCAGTCTTAGCAATTTAGGCACTAAGCAACTTGGTAAGATTCTGTCTCAAAATAAAACACAGAAAGGGCTGGGGATGTGGCTCAGGGGTTAAGTGCACCTGGGTCCAATCCCTGGTACCAAACAAAACCAACATTATTACCTCCTTGGAGCTAATAATGGGGGGAGAGTAGCAATGCTGTAATCAACCCCAGACCTGAAGGGAACAGTTTGGGAACCTGGAGACAAAGGGGCTGTTGGTAGAAGGCTGCATGACAAGAACTGTGACCTTGGTCATGGTCACAGGGTCAGGGAGGCAGCCATCCGGCTGCAGCTCTGCAGGGGTGGAGGAGGAGAAACACTTATACCTCATTTCTGATCTCCTGCCGGGGTTGCTCACAGGCCAATCCAGTGAGCAGAAGAAATCAGGCCCCCCAATCCATGCAATCTGTACAAGCCTCTCCTCAGGCAAGCATATCTGGAGGGGAGACTAGAAGGTTATACAGTTCAGTGTTGGTGAGAAACATAGTTTAGTAAAGAACAGGTGGAGTTTGTGGGTTTTGAGGGATTTCTGGGGGCTATCATAGCATAATGTTTAGGGAGAAAAGAGGATTTGAGAGCAGAACTGTCTGTATTTGCCTGTGTGGTTCACCACTTACTAGATGTATAAACTTGACGCATTTCTTAGCTTCTTTGTGCTTCTGTTCCCTTGTCTGTGAAAGAGAGGATAGTAATATCCCTATCTCTTAGAGTTCTGGATTGCACATAAGTGAATACATGTAAAGTATTTAGAATGGTACCTGGCACAGAGAGGACCCCTAGCTAGTATTCACATGGATGTGAATCTGAAAGTGAGGGAAGAAGTTTTTTTTTTTTGGGTGCTGGGGACCAAACCCAGGGCCTTGTGCTTACAAGGCGAGCACTCTACCGACTGAGCTACCTCCCCAGCCCCGGGAAAAAGTTTTAAGGGAAGTTATGATACTGAATGTCTCCCAGGGACAGTATCCAAAGCAGCTCTGTGTAATAGAAACATAAAACATGCCACATGTCTAATTTAAAATTTTGAAATTAAAGAAAAAAGGAGAAAAACCTGTCATATTAAAAAAAAAACTAAAGAGGAATAAGTGAAATTAATTTTGATTATATATTTTACTTAACATTGTACATTTAAAATGTTAGCATTTCAACACATATCAATATAGAAAACAGAGATATTTTATTTTTTTTTTTATTTTTTTTATTTTTGGCACGAGGGTTTTTCATTTGTTTGTTTTTTTTGGGTGTTTTTTTGGTATCCAGGATTGAACCCAGGGATACTTAATCACTGAACCACATACCCAGCCTGTTTTTATTTTTTATTTTGATACAGGGTCCCTCAGTTGTTCAGGGCCTTGCTAAGTTGCTGAGGCTGACTCTGAACTTGCGATCTTCCTGCCTGGGTCTTCGGAGCCACTGGGATTACAGACGTGCACCACTGTGCCTGGCTACTTTCCTTTTTATGTTTTGTACTCAGTGTTTGAAATTTGGCCTGTATTTTCTACCTACAGCACATCTCAGTTTGCATTAGCACATTCCAAATGCTCAGTAGTAACATGTGGCCGGTGGCCTCTGTATTGGGCAGGTCTGGTCTAAAGTCAGAAAAGTCAGCAGAGGTCCTAGAACAACACTCACAATGAAGACTCTGGAACAGAATGAAGAAACCAGAATGAAAAGGGAAAGGTTAAGAATTAAAAGTGTGTTGCAGCAAACATCCAAGGAATATAGAGTTTTTAGTGGTGTTGGGGTTTTGCAGATGCAGCAGCTGTCCAGTAATAACAGACTTAAAATACCCACTGGATTTAGTAAAGAGAAGATTATCAGTGGGAAGGAATTGTTTTTATAATAAAAATGGTAGCCAAAGGATGGATAGGAATGAGATGTATGGGTAGAAATGAGTTGTATGAGGAACCAGCAAGGCCAAGGGAAAGTTTTACAATCTTTTTTTTTTTAATAAGAGTGACTTAAGCATATTTATAGGTTAAGGGAAAGGGGTTGGGGAGGCATCCACATGGATAAAGATGTCCAGGAGGCATTTCAAAATATGTTAGGGTGGAATAATGCATACGGGCACTTCTCAGCTACATCTTCAAGGAAGGACAAGCTCGTGATAGTCACTCCCTTCCTCCCTCCCTCCCCATTCACTCCATCTCCATCCCTCCTTCCCAACATCACTTCTATCATAGCATCCTCCTTACTGATGTCCTTGCCTATAAACTTGTATTCACCTTCACTTTCTTCACACTTTCACCAGAGAGATCATATTAGGTTATAAATATCATGAATTTTTTCCATTTGGCACACTTTTATGGGGGCGACTTATAAACTTGCTGGTAACTTTTCAACATTCACTTCCTTCTTTCTCTAAAGACTTCTATTTCCACTTTGAAAGTCATGTGACTGTACAGAAGGAGCATGTGACTTTGACTGCCACAGGTTGTTTCACAGGTGACTTTTGACCTAGGCTTGCCAATTAGAATCAATCTTAAGTTCTATTTGGAATGTTAGGATAAGGGTGTTCTGAGACCCTCCAAAGGGTGTAGAAAGCAGACATGAGACCTAAAATTGTCAAAGTTATATACCCTCCTCCATGAGGAAAGCCAGTCTGAGGATAAAGTGAACAGAGAGGAGAGGAGAGCCAAGAATCACAGAAAAATGGAGCCAGAGTCCAAACTATGAGAAGAAACTCTGGCTAAAGCCATATCTGGACATTTTGCTACATAAACCAGTAAGTTACTTGTGTATATGTGTGTGTGTGTGTGTGTGTGTGTACTGGGAATTGAAGTACTCTACCACTGAACAACTTCCCCAGTCCTTATTTATTTATTTATTTACTGGTACCAGGGATTGAACCCAGAGATGCTTAATTATGAAGCCACATCTCTAGTCCTTTTTATTTTTTATTTTGGGTCAGGGTCTTTCTAAGTTGCTGAGGCTGACTTTGAACTTCTGATCTTCCTGCCTCAGCCTGCTGAGTTGCTGAGATTACATGTGTGCACCCCCACCTTTATTTTTTAAACTAGATTGAATTGCATTTTTCGTATCTTTTTTTTTTTTTTTTTTTTTTTTTTTTTTTGTTTTTTTGTTTTTTTGTTTTTTTTGTTTTTTTTTTTTTTTTTTTTTCTTTTTATTGGAAACAAATGGGATACATGTTGTTTCTCTGTTTGTACATGGCGTAAAGGCATACCATTTGTGTAATCATAAATTTACATAGGGTAATGTTGTTTGATTCATTCTGCCATTTTTTCCCTTCCCCC
Organism: Sciurus carolinensis; assembly: GCF_902686445.1. NCBI lineage: Eukaryota > Metazoa > Chordata > Mammalia > Rodentia > Sciuridae > Sciurus > Sciurus carolinensis. Next base: position 53,836,721 of record NC_062226.1, on the reverse strand, counting down.
CCTCCCCTCCCACCCTTCCCCTCCATCTATACAGTCCTTCCTTCCTCCATTCCTGCCCCCCTCCCTAAACCCAACTCCAACCCCAACACTAACCCTTCCCACCCCCATTATGTGTCATCATCCACTTATTAGCGATATCATTCTTCCTTTGGTTTTTTGAGATTGGCTTATCTCACTTAGCATGATATTCTCCAGTTTCATCCATTTGCCTACAATGCCATAATCTTATCATTCTTTATGGCTGAGTAATATTCCATTGTATATATATACCACATTTTCTTTATCCATTCATCAATTGAAGGACATCTAGGTTGGTTCCACAATCTGGCTATTGTGAACTGAGCAGCTATGAACATTGATGTGGCTGTATCTCTGTAATATGCTGATTTTAAGTCCTTTGGGTATAGGCCAAGGAGTGGGATAGCTGGGTCAAATGGTGTTTCCATTCCAAGTTTTCTAAGGAATCTCCACACTGCTTTCCAGAGTGGCTGCACTAATTTGCAGCCCCACCAGCAATGTAAGAGTGTACCTTTCTCCCCACATCCTCGCCAACACCTGTTGTTGGTTGTATTCTTGATAATTGCCATTCTAATTGGGGTGAGATGGAATCTTAGGGTGGTTTTTGATTTGCATTTCTCTTATTACTAGAGATGTTGAACATTTTTCCATATGTTTGTTGATTGCTTGTACATCTTCTTCTGTGAAGTGTCTATTCATTTCCTTAGCCCATTTGTCAATTGGATTATTTACATTCTTGGTGTAGAGTTTTTTGAGTTCTTTATAGATTCTGGAGATTAGCGCTCTATCTGAAGTATGATTGGCAAAGATTTTCTCCCACTCTGTAGGCTCTTTCTTTGCATTGCTGATAGTTTCCTTTGCTGAGAGAAAGCTTTTTAGTTTGAATCTATCCCAGTTATTAATTCTTTGCTTTTATTTCTTGTGCTATGGGAGTCCTGTTGAGGAAGTCTGGTCCTAAGCCGACATGTTGAAGCTCTGGACCTACTTTTTCTTCTATAAGATGCAAGGTCTCTGGTCTGATTCCGAGATCCTTAATCCATTTTGAGTTTAGTTTTGTGCATGGTGAGAGATATGTGTTTAGTTTCATTCTGTTGCATATGGATTTCCAATTCTCCCAGCACCATTTGTTGAAGAGGCTATCTTTTCTCCATTGCATATTTTTGGCCCCTTTGTCTAGTATGAGAAAATTGTATTTATTTGGGTTTGTGTCCGTGTCCTCTATTCTGTACCATTGATCCACCTTTCTATTTTGGTACCAATACCATGCCGTTTTGTTACTATTGCTTTGTAGTAGAGTTGAAGATCTGGTATTGCGATACCCCCTGCTTCACTCTTTCTGCCAAGGATTGCTTTAGCTATTCTGGGTTTTTATTCTTCCAGATGAATTTCATAATTGCTTGCTCTATTTCTGTAAGGTACATCATTGGGATTTTAATTGGAATTGCATTGAATCTGTATAGCACTTTTGGTAGTATGGCCATTTTGACAATATTAATTCTTCCTATCCAAGAACATGGGAGATCTTTCCATCTTCTAAGGTTTTCTTGAATTTCTTTCTTTAGTGTTCTGTAGTTCTCATTGTAGAGGTCTTTCACCTCTTTTGTGAGATTGATTCCCAAATACTTTATTTTTTTCGAAGCTATTGTGAATGGGGTAGTTTTCCTGATTTCTCTTTCTGAAGATTCATCGCTTATATATAAAAATGCCTTCGATTTATGTGCATTGATCTTATATCCCGCTACTTTACTGAATTCACTTATGAGATCTAAAAGTTTTCTGGTGGAATTTCCTGGTTCCTCTAAGTATACAATCATATCATCAGCAAATAGGGATAGTTTGAGTTCTTCTTTTCCCACTCGTATCCCTTTAATTTCTTTGGTCTGTCTAATTGCTCTGGCTAGAGTTTCAAGGACGATATTGAATAGAAGTGGTGAAAGAGGGCATCCCTGCCTTGTTCCAGTTTTTAGAGGGAATGCTTTCAGTTTTTCACCATTAAGAATGATATTAGCCATGGGTTTAGCATAGATGGCCTTTACAATGTTAAGGAATGTTCCCACTATCCCTATTTTTTCTAGTGTTTTGAGCATGTAGGGGTGCTGTATTTTATCAAATGCTTTTTCTGCATCTATCGAAATAATCATGTGATTCTTGACTTTAAGTCTATTGATATGGTGAATGACATTTATTGATTTCCTGATGTTGAACCAACCTTGCATCCCTGGGATGAAACCCACTTGATCATGGTGCACTATCTTTTTAATATGTTTTTGTATGCGATTTGCTAAAATTTTGTTTAGAATTTTTGCGTCGATGTTCATTAAGGATATTGGTCTGAAATTTTCTTTCCTCGATGTGTCTCTGTCTGGTTTAGGAATCAGGGTAATATTGGCTTCATAGAATGAGTTTGGGAGAGTTCCCTCCTCTTCTATTTTCTGGAATACTTTGAGAAGTATTGGAATGAGTTCTTCTTTAAAAGTTTTGTAGAACTCGGCTGAGAACCCATCTGGTCCTGGACTTTTCTTTGTTGGAAGGCTTTTGATGACTTCTTCTATTTCATTACTTGAAATTGGTCTATTTAAATTGTGTATGTCCTCCTCGTTCAGTTTAGGCAATTCATATGTCTCTAGAAACCTGTTGATGTCTTCGAAATTTTCTATTTTGTTGGAGTATAGATTTTCAAAATAGCTTCTAATTATGTTTTGTATTTCGGTCGTGTCTGTTGTGATATTTCCTTGTTCATTCCGAATTTTAGTGATTTGGGTTTTCTCTCGTCTTCTCTTTGTTAGTGTGGCTAAAGGTTTATCAATTTTGTTTATTTTTTCGAAGAACCAACTATTTATTTTGTCAATTTTTTGTATTGTTTCTTTCGTTTCAATTTCGTTGATTTCAGCTCTCAGTTTAACTATTTCCTGTCTTCTACTACTTTTGGTGTTGATCTGTTCTTCTTTTTCTAGGGCTTTGAGCTGTAGTGTTAGGTCATTTATTTTTTGAGTTTTACTTCTTTTATTAAATGCGCTCCATGAAATAAATCTTCCTCTAAGTACCGCTTTCATAGTGTCCCAGAGATTTTGATATGTTGTTTCTTTGTTCTCGTTTACCTCTAAGAATTTTTTAATTTCCTTCCTAATATCTTCTGTTATCCATTCATCATATAGTAGCATATTGTTTAATCTCCAGGTGTTGGAGTAGTTTCTGTTTTTTACTCTTTCATTAATTTGTAACTTCAATCCATTATGATCTGATAGAATACAAGGTAGTGTCTCTATCTTCTTGTATTTGCTGACATTAGCTTTGTGGCATAATATATGGTCTATTTTAGAGAAGGATCCATGTGCTGCTGAGAAGAAAGTGTATTCGCTCTTGGTTGGATGGTATATTCTATAAATGTCTGTTAAGTCTAAATTATTGATTGTGTTATTGAGATCTATGGTTTCTTTGTTCAATTTTTGTTTGGAAGATCTGTCCAGTGGTGAAAGAGGCGTGTTAAAATCACCTAGTATTATTGTGTTATGGTCTATTTGGTTTCTAAAATTGAGAAGGATTTGTTTAACATATATGGATGAGCCACTGTTTGGGGCATAGATGTTTATGATTGTTATATCTTGCTGATTTATGCTTCCCTTAAGCAGTATGAAATGTCCTTCTTTATCCCTTCTGACTAACATTGGCTTGAAGTCCACTTTATCTGAAATGAGGATGGATACTCCAGCTTTTTTGCTGAGCCCATGTGCATGGTATGTTTTTCCCCATCCTTTCACCTTTAGTCTATGGGTATCTCTTTCTATGAGGTGAGTCTCTTGCAGGCAACATATTGTTGGATCTTTCTTTTTAATCCAATCTGCCAGTCTATGTCTTTTGATTGATGAATTCAGGCCATTAACATTCAGGGTTATTATTGAGATATGATTTGTATTCCCAGTCATTTGGTTCATATTTAAAATTTTTGACACATCTTGGTTCCTCCTTTGTTTGACAGTTACTTTAGGATAATTCCTCCCTTTGCTGATTTGCTTCTTTGTTTTTTATCTCTTCCTCATGGAATATTTTGCTGAGAATGTTCTGTAATGCTGGCTTTCTTTTTGTAAATTCTTTTAGCTTTTGTTTATCATGGAATGATCTTATTTCATCGTCAAATTTGAAGGTAAGTTTTGCTGGGTATAAGATTCTTGGTTGGCATCCATTTTCTTTCAGAGCTTGAAAAATGTTGTTCCAGGCCCTTCTAGCTTTTAGGGTCTGGATTGAAAAATCTGCTGATATCCGTATTGGCTTCCCCCTGAATGTAATTTGGTTCTTTTCTCTCACAGCCTTTAAAATTCTGTCTTTATTTTGTATGTTAGGTATTTTCATTATAATGTGCCTTGGTGTGGGTCTGTTGTAATTTTGTGTATTTGGAGTCCTATAAGCCTCTTGGACTTGATTTTCCATTTCATTCTTCAGATTTGGGAAATTTTCTGATATTATTTCTTCAAATAGATTGTTCATTCCTTTGGTTTGTTTCTCTAAGCCTTCCTCAATCCCAATAATTCTCAAATTTGGCCTTTTCATGATATCCCATAGTTCTTGGAGATTCTGTTCATGATTTCTCACCATCTTCTCTGTTTGTTCAACTTTGTTTTCGAGGTTAAATATTTTGTCTTCAATATCTGAAGTTCTGTCTTCCAGCTGTTCTATCCTATTGGTTGTGCTTTCTATGGAGTTCTTAATTTGGTTTATTGTTTCCTTCATTTCAAGGATTTCTGTTTGGTTTTTTTTCAATATCTCTAACTCTTTATTGAAATGATCTTTTGCTTCCTGAATTTGCTCTGTTAACTGTCGATTGGTGCGATCGTTCAATGCCTGCATTTGCTCTTTCATCTCATCGTTTGCTTCCCTAATCATTTTAATTATGTACATTCTGAACTCCCTTTCTGTCATATCTTCTGCCATGCTGTCGTTGGATTTTATTGATGTAACATCTAGATTTGTTTGGGGCATTTTCTTCCCTTGTTTTCTCATATTGTTCAGGGATCAGTGGGTCATTAAGATATTGCAGATTTCCTCTATCAACTTATAATGTCCCTGAAGATTGTTAGTATATCCCCTCTTATCCTTCAGTAGCCTGAAGTCTTGGAGGAGGTTGATAATGCAGAGCTCCACGAAGAAGCTGCCTCTCTAGGGTGGCGTATATTCCCTGCTAGTGGGCAGAGGTGTCTCCACTTGTTGACCAATGGTCATCCAACGGGGAAGTAGGCTGTGGGCTGAGGCAAGGCCTGTTTGTACCTATGTCTCTGACTTTACTGTCCCTGTGGGAAAACCTCCCCTGGCCGGGAAGAGTCACTCGGTGGGGACGTCTCGCTAGTCAGTTGCCCTCCTAGAGGTTCCCCTCAATCTACAACTACCCCCTGGGCTGGGCTGTCTTCTTCTGCAACGATCCCAGGGGCCCGGACCTACGTCCTGGGCCTGGGAGCCTCACCCTTCGCAGGCGAGTCTCCTTAGGCTGCCTCTCCCAGAGGATCTGCCCGCCGCCCTGGAAACCTCGCTCCGCCCCTAGGCGTGTCTCTGTGCGGCTCTTCCAGCAAGAAGCCACCTAGCTCCTGGGACCCTGCTCTGCACCAATCGCCTGGCTATGCAGCCCCTCCCCTGAGCCACCACCTGGAGCCCCATACAATAGCTCCGAGACACAGAGACCCGCCACACACCTCCTCCTCCGGACAGCCGCCCGGTTTCCGACGCAGTCACTAGGAATCCAAACAACTCACTTTGGGTCTCCTCCTCCCACCAACCACCCGTAGCCCTAGGCAGTCACTCCAAGTCCAAGTGACCCGCCCTGTTCCTCCTCCTCCTCTTTGGGGTAGCCGCCCGGGTGTTCAGGAGCGGTGGCTCCGAGACCAGGTGACTCACCACACTCCTTCTCCAGGCAGGCCACCGGTGTTCAGGAGCGGTTGCTTTTAGTCCAATCAACTCACCACTCGCCTCCTCCTCTGGCAACCGCCTGTGGTTCTGATGCAGTCACTCACAGACTAAGTGTCCCACCGCTCTCCTCCTCCAGGCAGGCCACCAGTGTTCTGGAGCAGCTGCTCCGAGTTCAAACAGCTCGTCACGCAGCTCCTCCTTCGGCAACCGCCCGCAGCTCTGATGCAGTCACTCCCAGGTCAAACAACAAGCCACGCTCCTCCTCCTCCTCTGGGCAACCTCCCGGCACTCAGGAGCGCTAGCTCTGAGTTCAAACAGTTCACCACGCAACTCCTCCTCTGGCAACCGCCTGTGGTTCTGATGCAGTCATTCCCAGACTAAGCGTCCTGCCGTGCTCCTCCTCTTCCTCCGGGCAGTCCCCCGGCGCTCAGGAGCGCCCACTCTGAGTTCAAACAGCTCACCACGCAGCTCCTCCTCTGGCAACCGCCCGTGGCTCTGATGCAGTCACTCCTAGACCCAAGCGACCCGCCGGGCCTCTCCTCCTCCTCCGGGCAACCCCCCGGTGTTCGGAAGCGGTCACTCTGGGTCCAAACAGCTCACCACGCAGCTCCTCCCCAGGCAGCCGCCCGGAGCCCCAGCGGCTGCTCGAGTCCAAGCGCTATGCTGAGCCGCCTCCTCTACGATGATCCCAGTTGTCCGTGTTTACCGCTCCAGTGGGGGGAGGGGCGTCTCGCCGAGCAACTCCACTTCACAAATTCCCTGCGTTCCGGGGCTACCGCCCCATCCGGGACACCTCCCCAACAGGAGAGACTCACCCGGCAGCTTTGAGTTGGTCCCAAGTCTCTCACTATCTCCTCTTTTGAATCTTGCGTCCTGGAGCAGCGTGAAATGCAGCCGCCCTCTAGTCCGCCATCTTGGCCCGCCCCCGCATTTTTCGTATCTTGCAACCAAAAAGATTTACTTCAAAGTTCGTGGTGTGCCAGGATTTATGCTAGGCACTTGAGTCATTTTGCCACTTAAAACTCTTCAGTGATTTTGCTTCCTATACTTTAAAACTTCTAGAACATGTGTGGAGAATTACAAATAGCTGGGCAAGTAGACAAAGTCATTGCATGGAGGACATTGTTGACACATCAAATGAAAATGAAACACAGCATAGCAAAACTTAAGGGATGTAGCAAAAGCAGTTCCAAGAAGGAATGAAATTTTTAAAAATATTTGTTTTTAATTGTCAATGGACACAATAACTTTATTTTATTTATTTATTTTCATGTGGTGCTGAGGATGGAACCCAGTGCCCCACAGGTGCCAGGTGAATGCTCTACCACTGAACCACAACCCCAGTCTCCAAGAGGGGATTTTCTAGCAATAACTGTATACCTCACACAAGAAGAGAGCTCTCGGGCTGGGCACAAGGCCCTGGGTTTGATCCCCAGCACCCAAAAAAAAAAAAAAAAAAAAAAAAAAAAAAAAAAGGAAGAGAGCTCTCAAACAACCTAGTGCTAAATCTCAGGAAACTACGGAGGAAAAAAAAGAAAAAGAAAAGAGAGAAAGCAAAATGAGCCCAAAGGTGGTAGAAGGAAGGAAATAATAAAGAATAAATAAAACTGAGTTGGCTTCTTGAGAAGACAGACAAAATTGACAGACTTGTAGCTAGACTAAGTAAAAAAGAAGACTCAAAAATAAAATCAGAAATGAAAGATGAGACATTAAAACTGATACCACAGGAATACAAAGGATCATGAAATACTATGATGAAAACTTAAACACCAACAAATTAGATAACCTAGAAGAAACAAATAGATATCTGGACATATACAACCTTCCAAGAATGAATGAATAAGTGCAAAATTGAAACAAACCAATAATGAATGAAGAGAATGAATCAATAATAAAAAGTTTCTCATCAAAGAAAAGCCCAAGAACTGATGGCTTCATTGCTGAATCCTACTAAACATTAGAAGAACTAATCAATCCTCAAAAACTCTTCCAAAAAATGAAGAGGAAGGAATACTTCCAAATTCATTTTACAAGGCCAGCATCACTCTAATTCCAAAACCAAACATCAACACTTAAAAGAAAAGAAAATTACAGACCAACATTGCCAATAAACATGGATGCAAAAATTCTCAACAAAATACTAGCATACTGATTTCATAGCACATTAAAAAGATCATGATCAAGTGGAATTTATCCCAGGGTTGCAAGGATGGTTCAACCTATAAAAATCTATAAACACAATACACTCCATTGACCAAAATGAAGGAAAAAAACATACAGTCATTTCAATAGATAAGTAAAAAACACTTAACATTCAACACCACTTCATGGTAAAAACTCTCCACAAATTAGGCACAGAAAGGGAAGTCCCTCAGCACAAGAAAGGCCATACATGACAAGACCATATTATACTCAGTGGTGAAAAGTTGAAAGCTTTTCCTCTAAAAGCAAGACAAGGATGCCCCCACTCTCTCCTGGATATTCTACATTGTACTGGGAGTGCTGGCTAGAGCAGTTAGGTAGGTAGGTAAGGGAAAGAAATAAAAGGTATTCAAATTGGGAAGAAAGAAATTAAATTATCCCTGTTGGCAGATGACATGATACATATGTAGAAAACCCTAAGGACTCCACCAAAAACTTCTTTTTTTTTTTTTTTTTTTTTTTTTTTTTTTTTTGCGGTGCTGGGGATTGAACCCAGGGCCTTGTGCTTGCAAGGCAAGCACTGTACCAACTGAGCTATATCCCCAGTCCACCAAAAACTTCTTACACCTAAAATCAATTTAAGTTAAGTTGCGGGATGCAACATCAGTATATGTAAATCAGTAGCATTTTTTCTTTTTTCTTTTTTTTGCAGTGCTGGAGATCGAACCCAGGGCCTTGTGTTTGATAGGCAAGTTCTCTTCCAACTGAGCTATATCCCCAGTCCAATCAGTAGCATTTCTATTCACTAACAACAGACTATCTGAAAAAGAAATCAGAAAACTATCCTATTTACAATAAGCCACAAACCAACAAAAAAAAGAGTAATTTAACCAAAGATGTAAAGGATTTGTAACTGAAAATGTAAAATACAGATAAAAGAAATTGAAGGGGAAACAAATAAATAGAAAGTATCTAATGTTCATGGGTTGGAAGAATTGATATTGTCAAAATTTCCGTATTAGCCAAACTGATCTATAGATTCAATGAAATTCCTATCAAAATTCTTATATATATATATATATATATATATATATTTAGTTGTAGATGGACACAATACCTTTATTTTATTTATTTATTTATTTATTTATTTAATGTGGTACTGAAGATTGAACCCAGTGCCTACCCCATGCTAGGCAAGCGCTCTACCACTGAGCCACAACCCCAGCCTCCCTATCAAAATTCTAGTGACATTTAAAATAATAGAAAATAATAATCATAACATTTATATGAAACCAAAAAGAACCTGGATAGAGCTACTTTGAGCAAAATGAACAAAGCTGACGGCACCTACAACCTGACTTGAAAATATACTACAAAGCTATAATAATCAAAACAGCATGGTGCTGGCATAAAAACAGACACACCAATGGAACAAAACAGAGAGCCTATTTATGAACAATTGATAGGGCCTTTGTTTTGGTGACACTGGGGATTGAACTCAACCAACTGAGCTATATCCCCCTTTTTTATTTATTTTTATCCCCTACACTTTTTTATTGTATCTTGAGGCAGGGTTTCACTAAGTTGCCCAGGCTGTCCTCAAATTTGTGATCCTCCTGCCTCAGCTTCCCAGGTCTCTGGGATTATAGGTATATAACACTATGCCCAGCTAGACAATTGATTTTTTTAAAATATATTTTTAGTTGTCAATGGACCTTTATTTTATTTGTTTATATGTGGTGCTAAGAATCCAACCTAGTGCCTCACACATACTAGGCAAATGCTCTGCCACTGAGCCACAACCCCAGCCCTAGACAATTGATTTTTGACAAAAGTACCAAGAACACAAAGTGGGAAAAGGACAGTCTCTTCATAAAAGGTGTTGGAAAACAAAGTTCAATGCAAACAAATTAAAATTAGACCCTTACTTCATGTACAATAGCCAACCCAAGATCAATTAAAAACTTAAGAAAGGAAACTGTTTAACTATTAGAAGGAGCTAGGGGGAAAGCTACTGGACAGCCAAGTGAACCATCAACAGTGAAGAGACAATCTAAAGAATAGGAGAAAGTATTTTCAAAGCACATATCTAATAAGGGATTAATATCCAAAATATATAATGAACTCAAACAACTCAATAGCAAGAAAATAGACAGCGAATTTAAAAATGAACCACGGGGGCTGGGAATATAACTCAGTGGTAGAATGCTAGCCTAGCATGCACAGGGACCTGAGTTCTATCCCTGGCACAACAAGAGAAAAACAAAACAGTAGCACCAACAAAAAAGAACAAAGGACTTGAATAGACATTTCTCAAAAGAATACATACAAATGGACAGCAGGGATATTGAAAAATCTCAACACCACTAATTATCAGCTAAATGCAAATTAAAACCACAATGAGGTATCATCTTACATGTGTCAGTATGTCTATTATCAAAAATATGAAAGATAAGTGTGGAGAAAAGGAACCTTGCACACTTGGTGGGAATGTAAATTAGTTCAGTCATTATGGAAAACAGTACAGAAGCTCCTCAAATAATTAAAAATAGAACTACCATGTGATCCAGTGATCCTACACCTGGGTGTATAACTAAAGGAAATGAAATCAGTCTATTAAAGAGATGCCTGTACTTCCATGTTCATTACAACATTATTTGCAATTGCCAAGATATGGAATCAGTCTAAGAGTTCCTCAGTGGAAAAATGAATAAAGAAATGTATAGATATGCAATGGAATATTATTCAGCCTTAAAAAAGATGATCTTGTTATTTGTGACAACATACATGCACCTGGAGGACATGATGTTAAGTTCAATAAGCCAGGCATGGAAAGACAAGTTTCACATGATCTCACTTTTATGCAGAATCTAAAAATGTTGAACTCAGAGATAGATTAAATATGTTGGTTAGCAGGAGCTGGAAAGGGGGTGGCGGTTGGAGAGATATTGGATGAAGATTATAAAAGTTGAGTTAGGTAGTAAGAATAAGTTCCAGAGATCTATTTGCAATATGGTGACTGCAATTGATAATAATTTATTGTATTCTTGATAATCACCAAAAGTATTTCTAACCATGAAAAAATCATAAGTATGGAAGGTAACACATGTGTTAATTAGCTCAATTGAGCCATTTCACAACGTGTATGTAATTCAAAAATCATGTACAAATATATAGTTTGTGTCAATTTTAAAGAATTAATTATTTTTAAAACTTTAAATATGTCACTCTGTTGTCTTCTGGCTTGCATCGTGTCTGATCAGAAATGTGTTGTACTGTAATTCTGTGTGATTTTTTTTTTTTCTCTTTGACTACCTTTAAGATTTTATCTCTGGTTTCAGCAGTTTGAAAATGATGTGTGTGCATGTGTGTGTGTTTATATTTCTCCAAGTTTCTTAGATCTGTTGCATGTTGTCTTTCATAATTTTGGAAAATTCTTAGTCATCGATATCTTTGAATATTCCCTCTACTCTATTTACTTTATACTATCCCACTAGGAGTCTCATTAGAAGTGTGTTACAAAGTTTGATATTGATACACCACTCACAGATGATCTATTCTATTTTTTAACCTTTTTTTCATCTTTATTTTTCAATACGGGTAATTTACGTGCCCTACTTTCAAGTTCACTGGTTATTTTCTGGCCTGTGTAGATTTTACCAATGAGCCTTCTAAATCATCCTTCATCTGGATTATAGCACTAATTATTTCTAACATTTCATGTGACTGGTTCTTATAGCTTCCATCTTTATGCTGAAATTTTCCACCTATTTAGGCATACTAACTTTTCCACTATAGCCTTTAACATATTAGTTGTGGTTACTTAAAATTCCCTGTCTGATAGTTTTAGCATCTAGACGATTGCTTTTTTTCTCTTTTTGAGGGTATGGTGTTTTTGCTCGCTTGTTTGTAGCAAGTTTTGATTGAAAGCTGTACATCTTGTGCAGTACAGCAATATTTATGCTGGAAAATAGACTTCTTCTGTTAGCCTTTTACTGTGGGGTGTTGAGTCAATGAATCTGGAGTCGAGCTCAGTTTGTGTATTATGCTTGTCATGGCGTCTGTTATATCTTCAGGATAGGTTTCCAGTTCTTCCTGTGCACAGAGTGGGTGCTGGTTGCCAGAGTTTTTCCTGAAGTCTGCTCTCTGACTTCCCTTTGTGCCTGCACCTCAGAGAGTAATTCTGTCCACATGATTGTCCTTCTCTCAGGAGCAGATTGATGTCGCTTGTTACTCTGGTCAGTCTCAGTCTTAGAGGCCATTTTCCTATGTCACAGGGTTGGGGTCTCCTCAGGGTTCTGAATGCCCTTCCTCCAGTGGTCCGGGAACTCAGGAAAAACCAGACCATCTTCTGTCCCTCCTCCAAGAGCAGAAGGGTGGTTGTTTTTGTTCCCTCCCACGGGAGTGTCCTGATGGGGACAGGATTTGTTACTCTTCCTTCAGTGGCTTAAAGGTTTTATATCTCAGGAGAGAAAGGACTAGACTGGATGTTGTTCTTTTCCAGAAGTGGCTAGTTGACCTTCCCCAGGGCTACACTTTTCCTGTGTTTCTTGTCTCCAGAATTCCTTGTGAGCACTGAGTGTGGTGATCCTTTGGGGAAAATCTAAAGAGTGCACAAATCCCCTTCATGTCTATGGCTCCTAGACATGATGTGCTTTTATACTTTTAACAGTCCAACAAACATTTTAATCTAGAGTAAAGTTTTCTAACCTGCTTATATGGCTTCTCACATTCACCCCAAGGAAGTAAAAGCTTATGATCCATCTCTCCTTGGAGGTAACTGTCTTTCATTAGATTTTTGGGTTAGTTGCTTGTCCTGCAACCTTAGCTCTTTGAAGCATCGAAGAAGTGATTTTCTAGATTAGTCACTCTGTTATAACATTGGGAATAATGCTCTTTCTAGTTCTCTGTATCCTTAGTGAAAGTTTGTGCCCTACAGTAAGGTGTTAACCCATCCCATCTCTACGGTTGCTTCCCATTTGGGTATTTTAAAATTTATTAAAATATGGGATTCAAGAATCTTAATTGATCTGTGAACCTCTCACGTTCCCTCATGTCCATAAGAGTTTGCCTGGTAAAGTACTTCTAAGCTCCCTCCGTGTGGCTGTAATTTCCTGCACAGCAACTATTTGCTTGGTACAAACAAGGCTCCTTTTTTGATGAAATTGTTCCCTGAGAGCCTGGTTCTGCAGGGGGGAATTTTACTCGAGACTAGACATATAAAGAGTGAAAACGCTTTCATACATAAAGAATTTGTCATTAAGACAATTTGTAAAACACATGTTCAATTTGCATAACAACAAATCACTTTTTTTCAATTATACTAATCCATATATCTGTATCTAGTTTTCTGGTTCTAGTTCCTGCAGTCAGAAAGCTTAAAAGGACTTCAAGTTCTTTATTATTATTATTTTCATCCACATTCCTCTTTTTTTTTTTCCTATGAAGAAACTAAAATTCACATTGGTGGAGGGACATGTCCCATGTTGCAGAGAGGTTAGATCTGGGATCTGCCTTCTGTTCCTTAAGTACTAGCATGTGGGGGTTTAGAAAACATTACTAAATCTGAGACAACTCTAGTGTGAAAATGGCAAATACACATAGCTTGTTCTTTCACAATTATTGAGTTAATTTTCATTTGACCCTAAATTATAATAAACATGCTGGGAATCTAACTTGACTGGCATGTTAGATTGAGGCCCTGAGTTCAATACCAGTATCAGGCCAAAAAAAAAAAAAAAAAAAAAAAAAAAAAAGAAGAAGAAGAAGAAGAAGATAAAAAAGAAAGAAAGGAAAGATATTGACCAGCCCTGTGATCAACTCAATTATCTCATAATGCAAGAGGTCTGGGGTGGGTGGCTGGCTCCAGGTATAGCTTCTCAACAATGTCAGGTTATTTCTGTCTTGGCTCTGCCACCTTCATTGTTGACTGCTTATTCTTGGGCTTATGGACATGATTGCAAAGTGATTGTTACAGTTCAAGATACTACATCCTCACACACTTGTTCAAGGTAGTCAGAGGAGACAGGTCTCTTTCCCTTTCTCTTTCATGTGGAAATGAAATTCTTTGAGAACCCACACATCAAACTTTTTCTTATGTCTCAAAGACTGGAATGGGGTCACATGCCCACTCATAAACTAATCATTAGCTAAGGGTCTGTGGTTGCTATCTTTGTTTTACAGTCTCAAAACTGTAGATCAGTCTTGGTCTAGTCCTTGGGGTGCAGAAGAGTCCATCTCCCTCATGCATGTTGCTTCCTTGGGATTCTATACTACAAACAAAGACAGGATTAGCTATTGTGTGCAGCCAATGATGCCTAAATTAATGAACTTTGATAAATCACGTTTTGCTGTGTTAAAAATAACAATTAAATAAAAGAGAAATAATCAGAGTTGGAAAAACCAATAATCATTCCACTAAATTTATGAACGATTTCTAACTATTTGATTGAGGTTGGTCTTTTTCTATGGCACAGTCTCAGACATTCTGCCTAGCTTCTTCAAATTAAATAGCATGAAGAGAAAAAAAAAATCAAGTGATAAGTAAAGTTAAAATTTACCTTTGTGATGTGATTGCATTAGCTAACATGCCTATCATGCCTTCAGCTAAAGACTCAGGAAAATGAGAAGGTAAATTTAAGATGACTACTACTATTTTTAATATTGAGGTTTTTTTTTTTTCCCCGCAGATATTAGCTTAATAAAGGTTGTTTTTGAGTTTCGTTTATTCTAGAATGTTTACTCACACAATTTAAAATAAAAGTAAGACATGAGTAGAATTATTAAAACAGTTGGAGAAGGGAAATAAAGATGCCACAGGTAACAGAACAGGAATGGTGGAGGAATTTCTCCGTTTCCTACATCCTTTTCCAAAGTGGGCTGCTTCTTGTAGGACTTCAAACACAGGATATGTTACTGTCACATCTAGGTTTAGTTTTGACCCCTCTATTTCCTCCTTTTGACGTGAAGCATGTGTTCTCAGTCAGAATAGGAGATTGTTCCTATACATTTCTATGAGAACCTGCCTCCTTAGGTCCTTTGGTAATTTTTCTTTTCTCTTTTCCTTTCTTTGGTGCTGGGGATTGAACCCAGAGTCTCATATGTACTGAACACACACTCTACCACTGGGTTACACTCTAACCCACTAGCCCTGTGAATACTGATGATTTCATATTACTCAGCTAAATGTTTACATCTCCATTATTAAGTTGGTTTCTAATGGAAAAGGCCTTCCCTCAGCTTTTTATCCCCATGGTTTAAAACAGTAAGAACTTTGGTGAAAAAAAGCAGGGGGATGTTCAGTGAATGTTTCAAACTGCTCCAGAAATAATAAACACCATGTAAGGTGTTGTAAGGATCTTGTGAAATTGTATATGGGACAGGATATTATAAATTGGAAAGTGCTTCCCTGATTTGGTTATTATTGTTATGTGGGGAACTGGTCTTAGTAGAAAGCTGAGCTGGTAACATGATTTCCACTGATATCGAGGATTCTGCCAATAAGTTGTTACAGTGGTCATCACCGCCACCCGCTGAACACTGACACAGGCCCATGGCTGGCACAGTGCTTTTGGCTGTGGTTCTCTGATATGTAAGATTATTCTTAGAGCACACTCCTCACCCCCGAATTTGTGCTTTGGGCTCTGATCTTCATATTTTGTACAGATCTTGTGAGCTCTCTCCTCCCTCTGTGGGCAAAGCCTGCTTCTGTGTTCCCACATGCTGCCAAGGGTCTACTCTGGGTAGGACTGACCACCTGGAACAGGAGGCTTAGCTGCCTAACTCCAAAGGTTACTACTCCTTGGATATGTCATCAGTTATTCCTGTCCACTGAACTATTAGGTGTTGATATAAATTAAGATTAAGCCACAACTATTTTGTAGTTCAGTGGTAAAGAGTGGAAAAGCAAACTTCAGAATGGGATAAATTATTTGTAAATGATTTATCTGATAAAGGACTTGTATTTTTAGTATTTATAACTCAATAATCAACACACAAACAATCCAATTTAAAAAATCAGCAAAGGAAGTAAATAGAGCTTTCTTCAAAGAAAGTGTACAGATGGTCATTAAGTAAGTGAAATGGTATTCAACATCATTAGTCATTAGAGAAATTTAAACCAAAACACAATGCAAGGCCACTTCGCACCCACTAGGATGGCTATTATAAAAATCATAGTAATAATAAATGTTGGCACTGGTGTAGAAAACTTAGAACACTCATACATTGCTGGTATGTGTGTAAAGTGGTAACTCCACTTTGGAAAACAATTAGGTATTTCCTTAAAATGTTAAATATAGATTTGTTATATGATGCAACTGTCCTATTCCAATAGTTTTTAAAACTATGTCCAGATAAAAAATTGTACATGAATGTTCACAGCAACATTATTCATAATAGCCCCAAAGTGAAAACAAACTAAATACATATCAACTAACGAGCAGTTAAACAAAATGTTGAAAATCTATAAAATGGAATATTATTCAAGAGTAAAAGGAACAAATTACTACCACATATATCAACATTATGCTAAGTGAAAGAAGCAAGTTACAGAAGGTCACATATTTATGATCCCATTTATATGAATTATCCAAATGCAGAGAGACACAAACCAGACTAGTGGTTGCCAAAAGCTAGGGTCTGAGGTGGATTTAAGCTAACTAAGGATTTGATTACTAAGCTGGGTACAGAGGCACATGCCTGTAATCTCAGCGACTCAGAAGATTGAGACAGGAGGACCACAAATTCAAGACCGGCCTGGTCAATTTAGTGAGACCCTATTTCAAAAATAAAAAATAAAAAGGATTGGGGCTATTTCTCAGTAATAGAGAGGCCTCAGTACCCCAACACACACACACACCAAAAAAAAAGGAAAAGAAAGCGTTTGATTACTAATTATTTGCCCAAATCTGTAAAACACGAAAACCTGAATTTTAAAGTTTAAAGGCAAAATTTTAAGGCACATGAATTATATGTCAATAAAGCTATTAGTACAAAAAAAAAAGGCATAATTTTCTTTCACCCATTAGAATTTATGCCTCCAGAAGACTAACTCTGAAGCAGTGTTGGTTCACTAGCTTTGTCTACTTGCCTAGACATGGTTCTGAGGTTCTTACACACTTTATTGACAAGCTTGAATCACAATAGTTTAATAACATTTTATTTTGCTAATCCACAACAGTTATCTTCCAGACTCCTGAATAAAATACACACTATTAAGCTGCGGCACTATATTTCAGTCCATACCTAAGTGTGCTTTTTTGTTTGTCTTCCCAGTGCTGGGGATCAAACCAGGGTCTCCCTCATGGTAAGGTAAGCACTCTGCTGAGCCATACCCGCAGCCCTTAACCATTTTGATATATTGATTACACTTGGGAAATTTCTTTTACTAAACAGTTGAGGTCACTAGGTCAGATATCCAGAAAAATTAAAAGACTGACATGTCATAGTGTTTGTGTGAAAACCTAACCTATTTTAAAATTTTTATTTTGATCATTAAAATTCTCTGCACACTGACAGTTCATTACCATTCCTCCAAAGAAATCTTTCAAGAAACAGTATTAAACGGTGAAAAGAAACATATCTATATGAAAGTCTCTCTTCAAACTGATTTTTAAAATAAAATCTTAAATTTGCCCTCTTTCCCCATACCATGTGCCCACCAGGAAACTTGGGGGCAAAGCATAATGATGTGAACTTCATTCTTGACACGTTCCTGTAGGCCACTGTTCAGTAACCCTTATTGCAACAACAGAGAATATAATCTCACAATTTTTCTACTGAACAAATACAATTTGAGTCTGAAATGAATGACACTGCACATCATCAGGTATATGTGAGAAGGCCATAACCTAAACAGTGAACCTGTTTATAATGTACACTAGACTCCTAATTTCTGTTTTGGTCTTCTGAGGCCTGTTGCTAAATCCCTTTCTACATTAAAAACACTAACCACACTTTCCACTTATCTGGCAGACTGCAAAACAGTGGAGAATAAAAATTCTGCTTGGATATCATGTCTTCACTGTATATACAGCAGCCACACAATGATGGTCAGTAATGACTGAAGTATGGCACTAAATACCATCCCCTCCATGTGAATTGAATTAATTGATTTATTAGGTGCAAAATAGCCAGGTGGATTTGAGCTAATTAAGAATTTGATTACTAATTGCCATCAAGGGGGGGATTCAAAAAAATAAGTAAGTTAAATAAGGGATATACTTGTAGTACATACAAACTGGAGGCTTTTTCTTCCAGCAAGGAGAGCATAGGTGACACAGTTTTGGGCTGGGAATGTAGCTCAGCAGTGGAGCGCTTACTTACCTAGCATGCACAAGGCCTGGGTTCTATCCCCAGCACTGCAAAACAAACAAACTAACTAACAAAAGGAATATAGTAGTAGTAATTATAGACTCTGAGGACTAGTAAAACAGCCAAGTCTTTTTGGGGTCTTTGGATATTTCTAGTAATGTCTCCTCCTTAGCAGACATCTATTGAAAACTCAGGCAAAACAAAACAAAAAAATAAGAAGAATATATTACAGAAAATTATCCAAGAAGAAAGACATATGAATAATAATAAGCCAGATGACCTGATCCATTAAGAAAAAAGATAGACTATTCCATTATATATTTCTATATCCTTTCATTTATACATTTTATGTATTCTTCTATCCACATATCTAATCAAAGTTTATTGAATGAATATTAATGTACAGTTTTAGCCTGTTTCTACATGATACTGTATTTTAAGGATGCTGAAATTTCAATAAAGGATATCATAATCATTTTTTCAAACATTTACTTACTACTCATTATGTGCTATGCAATGTGCTAACCACTTCACATGGATAATTACCTTTAATCCTAGCAAAAACCTACCGATGAAGAAACTAAAGTTTAGACATGTTAAGTAATTTGCCTAAGGGCATGAATCTGGCAACTGGTAGAATTGAGATTCACATACAGTCTGTCTCCAGTGCTTTGGGGCTTAATGATTTCCCTATACCGCCTTTCCATAAACCTTTTAATGGTTATATCATATTTCAATGTTTTTGGATAAACCATAATTCATGTAAATATTCCCCTATTATTTCCTTTTTTGTCATAAAGTAAATATTGCTGTAGTGAGTGTATGTATATATATATACACATAAATGTTTGTGTGGGTATGTATTTTTATACATACACACACACACACACAAATTTGTTTACTTCTCTGATTATTTCTTGTCCATCTGTATGTCTCCTTTGGAGAAACACCTATTTAAGTGCTTTTCCTATTTTAAAACTGGTAAATTAATTTTCTATTATTGAGTTATTTATGTAGTCCACATGTAAGTCCCTGTTGGGTATATGATTTGAAATATTTTCTCATTCTATGCATTATCTGTTCACATTTTTTTTTTTTTCTTTTCTTCTGTGGTGCTGGGGTCAAACCCAGGTCTTAGGTATACCAGGCATGTGCTCTACCATTGAGCCACATTTCCCAGCACCATATGCTTCATAGTGTCCTTTGAAGCATTTCTAAGATTGTTATAGTTTTGGGTCTTACTTGTGGCTCTCTGATCCATTTGAGTTAATTGTTGCACGTACTATAAGGCAGGAGGACCAACTTCATTCTTTTTCATATGAATATTTAGTTGTCCCTGTATCATTTGTTGAAAAGACTCTCCCTATTGAATTGTTTGGCATTCTTGTCTATACTCAATAAACCATAGATACATTAACTTATTTCTGGGCTCTCCATTCTATTCCTTTGATTTTTATGTTTATCCTATGCCAGTATTACTATCTTGAATATTGCTTTATAGTAAGTTTTAAAATAAAAAAAAAATGTGCCTACTCAGGGATACAAAAAAAAAGTGAGAATCCTTCAACATTTTTCTTTTTCAAGATTATTTTGGCTATTCTGGTTCCTTTGCATTTCCCTATGAATTTCAGGATCAGCTTGTTAATTTACACAAAGAAACCAACTGATATTCTTGAAGGTATTGTTTTAAATCTGCACATCTGTTTAGGAGAATATTGCCATTTTAACAAAATTAAGTCTTCTTAATCCCTGAACACAGGCTTTTTTCTTTCTTTCTTTCTCTTTTTTTTTCTTTTCTTTTTTTCTGAACATTGTAGCATTTTGCCACTTTCAGAGTGTGAGTTTTACAATTTCTTGGTTAAATTTATTCTTAAATATGTTATTCTTTTTGATGCTAATGTAAATGGATTTTTGTCTTTAATTCACTTTGGGATTATTGATTGTAAGTGTACAGAAATATGACTAATTTTTGTACACTGATATTGTTTCCTGCATTCTTTCTGAACCTTGTATTAGTTCTAATAATTTTTTAGTCCATTCTTTTGGATTTTCGGTATTCAAGATCATGTCTCCTATAAATGAATTCCATTCTTCCTTACCAATCTGTACACCTTTAACTTTCTTCTGTCATACTCTGACTAGAATCTCTAGTATAGTGTTGAATAGAAATGGCAAAAGTGGGCATTCTTATCTTTTTCCTGATGGGAAAACATCCAGGCTTTCACTGTTAGATAAAATGTGCATTTTTCAGAGTTATTAGTTAATTAAGTTCACTCCTCTTCCCAGTTTGTTGAGTATTTTCTTCATGAAGAGGTGTTGGGGTATGCAAAATATTCTTTGACATCTAATAAGATGATCATGTAGGTTTTGCTTTTATTCTACCTATATAATATATTACATTATTTTCAAATATCAAACCAACCTTGCATTCCTGCTATAAATTCCACTTGATTACAGTATATAATTCTTTTTATATCTTCCTGGTCTCAATTTGCTACTATTTTTATGAAAATGTTTTGTCTTGCAAGAGACATTGGTCTGTAGTTTCCTTTTTCTGTGATGTCTTTCCCTGGTTTTGCTATCAGGGTAATAGTGGGCTCACAGAATGAGTTGATAGATATTTTCTCCTCTTCTAATTTTTGGAAGAGCTCATAAAGAATTAATTTTTTAAAAAATTTTTTTGATGTTAATAGACCTTTTTTTTAATTCATTTATTTATATGTGGTGCTGAGAATTGAACCAGTGCCTCACACATGCTAGGCAAGTGCTCTACCACTGAACACAACCCCAGCCCCTCATAAATAATTAATATTACTTTTTCTTTAATTTACAGAATTGACCTGTGAAGCCATCTTATTATTTCTTTAGATTATATATCCAGAAGTAGAATTTCTGTGTCAAACATATAAACTTTTGTAAAACCCTATATACATATTGTTAAATTATTTTTCTATGGGGAGAAAGATGCTGATTCATATTTCCATTATTGATACCTCAGCTATTACATAGTTTTACTCACAGTAGACTCTCAATAAATGTATGTTGAAATAAATTTTCTTAATGACTGCTTCTTCCCAACCTTGAAAAACAACATTCACTAGCATATCAATCAAATAATTATTCTTGGTACTAGTACTTTTTGAAAACAGTTTATATATCTTACTGAGAGTAATGAAAAATTTGTGGGGTTTTTATATTGATTTCAGGTCAATTTCAACCATAACAAGCCTTATATTTTTTAGGTCCAGCATATTTTAGCATTCTGTGAGTAAGGATGGTCCATTCCTGTCTCATACTTCTGTGTTTTAGAGAGTCTTTTCGCATAGAACATAGCTTTCTTTGGTCACAAGCTAGCGCAGTTTGTTTTGCTGTTGTTATTAACAAAGAGTCACAAAGGATTTATGACTTTAATCATTACAAATATTAATAAGCAATACTTGGCAAATTCTTGTATCATGGTTGTCTTAAATAAGAGATTTCTTATTTTCATCACAAACTTTCATGAGTATTCTGAATTCATTTTCCATATGGATAAATTTATGCTCCTGCTACTATTTAATTTTAATCTTGATTGTATACTAAGAATTTGCTGATTAATTGAGACACTTAATTGTGGAATGTAGAAAATCTAAGTTATGTATGTTGTCTCTTTACTTTTGAGCTCATTCTCCTCTTTAAGTACTCTGTTGACAGAGGGAGGTTCCCCTGTTAATGAAAGACCCTGAAACTTGTCACCCAATGTCCACCTAGCACAAGGTCCATTTTAAGTCTGCCAAATCCAGGTCAGTGTTCTTCTTCTCTGGTGTTTGTTTTAGTGCTAGGAAAATTACATTATAATAATGTAAGGCATATTCCATACAGGTTGATTCCATTGAAATTTAGACAACCAGGTAAATATATTCCTTAATCACTCTGGCTGCAAAAGCTTATATAACTCAAAATGGCATTCCAGGCACTAGTCATTATAAGTCTTGCTTCATTACATTTGAGTATCTTATTTTCCTTCTCTTTTATTGCCTTTCACTTTGGTGTTGTTTATTGTCCTGCTAGACTCACTTGTTTCTTTATTTAAGAGTTCACTGGGTTTGCATCTGATCTTATCTTTAGTGTCACCACCTTAGCACCTCTTGCTGGTTGATTTAATATTCACAGTGACATTATCTCCAACTCTCTTGTGAGTGAATTCACATCTAACT
The DNA here is from genome assembly GCF_902686445.1 of Sciurus carolinensis. Classification (NCBI taxonomy): domain Eukaryota; kingdom Metazoa; phylum Chordata; class Mammalia; order Rodentia; family Sciuridae; genus Sciurus; species Sciurus carolinensis. Next base: position 53,814,159 of record NC_062226.1, on the reverse strand, counting down.
TAGAGCAAGATACTGCACGAATAATACAAGAAACATTGCCAGTTGAAACAGTGAAAAAGGTTAAATTCTGATTTATATTTTTCTTGTGACTAGTTCCTTACCTATCTCATCCCATCCATTTCTCTCTCTCTCTCTCTCTCTCTCTCTCTCTCTCTCTCTCTCTCTGTATTAAAATCCCCTAGGTTTTATAGGAATTCATTAAACATATACACTTTTCTCTCTTAAACTATATTATTCTTCAGTTGTAGATCTGAAACTAAAATGACTTCAGATTTAATTTCAAGTGTAGCTGTTTCTGGAGCCTGTAGCTTCCCTCTCATGTTCACCAAAGAGTTCACTGGGGACGTGGGCCTGTATCACATGAAGGTTCCAAGCACATTACAGATGTGCTTCGAGCCTGTGTACTTCCCATTTCTTAACTAAGTTGTTTTGGTTGGAAGTAAGAGAAACTAACAGCTTAAGTAATAAATGGAATTTATTGGGAGGATGTGGGAGTATCTCAAAGAACTCAAAGGCAGCTGGCCCACCCAGGGACCAAATGCTGAACCTGGAGAGCCACCAGGCACTTATGCAGTCATGGCTGCTCTGTGTTTGCAGCTCTGTTCTCTCTCTGTGCTGCTCTAGGTCAGTTGCACCTGGTTGACTGGGTACATGGTAGAAGAGGCTCAAGCAAAACCTGAAATTCACTCCAATTTTCAGATTTCCATGAAAAACTATTAAATGGGCCTAATTTGGAGCAAGCATTCATCCCTGGTCCAGTCATTTGTGACCAGTAATCCAGAGCTCCCTGTGAATATGAATAGATGAGAGTGGTTTTCAATAAAAATAACTAGACACATATCCATCTAGTTTGTTTACTGTACTGTTTAGGTGCTATTTCTTTAATTACAGAGAGTTACCATTTAATAGACAATGAGCCATATCTGGTCTCCTTCAGAAACGTGTATAAGGTCGAGGCTTCATCAGTATGATGGTGTTTGTTCTCTTAATTGCCTTTCATCTGTCATGTTCACACTTATCCATATGGCCTCTTGGGCTCATCCTTTTATTCATTTATATTCCCTTTCCAGATATAAGGGAAATCATAAATCATTTGCAAAAATTTCTGATTCATTCATTTCTGGATAGCGATAAGTAGAAGGAATGGAACTGCCCTAGTGAGATTCAGTTTCATGGTCTTCAAAGTTGATCTGGGTATTATTTCTCCAATCAGCATTCTTAATGTTCTCAATAATACCAGCTGTTGTGATTTCCTTACTAACATGGTCTTTAGTGTATTGCACTCTCTGGCTTGTTACAGCACATCTGTGTGACAATGGAAATTTTTGGATAACCATGAAATTGGGTTTGAATTTGAGATAATGTTTCTGAAGATGTCTCTATTTAGAATATGGTGCTAGCAAGTTCTGTATCTCCATGTATGTCGCTAGAACAATATTTCATATTCATTTGTTGATTAACCTTTTAGTTATTGAGAATGTAAAATGAAGATGAAACTATATGGGCTTAAAACAAGTAGAAAACTATTCCACAAACTGCTTTCAAATAATAAAAGAAGAGCCTTTAAGATAAGAATTTGGAAGATAAAGGATATAATGAAATTCAGTCATGGAGGTTAAGATGTGAGACTTTCAAAGAGGAGGGATTCAATGCTATTAAGAAAAGGTTTATGGTATTGTCAATTAAAGTAGAACTATCAGGGTGGACTTGAAGTAGTTAATTCTTTTAATTTTTTTTTTTTTTTTGTAGTTGTAGATCGACAGCATGCCTTTATTTTATTTGTTTATTTTTATATGGTGCTAAAGATCAAACCCAGTGCCTCACACATGCTAGGCAAGCACTCTGCCACTAAGTGACAGCCCCAGCCCTAATTCTTAATTATTTCAACAGATATATTTTTGCTATTCACATTTCCCGTTTTGGTCACTGGTCACATTTACCACTTCTGAAATACCAATTATTTATTCTTTCCATCAGTATGTAGATTACATTCATGGGGGTATGGGGAAGAAATAGGCTTACTTCTGTTATTTGCAGGATCTGGGGCAAGAGGACAAATGGAGACTGACATAGCACATGTCTAAATATTTAAAATTTAAATTAAACTAGTAACATTTTAGGTTAATATTTTAACTTAAAATGTACTTTAAATTTAGAATGAAAACTTATTTAAATCTTGTTATAATTTTTCTAAAAATAAAATTATTTGCCGTTTTAGCTTGTATAGCTTTGGACAGGTAATATCTAGGCCTATTGGTATGCATATGTAAGAATAACAGAATAAATTGTTTAGAATAAATTGCTTAATTTCACAAAACTGTCTTCAAGTGTCATCATGTGCAAGTGTTGCAAATACTGTGGTATATTTGCGGTTATCTCCAGAACTTCGTGGTGCCATGAAATTGAATTCAATGGAAAGTAGTGTTGAGATGCTTGGCAATGAGAAAGGATACTTCCTATGCAAAAATCTATTGGATTCATGCTGTCTCAGAAGGGCTTGACAAGTTAATTTGCCTTTTCTCTTAAGCATTTTCATCTCTCAATTTTTCCCTTGTTCTGGAGTAGAACACTTTCCTGAAGTCACAATGGTAAAACTCTTAAACCCTTATGATATTTGGACACAGTCATCTTTTCGTTTGACGTCACAGAAAAGAGATGTGGAAGCCAGGCATAGTGGTGCACACCTGGAGTCCCCACAACATAGGAGGCTAAGGCAGGAGGATTGCAAGTTCAAGTTCAGCCTTGGCAATACAGTGAGACTCGGAACAAAAGAAAAAGAAAAATGTTTGGGGATGTAGCTCAGTGAAAGAGCACTGTAGGTTCAAGCTACAATACTGGAAGAAAAAAGAGAAAATGGGTTGTGGGGGAGAGAGAGAGAGAGAACATGTTCCTGAGCCTGAAATGTGTGTATTTATGGTTTCAAGTCAGGCAGAGTCAGTGCTGAAAGCCAATTCTCAGTATCGAAAGCACCCTGAATTCATTTTGGTGTTGTTGCTGTTGTGTGTGTGTGTGTGTGTGTGTGTGTGTGTGTGTGTGTGTCTGTGCTGGGGATTGAACCCAGCCCAGGGTCTCCTTTTGCTTAAGTGCAAGAGTAATCCTGGCAAGAAAAGCAGCAGAACAAATAAGGGTAGTTTAGACATTCCCCACTAGAAAATAAGCTTGACAAGAGTACCAATTTCTCCATCATGCCCTGCTGCATCCTGAGCTAGGATGAGTCAGGCACATAGTAGATATCCAAGGAGAATTTGTTGAATGACTAGCATAGTAGTGGTGAATAATGCCTTTCCCTCCCAAACACTAACTAAAAGCTCAGCGGAAGCCCTTCAGTGGTCAGGGCACTATCTTTCAATACCAAGTCTCCACTTTTTAGAGCAATAACTGTTATAGGTCTAGTCTCCTAGCTGTTTCTCTTAATCATATTAAGACTGCAAAAATAATTGTTTGGACACTCCAACTCATTTCTCAAGTTTGAAACTTTCCTGATAGGCCCAGGCATCAGATATTATAGTCCTCTAGTTCACACCTGACTTTGACTTGGCCTGATGTAGTTAGTGATGCTGAAAGCGTGCTGCAAGGGCCTCAGGAGGGCCTGTCTGAAAGGTGCCACATAAGCGCACCGTGCTCTGCATATGTAAGTGAGGAGCTGCTCAGTGGTTTCCCTGCAGGGACAACTGTATTGTTTTTAATTGTCTATTTTAATAGGCCTGAATAAAATACTCTTCTGTTTTATTTGATCTGCATCCCCTAGTGGGATTTCTCCCTGCCTTCTTTTTACTGCTGTGACAGTTTCCTAGTTAGACATTCAGTTCTTTCGACAAGGCCTCTTGATTATCAACGGCAGTGACTGTTCCTCCATCTACTGACATTCAATCCTAGTGGTCCTTGACCTATGGGATCATCTGCAAAAATGGGCTGAGTTTTAGGGATCTGGGATAAATGAAACGAATGCCACGAAACAGCAAACAACAACAACAACGATAAAATCAAGCACAGGTTTGGTTTAATCAGCTAAACTAATCTGGATTGATTTTTTTTTTTTTTTTCCAAATGTTGGGAGCAGTGATCATAGGCATCCAAGATTAACTCTAGTTTAACCACCCCAACCTTCATTATGTGGCTATTTGAACAAATGTAAGGCCATGTTAGAATGATCTTCTAGTTGAACAATTTTCTTCTAGGAGAAGCTTTAAATGATGGAGAATGATGTAATGAAATACAATCAGGGATAAGAGGAAGATGTAAATTTCAGTAGTAGCTCTACCAGTGCATGATTGTGTGGCCTTTGTCAAATCATACTGTTCCTCATCTGAAAATATAAGCAAGTTGGACTAAGGCACCTCCCTACTTCCAGTACTATGACTGCTGACATTGCACACCTGGCTTGATACATGTGCTGTCCTGTATTTTCAAAGCAGATCTTTAGGTCTGCTTTGAATCACTTTACATATTTGTAAAGATTTATACTCCTTTACTTAAAGGTGATTCCACTGAAGAATGATCTCCTGTGACTCACATTACCTGGTTAAGAAATGGGCAAGCTTTGCAAACTCCTTTGGAGGATTAACTGTATTTTCTGCATGCACGTTCTCCATAAAGCACTTTGCTATTCCCCTCTTGGAGAGACAAAGCCAGGAATCCCCAAACAAGTCTGTGAAATCAGTGGAGTCCCTTGGGACTGGCCCCTTTCTGCTACCTTTTCCTCCACAGATCTTTTCATCCAGGTTCCAAGGCCCTTAGGTTGCTTTTCCCTGAAGACAGTTGTGGTTCCCCCACCAACCAAGCCTAAAATCCTTGATCTAGGCTGTGCTCCAAGATCTCTCAAGTTGAATGGTAGCAAGTAAGAGTGTTCAAAATTCATCCTGCCCCTCGACAGGGTTTTGGCAGCTCCAAGCACATGACCAGGACTACCAGTCAGAGAATCCAGATCATCCTGGACAGAGTTATTGGTTTAGTAATGGGCATTTGCTCCAAGAAGGGCAACTTAGACTCCTACCTGGCACTTTTGCTGACCTCTCAGGAAAAACCCATGTCCTCTTCTCATTGTGGATACCAAATAGAAGGAAAGTAAACCCAGAGTTGCCCTTAGCTGTCCTAGCTATCCTGTGGGATATTGGCCTCACTCTTGCGTAAAATGGGTATTTTTTATTGTGGTTTGTTGTTGTTGTTGTTGTTTGTTTGCCTCAGGGGTGAACCCAGAGGCATTTAACCACCGAGTCACATTTCCAACGCTTTTTGTTTTTTATTTTGAGGTTGGATTTTCCTGTTACCTAGGGCCTTGCTAAGTTGCTGAGGATGGTTTTGAACTTGTGATCCTTCTGCCTCAGCCACCTGACGTGCTGGGATTACAGGAGTGCCCAGTTAAAATAGGTGTGTAATATAAAATGCATTTCTTAGAAATCCAATGGAACACTGAGTTGGTTGCAGGGATTGGTGCAGGTTGGTTTTGGCCAAGGATCCTAGCCATTTAGCATTCCTGCAATTGAGTCCCCACCTACTTGTCCCATCTTACCTATATAATCATTCATCCCTACTGTCTCGCCCTCAAGCTTAACAGGACTCCACGTCACTGCCCTCACATTGCAACGATACTTCCTGACTCTGTGAATGCTTTTGTTATTGCTGTCAGATTGACAATTCCCTATTCATTCTTCAAATATAGTTTTTTAAAAAATATTTTTCAGTTGTTGATGGACCTTTATTTTATTCATTTCTTTACATGCGGTGCTGAGGATCAAACCCAGTGTCTCACACATGCTAGGCGAGTGCTCTAACTCTGAACCACAACCCCAACCCTCAATGTGGTTGTCATGTTAACCTTCTTTTGGAGATTTTCAGACTACCTTCCTACCCACCCTCTGCCATTGATCCTGGAGGAACTCACTTCTCTCCTCTCTGCCCCTTACACTTTGTGAAACTGCCTTCATAGCAGCGTTGTCTTGTGATCTCCTGTTTTTGTTCATGTGTCCCTTTTTTCCTACTCCTCCACTTCTTGAGGGCAGGATCCTTGGCTTACTCATCTGTGGTTCTCAACTGCCCCACGTGGTGTTTGAGACGTATGTTTTGCTTTGTATTATGACTTCTTTCTAACCCCGACAAGAAGATAAGGTCTTTGAGCTCAGAGAGCATGTCTACTTCATATTTACACTCTTCACATCTACTCAGTCATTGCAGAATAAGCAGAGAACAATCATAGACCCAGGTCAGGTGAACCTAGGACCAATGGAAACAGACCCATTGTGCAAAGTAACACCTCAGCCTTACCTGGTATCACATTGCCTTTTGGCTTCAGAGAAACTGATTTTGATCCCACCTGTTCTTGTATGTTCTTCCCATCAATTCTTCATAGTCTTCCAAGTTAACAAAAGAAACTTAAAAAAAAAAAAAAGGTAGAGGAGAAAGTGTGGACAAATTCTATCTTTATTCACGGACTTTCTTCCAGCTGCTTCTGGTTCATTTTGACTCCACGTTCTTTGGCATTCTTTGCTTCCTGGCCTCCTGCTCTGGCTTCCGTAGCTTGACTCCTGTGTTCAACCTGGCCCTCTGATTGATGTCCTGGGTTTAGCTGCCCATCCCCCACCCAACATTTTATGTCTTTCAAATTCACAGCACAGCCACAGGTAAGAGATGTCCTTTCCACATGCCCCACAGTAGTCCTAAGGGACATATTCATGTCTTGCTCAGCCCTTGCCTGACTGCCACCCAAAAGAGGAAAAGCATCTGTCAGAACTATAATTTTCCACAGTGAAGCCTCAGCTTGTCAAAGTAATTTTGACTTGGTGTCATCTGAATTGGATTTTATGAGTACAATGGAGGCATTGGTTTCATCTTGCAGTGCTGGTGTAACATGGGTGAACTTTGTTAAACATGTTGGTATGTTGTATACGTGTGACTCCTTAGAAATCATCAATTCGCTTAGTCACATTGAATCATTCATCTGGAGCACAACTGAAGGGGTTAATTAAAAACAGCTGCATCTGATCATAGTTATATACACCTCCTTCTTGGAAGGCACAGGAAAGAGAGAACCCAGAGGAAAAAAATGGAGGTCTTCCTTGAAGATGGGAGTTCTCTAGAAGCCAAGACAAGTGTGAGTAGAGCCTGCATGCTCTGAGAATGAGGAAAGAATCAGACTGAGTAAATCAAAGTGGGCGGTAAGTTTAAAACTTGTCCTACAGTGGCATTAAACTGGAAGAACACATTTTAATTGAAGAGCAAAGCGTGGTTAGTTATATGATCTATGCTTTTCTATTTGAATTACTCCTTTAAAAAATAACCTGGCACTTCTTATCTTACTTGCATTTTATAGTTATTTTGAAAAAAAATGAGTTAACTGTTATTAAAATTATGAGCTTCTTTCTTTATAATTTGTGTTCCACTCCCCACTCCCCTGGTACTGGGGTTTAAATCCAGGGGTGCTCTACCATTGAGCTACATCCCCAACCCTTTTTATTTTTTAATTTGGAGACAGGTTCTCACTAAGTTACTGAGACTGACTTTCAACTTGTGATCCTCCTGCCTCAGTCTCTGGAGTTGCTGGGATTATAGGCATATGCCACCCTGCCTGATGCTTTCAAATTTTGATTAATTAGTTTTAATTTTAATGTTTTAAGAACACTAAATAAGAGTTTTACTCTCTTAAATTTTAAGTGGGTAACACAATATTATTGACCATAGGTATCAGGTTGTATAGCTAATCTCTAGAACTTATTCCTATTACTAAATGTTATGTCATGCCTTCAGTCCCTGGTGATCATTCCAGTCTTTAATTTTCTGAATTTGATTCTTTGATATCTCCTAAAAATGAAGTCATGCAGTACTCATCTTTTCTTATATGACTTATTTCACTTAGCAACATGTCTTTGAGGTCCATCCATGTTGTCACATCTTACAGAATTTTCTACTTTATTAAGGCTGAATAGTATTCCATCATACGTATATGCTACCCTTTCTTTATCTATCCAGGTGTTGATGATGTTGAGTTTGTTTCCACATCTTAGCTACTGTGAATAGTGCTGCAATGGACATGGAAGGGCTGTTATCTCTTCAAAATCCTGATATCAATTCCTTTGACTACATATGCAGTACTGGGATTGTGAGATCTTACAGTAGTTTTATTTTTAATTTTTGAGGCGTCTCTATACTTTCTGTATTGGCTGCACCATTTTGTATTCCCACCAGTAGTGTACAAGGGTTTAATTTCTCTACATCCTTGCCAAACTTTTTTTGTTTTAATACTAACCACCTTCATAGGTGTGGTGAAATCTCATTGTGGTTTTGATTTACATTTCCATGATTATTGTTAATGATAAACATTTTTTCATATACCTCTTGGTCAGTTGTATATCTTTGAGAAATCTTTCTTCAAGTCCTTAGGCCATTTTCTAATCAGGTTATTAGTTTTTTTGTTATTGAACTTTATGTGCTTCTTACATATTTTTAAAATCTTTACCCCACATCAGATATATGGTTTACAAATATTTTCTCCCATTCTTTTGTGTTATTTCCATGAAATCATGGCCAAGACCAATGCTATGAGAACTTTTTCCATTTTCTTCTAGGAATTTCATAGTTTCAGGCCTTATGTTTAAGTTTTTAATCCATTTTGAGTTCATTTTTGTGTATGGGTCATGCTCAGGGTCCAATTGCTTTGTTTTACACATGGAAAACTACTTTACCCCATCCTTTCCCCATTGTGCATTGTTGGCACCCTTGTCAAAGATCATTTAACTATTTCTGTACTATTTCCTTATACTTTTCAGTACAAAAATATGTATTTCTTAGTTCTATAAGTGGAAAATAGTGAATTTAATAATTGCATTAATTATGTGTATCATATCATATTGACATTTATTCCTTGGTATTTCTGTTCCTTATCCACAAAGTATTAAGTTCCTATGGTTTGCTATAAGATGCAGAGGTACTGTATGTGGTTTTCTCTTCAGCTTTCCCTGTGACTTAAGCTCTCACACTCATTGCTTCTTGCTTAGGGAAGCCAAGTCAGGTTGCACATGCTAATGTGATTACCAATTGAACCAAAACTTATCTAATTTACAACCTGGCAGATGACCCATAAACTCATAGCTCTTGGTGGGGGAGTTCCCCTGTCTAACAATATTTCTGTCAGATTTTGAACTGGAAAATATGTAGAGAATTTTCTAGTTCAATATGAAAGAAAAATGGAGTGTCCATGCAAATACAAGTAGAGAATCCAATGGTTAAGATGGAGTTGAGAGTTTGCTTTAATTATTTACAACCGCCTTAATAGAAAATGTTTCATTAAGATGGTCTAAAGAAATATTCCTTGTAATGAAGGGGATCTTCTAGTTCCTTGCTATTCAAAGTGTGGTCCACAGACTAGCAGCATTAGCATCATCTGGAAGCTTGTTATAAATGCAGTGTCTCAGACCAACCCAAGACCTACTGAAAAAGAATCTGCACTTCAGCAAGTTCTCCAGATAATGTATATACACATTAAAACTCCATTCTAGTATACCTAATGTAGCAGACTTCTGTTATTTTTCAGTATACATTTTCTTCTTCCATGGTAATAGAATCTTATCTGGTTACACTGCTGAGTTCCCAGCTCCACATTTACCGAGTTCTCTTCTACCTGACTGAGACTACATTCTAGTCAATGGGGTGCTTGGAGGAGTAACCGGAGCTACATACATATCTTGTCTTGACAATAACTCGGTCTTCCCCCAAGCTGCGAGCTGGGGAGAACTATGGTAAACACTTTGGATCCATTAGAGGGAGTCACAGGTTGAGGATTTCATAGTTACCTACTAGTTTAGGCCTGCCCATCTCTCTCTGGACTGCTGCTTTAAAGAGAAGCATTCATCTCTCATTTTAGTCATTGCAAATTGAGATATCTTTAGCTCAGCATGGACACTAACAGAGTATTAACATAGTTAGATGAGCAAGTAGATAGTCTCCTTAGAGTATGTATTTAACTTTTTAATAATGCTGGGAGCAGCACTTGAATCTGTCTGCTTATGGTGCCTACATTGAAATGGGCATGAAATGATTAAAAAGCAATCTAGTGGGGATATCAAAATAGCTCAGGAATTAATGATAAAATAATTATTTTTTGATTAATGGGCAAAGATGATCTGATATTAATTCTTACCCAGAGGTTGTTTTTTTCTCACAAAAAAATGGTCATAAATATTTATCCAGTCAAGATTAGCTGAGTGTTCAGGACATTCTGAAATGTGTGGTCTCTGTCACATGTTCTATAATTTACATGATTTCACCCCTTGTATTTACGAAAGTCCCCGACTATGCAAATCAGAATTAAAGCCAAACATCTTCAATTTATAAAGTTTATTTTTAAAAATATAAACATTTAGTAGTGTTAGTTAGAGATTTCACAGTAATTCACAGCTCTACTGTGTTACAAGGAAATAACCAAATCCATGTGGGATTTGGACACAAAATTACTAAATTACTTGGAACCAGGATGACAAAACAAAAACTCATACCAAACCAGAGATGAAGACATTTTCTTAATCATTCTTGGCTAAAAATTTTATTAATGTCTTAGTGTGGAATTGCAAGAGATGAAATACCAGATACATACCAAATATATAATTATTACACATCTCCATTATATTTTGTGGCGTTTGTATATTTACATTTAAGAATGCTGTCAAGCGCTAGCTCCAACCTTGGTTCCCCCTTATGGAGCCCCCTCCCTGGAGTGGAGCCCACCAGAGGGTCCCTTTCCAGCAGTCAGCCAGAACAGCAGCCTCCCGCAAGGCTGCTTCCCTCCAGCTCAGCCCTGCCAGAGTCCTCCCACCCATCAGCCATGAATCTCTTCGATTCCTGGAAGTTCTTTCCCACCTCCTAGCCATCTTCTTGCTACTGCTTAAAATGTGGAAGTCCTGCTTGGTGCGCTTTGTGCTGGGATTTCAGAGAAGAGCCAGGTCCTCTTTGCTGGGATGTCCACTGCCGGCTACCTGGACCTCTTCACCAACCTCATCTCACTTTACAACACATGCATGAAGGTGGTCTCCATAGCCTGCTCTTTCATTATGGTCTGGATGATTTATAACAAGTTCAAAGCCATTTACAAGCCCCTCTGGAGATCCTCTGAACCTTCTCCATCTACCTGGAGTCGGTGGCCCTCTTCCAGGGTGATCGTGGTGAGCAAGAGTGGCCAGGCGGAGACGATCGCGAGCCACTACCTGCGGGTTCCAGGCATCTGGCGCACCCTCTGTCTCTTCAGCTGGATCTGGCGCGACCACTTGGAGGGCTTCTTTGATCTCATCACCATTGTGGCCAGCCTGGTCCAGACAGTTCTTCACTGCGATTTCTTCTACCTCTACCATCACCAAAATCCTAAAAGGGAAGAAAATAAACTTGCAGGCATAGCCCTGGTCCTCATTAGCCCTCTCCTCAGCAGTGATTGGAGGTGGAGGAAGGTGACAGAAGATAAGAGCCTTTCCGTCCAGGGGTGGCTTTTTAAGGAATCCACCTGTCCCTGCTCCCCATACCCACCCTGCCGGGTTGGGGGTTGGCAGTGGAGGACTCAAGTCGTGGGGAGCTCAGGACCTGGGCTATTTGTAGGTTTTTTTTTTTTTTTTTTTTTTTTTTTTTTTTTTTTTTTTTGCCTTTTAGAGAAGAAAAAAAGAAAATCTTTCCACTACTTATTTTGCAGTGCTAGGGATTGAACCCAGGGCCTTGGGCTTACAAGGCAAGCACTCTACAAACTGAGCTATCTCCCCAGCCCACTATTTAGTTTTTGATTCTGATGACTCCTTTCTCTTCTTTCTCCGTCCCAATTTTTATAAACTGCTTTTGAGGGTCCTGTGTGCCAAAGCAGGGCCAGAGATCTTTCCCCCTCCTTAAGCCCCTCAGCTCCTTTCCAGTTTTACCCACAGACCCACCAGTTGCCAAACACTAAACCTGCTGACCCGGCCTGCCCCACCTCTCACCATGGCTAGGACCACAGCAACTTCATCAAAGTTCCGGGGTTGGGGACAGCGAGGAAGGGAGGCCCAGGAAGTTCTTCCCTTAGAATAATAATTTTTCCCTCAGAATTTGGGTTTTGGGTATTTTCTTATTTTTTAAGGGGCTCTGGGCTCAGGCAGGGGAAGGGGCTGGCATGAGAATCACCATAGGTCTAATGCCATGTTTTTGATGGTTAATTGTTTGTTCTCTTGAAATAAACAGAGGAAAATGGGGAGAAGGGGGAAGAATGCTGTCAAGCCAGGCATTGGTGGTGCACATCTGTAATCCCAGCAACTCTGAAGACTGAGACAGGAGGATAGCAAGTTTAAAGCCAGCCTCAGCAACTTAGAGAGACCCTAAGCAACTTAGTGAGGCCCTATCTCAAAATAATAAAAACAGCCCAGCACAGTGGCACATGCCTGTAATCCCAGCGGCTTGGGAGGCTGAGATAGGAGGATCTCTAGTTCAAAACCAGCCTCAGCAATAGGAGGCCCGAAGCAACTTAGTGCAACTCTGTCTCTCTCTGTCTCTAAATAAAATACAAGGAAGGGCTGGGGATGTGTCTCAGTGGTTGAGTGCCCCCTGAGTTCAATCCCTGGTAAATCATTATCATCATCATCATCATCATCATCATCATCATCATCATCATCATAAAGGGCTGGGATGTGACTCAGTGTTTAAGTGCCCCTGGGTTCAAATCCTGGCGAGGGGTGAGGGGATGCTGTCAAGAATCAACAGACCCATTAAATAGCATGTCTTATTGACTGAGGCCTAAGCAAGTCTTGTCCCTCTTTGCTTGGGACATAAAACATGTCTCCACTGGAAGTGCCCACCAAAGTTGGAGCCAGAGAATACTGAAAAGGAAATGTTAACAATAATTTACCTCCTTTTCTGGATCCTTTCTGAGACTGAACAACCTATGAAACATCTCACTTCCTCTGAATTACCTGGCTTCCATATTTATAATCTTTTCTCTGCTGGGTTAGCTTCCGATTTAAAATGTCTCATTCTCATTGTGAAGGCTTCTTTAATAGTGCATTGAGCTTTGGGGGGTGGGGAAATAACTCATCTTTTCCACTCTAGATAAGGTAATTTTATTACCTCTTTTCTAGGTTTCCAGGTATGAAGATGAGATCAGTTTATGGCTAAAACAGATTGAACATTATTTTTATTCTTAGTACTTAATATCCTTGTCTAAAATCAGACTCAGTTATTTATTATTGCTTTTATCTCTAATTTGAGGGCAATTTTTATCCTGTCTTAGGAACTGACAGCTAAGATGCTACAACAATGACAACTAAATGTTGTATCACATGTCACAGTTTATAAAATGCTTGTCATATACCTTCCCTTTGGATCCTTATAATTATCCTATGAGACAAGTATTATTATTACTAACTCTTTATTATTACCAACTCTTTTTATTAAATTGAGTTCTCAGATAGGTAATTTGCTCAAGATGCAAACCTAGAAACTCAAATTAGGGTGCTTTATCTCAATTCCAAATTCAATATGGCCATGATTATGTCATTATTATTATCATCATGGCAGTCATTAATCCTTACTGTACTCCTGACAAAGAGGGTTGATTATATCTTCTTATTTAATTCTGCAATAGTTCTTTGGTCCTTTGTCAAAACTCAACTCACCATGGCTTAAATAAATAGTGGGTTTTCCTCATGAAAGCCCAGAAACTGGAGAGTTCTGACACTGGCCAATGGGCCAGAGGTGTCATGGCTCTAGGTCATCTTTTAGTCTTCCATTCATGGTTGCATAATAACCCCAAGGACCCAGAGCATCTTGCTACCTAGTACTGCGTTCACAAGTGGGAACCACAATGAGACTTCTCCCCATCCTATTCCTCATGAAGGAAGCTCCCTGGCTGACTTTCCCATTCATCTCATCTCATTTCATCTTAGTCACGTGTATCCCTAGGCCAGACACTGGGCCCACCTTCCTTGAGGAATAAAGGAATCTCTGCTCAGGAACTAAATATTACCAACTAAGAGTCCCACTAAGGTTCTTGCTGCAGGAAGGTGCTCAGCAGAAGCTGGAATTCAGCCCCCCTGCTACAGCCCACACATCATGCTGTCTGTCTCAGGTATGTCGACCCAAAGGAAGGGATAGTGCTTTGCAATTTGTCTACCTATTAGGTTGCATTCTTGTAAATCTTAGGAAGGCCTGGAACCAGCTAGGAAGGGCTCTGGCTGGTTAGTAAAGAAGACAGTGGTGGGATTGGGTATGAGATGGGATCAACCACTGGATGTTATTAATAGTCCCATTTTAAAGATGAGGAAATCGAGTCATAAAGATATCAATTTACCAAGGTTACAAGCTGCTAACTCACAAGTTGAAATTTGCAAATTAACTGTCTGACTCTAAGGCACATGGTTCCATCGCTAGTCCAATGGCTTTTCTTAAAATCTAATATTATCCTAGCAAATTGACATAGACTCACACACAACATAAAAGCTACTTAAAATTGATTCTTGAAGGAACTAGATTCCTGACTAACGAAAAATGAATAGTTGATCAAGCTGCCTAAATGATTAGTTTTAGGGGCTTCCAAGATGTCATTAGTTATAGATAGAGAAAGGGATAGTGAACATTATTCATATTGGTTACAATTCTCTAAGGCTTTTGGCCTTTACTGGTTTTCGAGGAGAATCATCCTGTCAGAAGAATTAGAAATTCTAACTCTAGTTGCCAAATCTACCAACAATTTCCTTTGTGACAATCTATATTCACTTACCTCCATTTTTTCCTTAGGCTAATAATTTATGTCAGTTGGAGCTCAGTGTTTTATGAACCAAGGGTGAAATTATTAAATTTTATTGTTTGTGATTCCTTCCTTAAGTTATATTCCTATAATTGCAAACTCTCTGCATTCCCCAACCTCTATTTTGGATTTATTACTAGCCTTCTTACTGCCTTTTTAGATCTCAGAAGTAAACTTCAAATATTTACAAATCTCAATTTCATGTTTTCCCTTTCATAAATCTATGGGCAAATTCAGTGCTGGAGACAGAGAGTAATAAATCTGGATATTTATGTATTGTGCCAGCAGGCGCTGCACAAACTTCCCGGCGTAGCTTGGTCAATGAACCTCAGTCTTGACCTGTAACACTGGTTCTAGTCTAATCCTGAGGCTCATATTAACAGAATCATTATAAAACATCTGGTGACTTGTATATACAAAACCCTTCCCACATTCCTTCAGCCATAATTTGTAATCAGACAAGTTTAGTGGGCACATATGTTCTCCACGTTAATAGAGAAAGGTGCATCAATGTTGTTTATACCATGTAATACTCTTATCTTTGAATATAGGGATGTAGTGATGGCACAGACTAGTTTTAAGGTTATGATCAAATCTGCAAATGATCTGAAAAACTATAATTTTTCAAGATATCTCATTCTAAGCCTATTTATGGGCTTCAAAAAATAAAATACAAAGTTCTAGAAAAGTACAGTAGAATTAAAAAATAATTTTATAGCAGAGAAGACCTGCCTTAAACACAACACAAAATTCAGAAGGCACAAATAAAAGGCCACAAAAATTTACAACATAAAAATTAATGTTGGCCTGGGGACACAGCTCAGTGGTAAATTGGTAGAGTGTTTGCCTATTATGCTCATGGGCCTGGGTTTGATCCCTAGCGCAGCATTCAAAAAAAAAGAAGAAGAAGAAGAAAAAGTTTAATGTTTATACATCACCACCCAACAAAGTCAAAGGCAGATGATAAATGGAGAAAAAAGAAATGTATCCCATATAGCAAAGAAATTTTTTTTTGGTACTGGGAATTGAACTCAGGGGTGCTTTGCTACTAAGTTACATCCCCAAATCTTTTTATTTATTTATTTATTTATTTATTTTATTTTGGGGCAGGATCTTGCTAAGTTGCTAAGAGTCTCACTGATTTGCCGAGGCTGTGCTCAAACTTATGATCCTCCTGTCTCAGCCTCTCCGGTTGATGGGATCATAGGCATTTGCCACCATGCTCAGGCCTGGAGAACTATTTGATAATACTCAAATAAATATGACCAGTAAGGAATGGTGACTAATCCCAGCAGTTTGGGAAGCTGAGGTAGGAGTATCACAAGTTCAAAGTCAGCCTCAGGAACTATGTGAGGCCCTAAGTGACCTAGTGAGAACCTATCTTCAAATAAATGGATGGATGGATAGAGAGAGAGAGAGAGAGATAGGTCTGGGGATGTAGCTGAGGGATTAAGCACTGGTGGGTTCAATCTCTATGAAGAAAATGAGTCATTCAATTACAAAAGTAGATCAAGAGCATGAATTGGAAGTTTACAGAAATATTAATGAAAATGGTGAAGGAGAAAAGAACAGGTCCAACATCATTTATAATTCAAGAAATGGTGATCAAAACAATGAGATTTCTTTTTTTAACTATTAGATTGGCAAAAACTAGGAAGTTGACATAATATTCAGTGTGGACAAGGGTGTAATCAAAAGGCACTTTCATACATTGTTGGTGGGAAGATAGATTGGTGAAGTTGTTTTAAAGGACATCTTGTAAATTCTATGAAAATGTAAAATATACTAGTACCCTTTGACTTGGCAATGCCCCTAGTAAAAATTCTATTTCGCTTGCCAGTGTACATACATGTGTACGAGTATTCATTTTATCATTATACTTTGAAAAAGTGTAAACACCTTTGCTATCGATAAGGCATTGAAGGCATTGGTTGCACAAATGATGGTACAGTCCTATATTAGAAAGTCTTTTTTATTCTCCCCCAGTACTGGGGATTGAACCCAGGGGCACTCTTCCACTGAGCTATATTCCCACACCTTTGTATTTTGAGACATGCTCTTGGTAAATTGCCAAGACTGGCCTTGCACTTGTGGTCTTCCTGCCTAGTTGAGATGCATTACATTTATATCTATCATTTGGATTCTTGTAGTTACAAAATTGTGAAGTAAAGTAAAAGCCATCAAAACCTGAAAATATGCACTAAATAATTGCCCGTTCTATTTCTAATGTCTCTCCTTCTGAGATACTACTATGCAGATGGGAACAGCTCGAGTCATTACACATAACAATTGTCTGATAATCTTAAATGAATAAACAATTAAAACAAAAACAATAACAATGATGACAAGATAGATACACCCAAAAGAAAATAATTTGTATGTTAAAGAATTTTCAGCTGACATGCTGAGGAAAGGTGATAAAACCCAAAAATAGTTTTGCACAAAAATCCCTCCTTAAGATATCGTTATAGGGGCTAGGGTGTATCAGCAGTACAGTGCTTGCCTAGCAGCCATAAAACACGGGGTTCCATCCCTAGGCACCACATGAACCAAACAATAAAAAAAAAAAAAAAAACTAGATAATACTATGAAATTAAATGTAAGTAGAAAGAAACTACTTTGAGTTGTCATACAATTTGGAATTTGGAGGGGGGAAAGATCCAAATTCTGATTCCCAGCCACACTTGATTATTTTCTTTCTTCTAAGAAATAACAATTCAAAATATTGTTTCAAATGAGAAATTTTCAATATTTTTAGATTTTTTTCTTCTCTTAGAACTAAGTCCCAACAAAAATATTTTCTCACTCTAAACTGTATTTTGGTCTCAGTTTTAGTTTTGAGAAACTTATTCTTGATTCTTATTTTCCCAATAAAACCTCCCATGTATCTATAAAGGGAGAGATTGTCAATTTGTTTCCTCCTGCTTGTGTAAAACTTTTTAAATAATATGTGTATATGTATGTTTGTATGTATATAGGACGCTTCTTGTTAGGACACACAAAAGCTATTGAAAGCAGTACCTAGCAGTAGGTCCTGGTGAGATAAATATCAGGGCTTGCAGGATCCAGAAGATATTTACATTTGAGTTATTTCCTTGTATAATTTTGAATCTTCGGGTGTGATCATACATATATTTGGCAACTTTTAAAATCTAACAAATCACAACACAAAATCAAAATAAAATTTAGAACGAAATCTATCAACAGATGTTTTCAATCTTGGGTAGAGATTATCTTATTATTGAGAAAGAAATTACACATGGTAAATAAGGAAGCAAGTAGTTCACCAAAAACAATCCTGTAACTTTCATTAAACCTCCCTCATTAAGAGACCAGGGCCAATCATCCACACAAAAGTGGCCTACAACCACAGTTAAATTTATAAGGGACTCCATATCCCTACATTTTTTTCCTCTAGTATTTCATTTCTGGCATCTCATAAATTAGTCACCTAAAACTTCCCAATGTGAAACTATCTCCCTCCCAGTGGGATTTGGGGTACATTTTATTTTCCTCAGCTCATTAAATATGTAAACTATGGAGCCTACATTTGTTCTTTTTTTTTGGTGGGGGTGGGGGTATCAGGGATTGAACTCAGGGGCACTCAGCCACTGAGCCACATCCCCAGCCCTATTTTGTATTTTATTTAGAGACAGGGTCTCAATGAGTTGCTTAGAGCCTCGCTTTTGCTGAGCCTGGTTTTGAACTCTCGCTCCACCTGCCTCAGCCTCTCAAGCTGCTGTGAGATTACAGGCATGCGCCACCTTGCCCCGCCTACATTTGTTCTTTAGAGGACATTTCTCCTTTCTTAGAAATCTTGTCTTTCACACACTCTCCCTTTTCCTTTGTCCCCTCCTCTCCTCACTCCTGAACCCACCCACAGTCCGAAACACCAAGACAGGTGCCAGGTTTTGTCGTCACTGATCTTGCCAACCCCCTCAGCCAACAGGTCAGGTCACCCTGGTTAGCTGCACCCGGTTGCAGAGCTGCACTCTCCCCGGCACGTGTTAATTGCTATAATGCATGGTGTTTGTTGAATGCTTGCCAGGCAGTAGGCTCATGCCTCCTACATGAGGACTGTTTTCAAGCTGGGTTCTCAAAATCATTCTCATTTGACACACAAGGAAGCTGCAAAAATAACATGAATCTGGGCAGGCCTGGGGGTGCTCACCTGAAATTCCAGTGGCTTGGGAAGCTGAGGCGGGAGGATCCCAAATTCAAAGTCAGCCTCAGCAACTTAGGGAGAACCTGTCTCTAAATAAAATATAAGAAAAGGACTGGGGGTGTGGGATGTGGCTAAGTGGTTAAACACCCCTGGGTTCAATCCCTGGTACAAAAAAAAAAAATCCTTTCAGTGTGAGCTGAGGGAATATCACTCCTCTGCTTCCTATCTTGCCTTAAGGACAAAGGGCTTAAAATGGACTGCCAAATCCTACAAGATTTGGATCTGACTCTCCCTGCCGCTCTGAAATCATCTACTACTATTTGTCCCTCAGTTCACCCCGCTTTACCCACATTACTTTTACAACTTCCAATTTCTGCGTTTTAGAAAACAGATTAATCCCATTTCAGTGATATACTCAAATGACGTTAATTTTTTAATAGACTGTTGCACAGTGAATTTGCCAACTCTCTACCCCCCACTAGAAGGTAGCTCTGAAAGGTCAGAGCCTGTTTGAGTCAGTTATTTCTGGTGTCTAGAGCAGTGCCCAGTACATGGTGCATATTCAAGAAGGCTTGTTGGATTTATTAGTGATTGAGTTGGAAAAAACCCAGACTCTGGAATCAGACAAATGGCTTCAAATTTCTGCTTTATCAAGTATTATGTGTCCTTTTAAAAATCTTTTCCCTTTTCAGAATATCACTTTTTAAAATATATATTTCTATTTCAGTTGTAGTTGAACACAATACCTTTATTTTATTTATTTACTTTTATGTGGTGCTGAGGATCAAACTCAGTGCCTCGCACGTGCTAGGTGAGCGCTCTACCACTGAGCCACAAACCCAACCCTGAATATCACTTTTACCTTATGCAAAACTGGAATAGATAGCGATGTCAGATTTGGAGGGAATATTTAGTGCTATCATCTATCTCAAGTGCCTGGTATAAGGTAGAGTTTCATAAATGTTAACTATTTCTAGTATCTTATCTCCTCTTCCAAGTTTCCTTCAAAGAAAGAGATGGAGGGAGAGGAACGTTTAAGGTCAAACTGGTATTCACTGAAGTCATTTAGTAAATGTTTCTTGAGCATCTACTATGCTGCAAACACTAGTGGCACAAAGATGAATGAGTTATTATGCATCCCTCAGGAAACTCATTTCATTAGAATGACTTCTTTCTTAAACCAAGAATAATAAGACCTGTGGAAATAAGAAGTGCTCTTCAAAGACTGAAAATTTTAATCTTGCATTGACCACTCTTCTCCCTTACACCTGTGAAAATTATTACCCCACTATTCTTAGTTTTATATTTTTCAATTATACCTTAAAAACGTAGCAAAGTATTCAGATAAGCACAAATACCTATGTCCATTCAGGGTTAATTAGTATCATTAAATTTTCTGGGTTCCTTTTTTTTTTTTTCCCATAGCAATACCATATTAAATTTGCAGTTTTAAAAACAAATACTATATAAATAGAAAGGGAAAAGCTCATTTTTTAGGCTTGTTGGATAATATTTTAATGAACAAATGATGTTGAGTTTTTTAAATGGGATGAATTAAAAAAAATGTATCTGCTCGAAAAAACTTTCATTCTTAGTTTACCACTGTGCATTCATTACACAGGGAATTGTGGATCTGTGCACAGTTCAGAAAAGTGAATATCAGTGAAATACAGCATGCACAACAGTTGAATGGTCCCTAAATTGTTATTACTATCATTTCAATTATTTATGCAGTAAACTGTATAATATAACAATAACATTAAAAGATAAATACAGACCTCAGCTCCCTGATGTGCCACTTCTTCCTCCAGATCATATTTACAATTAACCAGAAGTCAGAATTCCAAGTCTTATTGAGAAATATTTTCTTTGCTTTTGAATCGTACCACTCCTCCTCTGTCTCTGCATTGTACTCCGTGTCTGATGAAACATTTATCTGAACAAACAAAATACATATGTACAAATAAATACGAGTGTCAGGAGCTGACACACAAATGCAAACACATGTCTTTACCCAGACCCACCATTTGACAGTATGACAGGATAAAGAGCATTTTGAATGGAAACTACGCACAACGCCTCTGAAAAGAATGACCAGACAAAAACACTGTGATCAATTTAATGTCTTTAGGACATACACTTTTCTTTAAAAGTGTGATACTGTGATGACTCACAGTGGCAGGACAGGTAGCAGAGGAATGGCTGCCTGGAAGCCATGAATGGCAGGGTAGCAGCTGGAAACAGCTTCGAAGCCCTGTCACCTGACCTGTCACTTGATTGAAGAAGAATTAAGGACAAGTTTCTGAATCCGCCCCCCTCCACTGTCCCCCCCTCCCCCCTCCCCCGCCCAGGGATGCCAGGAAACCAATCATCGCCCAACCACTTTGTGGGGCCATTAACAGAGCCTCAGACTCCATCTTTGTCCAAATGAAAGCACAAAGAAAATAACTTTTCATCTGAAGAATCATCTTAAGATCCCCAAATGGAAAGTAAGGTGAGCAGTAAACCTCTTAAACTCCAGTTTGGCAGCTCTTAACACAGGGCATTAAGGTAAGAAGGTTATTTATGGCAAAGAAGAAAGGCCAGAGAATTCCAAAGTAAGAGGTAAAAGGACAAAAAGAGAGGATCTGAGTCCAGATTTAATCATCCCTGTTCCATTCAAATGTGAAGGAAAATGATTTCATAAAAAATCAGCCAGGTGCCCTGGTGCAAACCTGTAATCCCAGTGACTAGGGAGGCTGAGGCAGGAGGACTGAAAATCAGAGGCCATCCTGGGCAATTTAGCATAACCCTCACCTGCTTAGCGACATCCTGTGTCAAAATTTAAAAATAAAAAGAACTGAGGATATATCCCCTACATGATAAAGTGACTCTGCTTTCCATCCCCACTACCAACAAACAAAACAAAAACAACAACCAAGTGCCACAGTGGCTCAAAGGCAAAGCCTTCATTTTTAACTCCTTGTTTAGGTAATTCAGGCAGTATGTATCTTGTACCCTTCCAAACAAAAGCTGATCTCTGAATGCCCCTTAACTTTGCAGGAAGATGGCAGTAGGGTTTTCTCAGGGGTGTCTGAATCCACACCCTGCCCTTGGCCCCTCTCAGTATCTAGCCTTTTTTCTACCACTTGGGACTGACTTGTGCCTCTGGGGCTTGGCTTTGGGATCTGGGATTCACTTTTCAGACCAGCCTGCCCCCTCTTTTTATTTTTCTTTCAGGGATTTCCTTCCCTAGAGAGCAGAACAAGGAGGAAAAGTTCTGCGTTCCTTTATTCTTCCTGGTTCCCTAGGGAAGAGGGCAAGAGTTAATTTTTGATGACATTATTCTGTTTCCAGGACTCCTCTTTGGAATGAATCCCCTCACAGGCACAGAAGGGAGCTGGAGGGACTCTCTTTCTCTCCTGTGCCCTAGAGCCTGATCTAGCCGGGCTAGCACTTTCTACCGAACAGAGGTCTCCAGGACCCCCGGTGGGAGAAACCTGGGCTGCTTCTGAGGCAAATGATGGCCGTAATCATTTTCAAAGGTTTGTGTTTGCACCTGGGAGGGGACTTAAGGCAGCAACAGGGCACTCTATGAATATTCATGAGCAAGCCAAGAAAGCTCTTTCTTTCCTGAGTGTGGCTGAAAGGGTAACTGAAAACTGCACCACTGTGTAGGTAACCTAGAAACCCCAGCCTGGGAGGAAGAGCAGGGACGCAAAGGGACAGAGGCAGTGCAGGGAGTGCATTCCAGCCAGCTGGCGCTCCCCTCCAGGGAGGAGTGGCAGCGAAACCCGTCCCTTAGAGAAAGTTGGAGCCAGAAGAGGTGCCCTCTGTCACTGAGTGTTGGTGGTTGGAGGAAGTTGAATCAGGGCATCTAAGAGCACATTCACAGACGCTTGGCTGTTAGTCCTGGCCAGTTCCTTAGCTCGAAATGCATCTCCTCTTGTAAGTCCAGGGCAAATATCTGAAGGTGGGAAACTGGCCACTTCATCCCGATGCTCCCCAAAGGGGTGAGAACAAATGATCCACTGGGGGATCCCTTTACTTGGCAAAGGGTCATTATAAAATACAGGGGGAAGATGGCTTTTTATGTCATAGCTACACTTGATCCAGTTTTTCCAGAGGAGTAGGGAAGGTGATGGGGAAACCATGGACTGTGAAGCTGGATATTCATGGATCCCAACTGACTGGCATCTCGGAACCACACCCTTCTCCAACCCTTGTGGTTCCTGAACCTTTTTTTTTTTTTTTCAAGTACAGCATTCCTTTTAGAGGAACTCTTATAAAGAACTTTAATATATGGAAGAGATCAAAGCAAAGCTGCTCTAGTGGAAGAGGTCGAAGGGTATGGAGCCCACCCTTTTCTCTCCTTTCCCAGCTGGGGAGTAGGAAGATGCCAAGGGAGGAAATGGGGATGGGAATAGCTCTATGGCACATTTGGAAGCTCCTGGGGCTCTTCAGAGCAATTTGAAAACCATTGGACTAGATGCGCCAAAGTCCCATTCATTCTTTAAATCTCATGATTTAATCTATCTTCCTTCTGAAGTGCCTGTATTCATAATTGGCACATGTGGGAGTAGAGGGGAAGGGAGGAGAAAGGGAGGGGAGGGAGAAAGCCACTCTTGTAAATCTGGGTCTCATGGGGCTGGAGTCCCAGACTGGAAGAATGTCTTGGACATTTCAGCGTGTTCGGCATGCTGTGTCACTGTTTGTCTTGGCCTTTTTTGTCTGTGTGCAGCAGCAGTGTAAATGAATGTGCTTCATTTCCTCAGCAACAAGACTGGGTTGTGTATGTCCCTTCCCCTGGTGAGCAACCAGAAGAGCAAGTGGGGTGTCCTCGTGTTGCCAGGGACAGGCTGACAGTAGTACCAAATTAGGAAAGGGACCGACTAAGGACTCCTGGCCAAACTGCATCACCACCGACACTCAGCCAGCAAAATCATTGGAAGTGTGTGTAATCCCGTGTAGACTAGAATGGTCTGCACCCTGCCAGCAATGCAGGAACAAGGATAATCAAGCGGGACATGGTTCTTTAATAAGTGTAAAACTAAACATCATCAAAATGCTGCAACACAATACCAGGGGCTGGAAGTGGTTAGTGTTGTGATTACAAAAGGGGCATCGGCATAGGATGTCATTTCTTGCAAAGATCCAAGAAAACGTCTCGCTTTCATTTTTATAAACAGAGTCATAGCACACTAGAGTCACTCCTTATTTCAAACATAAAGTCATACCACCTTTATTTAGAACATGAGCTAGGGAATTGCCATGGTATGTAAATCCAGGACAAGACTTGGTATTGTATGTTCTCCTCAAAAAAGCAAACTACAAGGCCCATTTTAAACAAATACAGAACCATTCCTCTCTGAAGCATTGTTAATCTTTTCATTAAAAGGCACAGTCATTATGTTCCAAATCCTTCTTTCCAAAGATCAGATCCAGATTTTCCAACTAATGAAACAATGGACTCACTTCTACAAAATCCAGAAGAAAGACATTAGACAAACTTATAGACAAGATCATGATAGTCACCAAGATCAATAGATTTGAGTGGGACACACAAACTCTCACTTTCTCTCTTTCTCTCTCTCTTAAATATGGAAGCATGTAGAATGTGCTATGAAGAAAATATTAGGGAAAAAACTGATAAGTCTATGAATAAAGGACAACCTAAATCCAAAATCTCCTCTAGAGCCAACTATTCCACCATTCCGGCAGTAACTGCTTCACAGTAGAGCTCTGTGTGTGTGTGTGTGTGTGTGTGTATGTGCGCGCGCGCGCACGTGTACGTGTGTGTGTGTGCGTGTGTGCGTATTTCCTTTCAATTCCTGGCATAGGTGTGAGAACCACAGTTGTGGCTTGTGACTGTGCCTCTGCATGCCAACCCAGGGTGTTACTCTTTGAGTAGTTAGCCTATTGGGAACAAAAGGTATTTGATCTTCTTTCTTTTCCTTAAGCTCAAGCTACCTAAAAGCAACTTTGGCTTCATGGTGAGAAACATGCTGAACAGTTGGACACCTTGAAAGAGTTTAAAATATATGGGTGCCAGATCATTGTTAGTGACCACACTTTCCCTTGGGGTAAAAATCTTACAGACAAGAATAAGCCTACATTTCCAGATGCACATTCACTTTGAATGAGTTCCCTGAGGGTAGAAGGTAGAGGAAAGAGCATGAAGGGGAGGTCTGTTTAAGGAAAACTCAGGGCCCATTCCCTTTCCTCAACGGTATGAAAGTGCTGAGTCCTGAGAAGGAACAGAACATTTTTACTCATGGAAACGTGGTGGGGTGGTGAGAAGGGAGGAGAGTGTGCTGCTGGTCTGTATGTTTTTGGCACAGGCAAGACTTGTTATTAAAGTTCTAAGTACAAGATATAGAAATTCTCCTGCTTCTAAAAGTTATATCAGGACCTTTCTTGCATGATGATGGTAAAAACTATTTTTGCCTTGTACCAAAAAAAGCCTTGAGTCTTTCCTGCATCATTGGAGAATGTTCCATGAGTGAAGTAATGTAGAAGAGGGGAAGTCACTCCACTGGCAACCACTAGAAGAACTGAATGGTGCTGAATAAAGTATTTCATTAATTTAGTACCTATCTTAAGAGAATGAGGAGACTTCATGGGCCATTCATCATCCATCATTGTGCTACATATCATAATTTCTTTGCAGTATACCGGCTTCAGGTGACGTAAGAAGGGAAGGGTGAGTTGTCATAGGTCCAATGGCAAATGAATAGCTAAAGGTAAAATGTTTACTTCCCTTGTAAATGGCATAATAATGCTGTAATGCTGACACTAAGGCCTTGCTTATAGCCATTGAAAATCAGATGTGGGACCAAATGGAGTTTGTTGGTGGACTCGTTTGCAGTCAGAGAGTCTTAGTCAGTCATGTCACTAAGCGCCCGCCAAGCAACCATCAAATAAGCAATTATTCCAAGGGAAAAAAACACTGCTTCCTCTGCAACTGCACCTTCAGGGTAACTCCACCAGCTTTCTGCTTTTTTCTTTATTTTTTCGTTCTGAAGCCAAAGCCAATATTGCCCCTTTTGGTCCAAAAACAATGCCTCCTTATCAAACTGCAGTGGAAAAATGTGAGCCTTTGTTATAATGGTACAGGTTGGGGACCTGACAGGAAACAGTTGGCATACTCAATTTAGCTAACTCGGGGGAAGCTGAATAAAAGGACGCTTTACAAAGTTGTCTGAAGGTTATAAGAAAGTCACAAGAGATAGTACAGCATCCCAGGGCTTTAACATCTGCATGCGCACTTCTGGCCTGAACAGCATGGGAGGGAGTGCTACAGGAGCCTGCAGGGAGATGGTTTTGTGCAGAGGACCACTGGACTGGCGAGGCGACCTTCAAGACGGACTCCAAGGAGGAAGTGGTGAGAAAGAACACACTGGCCTTCCTCCTCTTTCTCCTCACATCCTACCCGTGCTCCTCATTGACCAAACCCCATGGGAAGCCAGTGGTCAACCTAGTTCCTTGTTTTGGTCCTTATAGGTCAGCCTTCTGTGGCATGGGCAGCCAGGAGAGGATGGAAAGTGAATCTGGAAGGGTCAGGTGGGTATGTAGTACAGGGCCTGGCTTCAAATCCTGTCTCTTTCCATTAGTGGTTGACCTTGGCAAGTTATGTAATTTCTCCCTCTGAGGAGATAGTGACTTGGATATCATTTCTGCTTCACAGCCTGTCTCCATTCCAACTCCATTAAAAGGGGATTGTTAATGTTATGATTTTTCATAAACAGGAAGACTTCAAATGACATTCAGATTTACACTACCCTACCAAATGTTTCAACTCAATAATATACATTTATAGTACATTAGTACATTTTAATGCTTAATTATTTTATATTTTTTATTTGTTGAGGCTACAATTTTTAGCCTCAATTTTTAGTCCATTGTATTGAGATACAATGGACATGTAAATAGACTGCACACACTTCAAGTGTAAAATTTAAATTTTCTTTTTTTAAATTTATTTTAGTTATAGATGGATACAATACCCTTATTTTTTATTCACTTATTTTTATGTAGTGCTGAGGAAAGAACCCAGTGCCTTGCGCATTCTAGGCAAGCACTAAGCTATAAGCCTAAAATTTAAGTTTTTACATATGTTATATAGACACCCATGACCGCATTGCCACATCAAGATAATAAACATGTTTGTCACACCAGAAGTTTTTCCATGCCTCATTATAATCCCGCCTTCCCCTTTTCTGTGCCTCTGCATCATCACTATATAATTAGATTACTCTTATTAGTATTTTTTATGAAGAGAATCACATACTTTTAAAAAGCCTGGTTTATTTCACTCAGCATAATTATTTTGTGATTTATTCACGTTATATTATATATCGATATTTTATTCCTTTACAAAGCTGAATAATAATTATTACTGAAAATATTTGTTTTTTCCCCCCAGTTTTTGATTTATGAATAAAGCTGTTCTGAACATTCATAGGGACATATGTTTTCGCACCTCTTGGGTAAATACTTGGAAGTAGAATGACTGGATCACACAGTGGGTATGTGTTAACTTTTTAGAAAACTGCCACAGTTTTCCAAAGTGGTTATACCATCTTGTGTGTCCAACAGCAGAATATCAGAGCAGAGGCAGTTCCTTAAAAAATTAAAAAGAGAAAGACCCAGCACTTCTGGATATATACCCCAAGGAACTGACAACTGAGACTCACAGATATTTGTGTATTTGTGTTCTCAGCAGCACTATTAGCAATAGCCAAAAGGTGGAAGCCAACCATGTATCCACTGAAGAATGAATGAATAAACAAAATGTGGCATGTTTATACACAATGGAATATTCTTCAACCTTAAAAAGGAAAGATATTTGATACATACTAAAACATGGATGAATCTTGATAAACCAGTCATAAGAAGACAAATACTCTTTCACTTATATGAGGTACGTGGTGTAGTCAAATTCATAGAGACAGAAAGCAGAATGTTGGATGCCAACAGCCAGAGGGGAGGGAGACAGGGAGTTGTTGTTTAATGGGTCTGGAGTTGTCATTTGCAAGATGAAAAGAGTCCTAGAGATTTGTTGTACGATAGTATGAATGTACTTAATGCTACCGAACCGAACATTTAAAAATGGTTAAGATGATACATTTTGTATTATGTGTGTTTTACCACAAAAAATTAAATAAAATGAAAATGTAGAATTAATGACTGGTCAGAGATACAGGAGCAAAACCAAGAACTTTTGAAACTAAGGACTTGGCTACGGAGGTCAACCGATGTCACTTGGGTTGAAACTTCGGTTTGTTGAACATAGTGCACATACCCACAAGGATTAAGGCTATACCAAGGAGAATTAAGGAAAGAGCAAATACAAAAGTCAATCAGCAAGACTCTGTAGAACATTCCAAAAGTAATAATAGTGCCTACGGTCAATAAAGATAAGATATCAGAGATAAAAACAAATAAGAAAAAACACTACAATTTTGATTTTGGCCTTTTTGCCCCTCCTGTTCTTCCATTTCCCTTCATGTGCTACCTGTCTGGACTCCAACATTAACTCCCTCTTACACTTTCCCACATTTCAGTGGCAAAGACCCTGCTCCCTATCATACGGCCCTGCCACCCACATGTGTCACCCCCAGCTCTGCTTTTCACTCGTGGCAGCTCCCCACGTATGATGGGAGGTTTCATGGTCCCTTTGCAAATATGGTTTCCTTCCTCAGGAATACTCTTCCCCACCTATCCCCTTGATGATCTGGCTTCTCCTACACTCATTTGAAACATCTTTTCTGTGAAGAGCCTCTTTTTTTTTTTTCACATAAGAAAGATTATATAAGAGCTGTGATTATGGAAAACATTTACAAAATACTAAAAAAAAACAGTAAATTATTTTGAGTCACTGTTGTATTTATGGAATTTAAAGAGGAAAATGCACAAGAAAAAGAGCATGATTTTAACTTATTGCTCTCTGGATTACTATATGCTTTTCGGAAGATTTTAAAAGATACTTCTCAGAAGAAAATAAGCTGTCATGTTAATAACGTAGACAAATCTATTAAAAACCTGCTAGTAGCTCACACACAACACAAGAAGTAATAGAAGAAAACCTGTATAGATTAGAACTATTTAAAAGAATAATATTTGGGTACTAAAAAACAAAATCAAACGTTCATTCTGGAGAAGAGTGAAACTCCCATGAAGATAAATGGAAAATCAGAAAGTCGAAGAACTAACGTAGAAAATACGATTATAACGTGAGTTCACTTTTTGGAATACCTCATACTGAATAGCCCTCTTCCTAAATAGTTCACACAGCCCCTATGATTCGGTCATGATCTTGTCTAGAAGACAAAAACAAACAAAACCCTGGATGGCGAGGTTTGAAAGATGGAGTAGGGACGAGGTGGCCTTTTAATGTGTTTTGCTCAACTGGATGCTGAATTTCTTGTTCCCATTGTGCCTTGCCCCAGCTTGACTGGTTTATCCCCAGGGCATGACTAAGTTGGAGCACTCTTCCTTGGGTGTGGTTCTCTTTCCCTGGATGAACTTCAAAAGGAGCAGGCCTTGTGAGCCTGGGTTGAGTCCTTCTGTAACCATGACACCTTAGAACAAAGAGGCTTACCACTTCAAGCAGCTACAACTTCTAGAAGAGGAAGGATTAGCAGTTAATGTTATTGAAGGAGTGGTTAGCAAGAGGGCTGATGGAGTATTTTGAGAATCTTGGCTGAATATTTAGGGATTTTGTTATGTAGAAGACATTGCAAATAGAAGGTATTTTTAAAGCCTTCAGACTTGGTTCTAGATAAAATTAGTAGGAACTTCATTATTATTAGTTGAACAACTATTAAGTTCAAGACATTGCCTATCCCTTATCTTCTTTAATCCTCCAAATTTCTGGAGGTGGGTACCATTTTTTCTATTTTCATAAGAAAGCTAAGTGAGGCTCAAGAAACTTGGTGGAGTTAACACAATTAGTGGCAGAAGAGTAACGTTCCCCCAAACTCTCTGAGTCTAGTGCTCCTCTATTGTGCTCACCTTCCATATATTTGGGAGCATGTGAATTTGTGTGTGTGTGTGTGTGTGTATAATTTTTTTTAAAGTTCCCATGGTGATTATGATGTTCAGTGGAGTTTGAGGACAGTTTTCTCTTCCTGGCGACAATCATTCAACCAAGGTGTGAGGGATTTAATGTGTTAATCCTGCCAGGAGCACAGTACAATATTTATATTTCAAAAGGCAAACACTGGGAATTGGCACTGTTTAGCATAACGGAATTTATAACGATTAGTGAGTTTCACTCTCTGAAGAGATATTCCTGGGGGACTCCCAGAGAACTTACAAGCTGTCCTCAAATCACACCAGAAGCAGATTTCTCTACATTTCTCCTTCCTTTCCCTTTTCTTTTGCTCTACTCTCTAATGATGGCTTCTCAAACTATTAATTTATCAACCCATCATCAACTTGAAAAATAATTTTAAATTTATTTGAATTTAGTAGGAAGACAGAAACGGAATTGCAGGACTTCAGAAAACATTGCTTCAAAAGAAAACATCTTAGTTCCTTAAAATTCTCTTCAGTTTTTCACATAGGAAAAACACGCCGAGGGATGGAGGCGGGTTTTGTTGTTGTGGATGGTGCTTTTTGTTTACCTCCCTCTTTTCATGGGCATGGTGTACGTTTTCAGGGAGGAAGCTTTCCTGGTTTTCTCTTTGCACTTGCAGTGCAGAAAGCCAGTCGTTCGTGTCTGGGAGTTTATTCTGATGAGAAGGCGGTTACCATTCTCTGTCCTTTCCTCAGTGAGGAGAAAAAGCTTTTTACTATTGCTTTAGGTTGTCTCTTCCCTCCTGTTTTCTTATTTCACTTTTTAGGGGCATCTGTTAGATGGATATAGAATTTCTAGCTCTATTGTACTGGCTTTTCAAGGTATCTCCTATTTTTTGTCTCTTTACCCTGTGTTCTGGATTGTCCTACACTTTATTTTAAAAAGAATTAATTTAGACTTCAAGTATGTCTATTCTATTACTTGATGATCCTCTCTCTTTCTCTCCCTCTTTTCTTTTTTTTAGTACAGAGGAGCTCTACCACTGAGCTACAACCCCAGCCCTTTTGACTTTTCCTTTTGAGACAGATTCTTGTTAAGTTGCTGAGGCTGGCCTTGAACTTGAGATCCTCCTTCCTCAGCCTCCTGAGTTGCCAGAATTATAGACATTTGCCACTGAGTTGGGCTAGCTCTCTCTTTTTGAACAGTAGGTTGCTCTTACACAGATGGAGGAGGCACTCATTGCAGCAATTCCTTGTTTTCTGTGACTTACCACCCACCCTGCGGTCAGTTGTTCTGTATGATTCTTTTTCATGCTGTTGATTTTCCTCAAGTAACTAGTGATCCTTCCTACACAAATGAAGGACTTGGTTTGACTAACTGAAGCAACAAGGATGCATTTTTCTCTGAGTTGTGTAAATCTGTTTGCCAAACAGTATCCTTTTCTGTTTGAGTGAGCAGCTCTGCTCAATAGGTCTGCAACAAATCTGGAGATTACTGGGCCTTCAAGGTTCTTCTCTCAGCCTTCCTGTGCTCCAGAGAGGAGATACTGGTCCCAGTTCTTCCCGGTCTCTTCTCCCTAGAGTACAGATCTTCTCTGCTCCATTTGGATTGAATTTTCCTCCCTCCCTCAGCTCAGCTATTTTCCCACCCTCTGTCTTTGTGCCTTTATGGCACTAACTCTGCTCAGGGTCTTCTGAACTGATTCTGCCCAGGTTTCAAACCTGAGTGTGCTTCACAGCTGCAGTTCAGATTCAGGATGGGAGGAGCTACTGCTGACTACGCTCCTTTATTTCTGGGTCTTTTCTACTTTCTCACTCCTTCCCTCTTCTCTAGACAGTCATTCACCTCCATCCCAGCATGTGAGGGATTAATCTTGACCCAAGCAACTCATCTCTACTGAGCCTCGGTTTCTTCCTCCATCCCACTAGGTATGGATCTGTTCTCACTTCTTGCGAATTCAGTGGGAAGTAGGTAATGGTATTTGTGAACTACAGTGCTCTACAAGAGGAAAACTGACTGCTATCAAGGGATTGCAGAATAAGCAGTCTAGGCAAAGCCAAGTTTGTGTGTGGTTTTCTTTTCTTTTTTTTTCTTTCTTTTTTTTTTAATTTTCAGGAAGAAACAAATGACATAATAAATCATCATAACCAAAGTCTACCTTCTTTAGCTTTCTCAAACATCAATTAGCATCAGTTTCCAAGTTCAGTTTGTAAATATTTCCATCACCCAGATGGAAAGATGTTAGCTAAACTGAATTCACTGCAGAAATTTCAGAATGTATATAGGCAAGATGGTATCAGCCCCACTTAAGAAGCTAGCAAACTCAGAACTATTAGAAGATTATGAACATGTCTGTAGAAACTGTACAAGGGGGAGAGTACCTAACATTAATACCTGCATTTGGATGTGTTTCACCTTATATATAAAACTGATGACATGGATTGAAAGCAAACTATGAACCAGATACCTGTTTAAGCACCTTACAGTTTATCACTTTCCCACTTTTTTTTAAAACAGTTTTTGAAATCTTCATATTAATTCCATGGGATGCATCCAGTATTATTTCCATTTTTGTGATGAGGAAATTAAGACATTGAGAAGCCAAGCAACTTGCCTAAGGCTGCCTAAGCAATAGGTATTAGGGGGAGACTCCAACCCATACAGCAACTTTGACCATTTGTATTCTGCCTCTCCTTCCACACACGGACAGCATATGTCATACTGGAAAAACTTTTTATGCTTAGCTCAAAACCTGCATCAAGGGGCTGGAGATATAGCTCAGTTGGTAGAGTGCTTGCCTCACATGCCCAAGGCCCTGGGTTCAATCCCCAACACCAAAAAACAAACAAACAAAAAAACCTGCATCACATTTATATTTAAAATTTACTGAAGGATAAAAACACAGTATTTAAAAACTAACTTGGGGAAAGGATTTGTGGTCGTTTTTTGAGATATAGTTATTCATAGCCTGTGTTTATTATTCCTCCAAAAACCTGACTCCCAAAAAAAAAAATAGCCTTACTCCATCTCTTAATTTAAAACAAAAGCGAAGGCACCCCTTCCCTTTTTGTTCATATAACCAAGTCCAAATTTCATTTCGAAATAATAGTTAATGTTTACTAAGCTCTGAACTAGTCAGGTGCTCTACTAGGCATTCTATAAACATTACATTTCATTTAAGTGCAGCAAACTTTATGAAGTATGCCTGACATCACCATTTTACTGGTGAGGACATCTGTTTGACATGCCCAGATTCCAGAGATGGTTAACAGTGGTGTCAGACTCTGAAAGCCTCGGCCTTTCTCTAGAATCCTGGGGTAGACAGAATTTTTGATGGTCCCTTTGACCTTTGCTCCCTGGTGTTACTCCCACCATTATTATATATTACATGGCAAAAGAAATTTTGCAGATGTAATTAAGGTTTCTAATCAGTTAACCTTAAGCAGAAGATTATCTACTCCCACAGTCCTCTTAAAGGCAGAGAGTATATCTGCTATTGGTAGAAGTCACAGAGATTCAGATTTGAGTAGGACTTGTGCACTGTTGCAGTGTAAAGTTGGAGAGAACCACAAGCAAAGGAATGTGGGTGGCTTGGAGGAGCTGATGGTGACATCCAGTGGATAGACAGCAAGCAAACAAGAACCTGGGACCTATGGCCCAAGGAGGCACATCCCACCAACAACCCTGGTGACGTTGAACTTGGAAGGGGACTCTTCTCCAGAACTTCCAGCTGACATTTTGATTTGGTCTTCTGAGATCCCGAGCAGAAGAACCCAGATGAGTCCTGTTAAACTTTCTACCTACAGAAGCTGAGCTGGAAAATGGGTATTGCTCTAAGACACTAAGTATGAGGTCATTTGTGAGGCAGCACAGAAGTGATAGAGAACTCATGCTAGTGACCCTGACAGTCACAGGATCTCCCCTTCTGAAAGGTCCCACATGAGCTGCCCTCACCTTGGCGTCCTGCCTCTCTGTGGCTCCTCTTGGCTCTCCTCTGCCTCCTTCTTAGCTCAGGACTAATATGAATACTGCTCCCTCTACCTGGAGTTCTTCTCACCACCCCATTTCTTCCTCCATCTCCTCTTCACCCTTCAGAATGGAGTTTAAACAGCACTTTTTAGAGGAAGAGTTTTCTAAAGCCTCTGATTAGGCCAGTTGCTCTCACAGGATCCTCTATCTGGCATTCTTAGCTCTTACCCCATTTGTAAATTTCTTTTGATGAGTGTTTCGCTTCATCTCCATTTTGTTCTCAGTCTTGCCATCTTGTTCACAAGCATCAAAATAATTTTCTCAAATTTATTTTTATATTCAGTCAGTGTTTTCCTCTGTATCATAGGTCTTCTCTACTTAGACTCTAAGTTTTTTGAGGACAGGACCAAGTCTAGGAGTCTCCTTTGCATCCTTAGTGCTTACTCAGTGCCAACCCCAGCTGGCATTCAATAACCATTTTATCAATGAATGAGGAAACAGAGAGCTATGTAATTTCCACGGACTGATCCTAGTCTATCTGTCTCACACACACACACACACACACAAATGCACTATTGCCTACTGTTATGGAGCTGCCTATTGATTTATCTACACATCCACTATTTGCATAAAAATCATTTTTTCTGACACTTTAAAAAGACTTCCATAATGGTGGCTGTAAGTAGTTAAAAATCGTAAGACAACATTCTGAATTACTGCATGAGGTATCTGAATCATGCTTGCTTTTTTTTTAATTTTTTTTTTAAATTTTGAGATGGAGTCTTGTGATGTTGCCCAGGTTGGTCTGGAACTCCTGAACTCAAGGGATCCGCCTTAACCTCTAAAGTTGCTAGAACTATAGACACGTGACCCTGTCAGTTCATGCTCACTTTATTTCAACCATTCAGTTGTTTAGAAAACTGATAGGTTAGTTTTGAAAATATTTAGAAAACAGGTTTAAATTATTACCATAGGGGAAATCAAAAAGAAGATGAAACATGCAATAGACTGGAAATTAAGGATACTGCTAAGGTTTAAATGTGGTTTGTCTTTCAAAGGTTTATATGTTGGAAACTTGGTCCCCAAAGTGGCATTTAAGATGTAGTGCAACCCTTAAGAATTGGGGACCTAGGGAAAAGTGGTTAGGTTGTTGGGGGCATTGCCCTTTGAATGGATTAATGTTGGTATTCCTAGATGGAATTTTCTCAAGAGAAGTTGTTATGAAAGAGCAAAATTAGCCCCTAAATCCCTTCTTGCACATGCTCATCTCACAATGCTATCTGCCATTTTGTGATATGTCCAAGTAGGTCTTCAATAGGGGATGAATCAATGGGGTCACCTGATTTTGAACTTTCAGTTACTAAAATGTGAACTAAATAAACCTTCTTTCTTTATAAAATCCTCAGCTTTAGGCATTTTGTTATAGCTACAGAAGTTAGATTAATACAGAAACTGAGCTTGAACTTTGGCTAAGCTGTAGCTATTATTTATTCCTCAGAGACTATTTGTCAAATTACAGTTTGAGACTAGATGTATTTAAGGTTCATTATTTAATCTAATTTCCCCAAATTCTGCACCTATTACTATTTAATTCTACAATACTATTTTGAAATTATTATTTCATTGAAGTAAATTATATATACATGCATATATATAAAATTTATATATGATTTTAAAATGTGTTGATTTACAATTTTTGTGGACATATCTCATCTAGTAGTAAGGTAGTAAGGAGCAATGGTGACATGAAGGTAAATTTTTTTGGTACCAGGGATTGAACCCAGGGGCACTCAACCACTGAGCCACATTCCCAACCCTTTTTTTAAAAAAACTTTGCATTTAGAGACAGGGCCTCTATGAGTTGGCTTACAGCCTCACTAACTTGCTGAGGTTGGCTTTGAACTCATGATTAACCTACCTCAGCCTCCCAAGCTGTTGGGATTACAGGGTGCACCACCTTGTAAGGCTGAAGGTAAATTTTTATTAAGCAGTGCTACTTTTCTTTAACTTCTACTACCAAACTATAGGTTTGGCTCATTACAGTCTGAAATAATATTAGTGATATTATTAGAATATTTATAAATATTAATGCTGATAAAATAAGACAATATAATGAAAAAAATAAAATTTCTTGTAAAAAATACTTTTTTTATACAAAGGCTCATTCATAGAAAATTTCATTCCTTTAACTTCATCAAACTAGTCCATTTCTTTCATCGGTCTCAAATTACTTTAACCTCTACTACTTTCAATTAAAGTAATTCTCAACATTTTCTGGTAACAAATGTTTATTTTGCTCAACTTTATCTAGTAATCCTGACACGGTTGGAGAATCTGTTTAGTCCTGTCTTCAGCAGACATTTATTGAGGCTCTACTTTCTTTCACAAGAAGAGCACATCAAAAGGAACTGCTTACTTAGTCATATTGGCCTTTTCTATGAAATACACTCAGAATTACAGCATCTTCCAAGCTGATGTCTGACAGCCATCAGGAAATGCGTAGATTTACAGCTATTTTTTGTATTTCCAGCATTAGTCCAACTTATGAAGTGTGGCAAGCAGGGTGGCTAGGTCAATAATCAGGTGTTAGTCATGAGGTAATAGAATGAACCCCACTCTCTCAGTTTAGGAGTGTTGTTTAAGCTATTTGAAGAAAAACAAAAACAAAAACAAAATAAAACTCCATAACTTATCATGAGCTGGTTAAGAAAGTAAGGAGGGACTTTTTAGAAATAAAGAGGTAGCTCACTGAAATCATGAACAGACAGGCATTCAGGACTTGGGAAGATTTTAGAATTAAGACCTGGAAAGACCATCAGAACTTCCTTCTCTCATCCCTGCTTCTTTCTGAGCTTCTGTTTCACTCTTCGCTACTGGCCTTCTCTACTTTACACCCCACATGTTAGAGAATGGCCTTGTACAGTTCCAAGTGCCATGGTATAGTCCAGTCACATGCAAAGAACCTAAGTGGTTTTATCCTGCTTTTAGTTCTGCCTTTTCCGGGAAGAAAATTTAGCTTCGTTTGTGTCTGGTGTCTACCTTGGGTCTGGCATGTACTTCTGCCCAACTGATTGAGGTCCACAAATAAGCCATGCAGCACAACATGGTTGAGACTAGATGTATACGAGCTTCACTATTCAATCTAATTTCCCCAGATTATGCACCTATTACTATTTAATTCTACAATACTATTTTAAAATTATTTCGTAGAAAAAAAAATGTGAGTATGTCTAGACAGACATAAAATAGCTATTGACAAGGGAGACTCCGAATGAGAAACACACAAATTTCATGGGGCAGAGGAGTCAGGGAGTGGCTTTTATTAGCAAAAAATGTGCATGTCGCCCATAACTGTGTTGTGGTGATCCTGGTAGGTTAGGTGGGAGGGATGAGGACTGAAAAGATAAAGAGAAGGGTATGCAGAGCCCTGGTGGGAAGTTTTGGCTAATGGAAAGGAATAGATCTGATGTAGAGAATAAGTTTGAGATGGGAAAAAAAGGAGAACTGCATGATCTCTTTAGTGTTTCTCCTGGGTACCTCTGCCACTGGATAATGGTAACCTTACTTTGAACATTTTCATTCTGAACGGTAATTTGAAAGAATGTTTCAGGACAAGTAGCGTGTGTCTATATGACAACTTGCTTGTGACCATCTTGATTCAGTGGTTGTTATTTGTTTTTGTTTCTGTACTTCCATAAATTTTGGAAGAAAGAGTCTTTAAGTGAAACACACACACACACACACACACACACACACATTCACTTTTATACTTATATTCACTTATTTGAAACCTGTTAAGTTTATTTGTACTTTTTCCTTATCTTTAAGCCAGACCCCTTTCTAAGAGAGTATGGAATTCTTTGGAAAGTGTGAAACTTGTGGTTAACCTCTGAGAATTATTATTTCCAGTTTGCATGGAAAAAATATAATTTAAAAAAGTTTAAAATGTTTCAAATCTGTGTTACAAATCAGTAAGGAACTGGGATTCAAGGGCATAATACAAGAGAAAATAATGTGAAATGGCTTAATTCTGATGTATGAACTGGAATAGTCTTTGGGGTTTATGTTCTACAAGAAAGTAAGCCCCTATCAATGTTCACTGTGGCTTACTGAACTAAAAAATTATGGTTAACATTTGTTCTCTGCAGAGTGAATGTATTAAAGAAGTATAAATTTGCTGGCTTGAAACATTCTCAGTCTAGCAATCTTCTCCACACTAAACTTATTATCTTTATTTGACAAATAATATTCATCTTAACAGCACTCTAATTTTTCATTTTTAAATAGTGGTAATTCTGTAATAAAAGTAATCTGTATATACTATCAAAATTTTTGAGAGTTTAGAAAAATAAAAGCAAAAGAGGGGTGAAATCCCATGGATTTTATATTTGAGTTCAACCCAGCCAGCTTGTCACATCTGAATTTTCATAAAGGCAGCAGCAAAAGCCAAAGAGGGTTGTGATTTGCATCATCTATGAATCACTTATTGCAAGAAATACTCCTTCAAGGAATTGCAAATTGCAGACTATGATTAGTCTGCGTTCTGTTTTCATTTTCCATCTGACAACATGTTGTGGCTGCTCTTGTTTCAGTGACTGTTATTTTCTGTGTTGTTCCTGTCCCTCTATTGATTTTGAAGGAATGGTCCTTTTGACAGCTAAACAAATGCAAATTAATATCAGTAGAGTGCATTACTACAGTGCAATGGGATGTCAGGACAGTCCGACTGTAAGAAACACATGAGTCTCACTGGTGGCCACCATCTGATCCTGAGCTGGCTGAGCTGGCACGTGGAGCTCTGAAAGCTGGTTGAAAAGGAAAGCCTGCCCTCGGGCACCTTCCAAGTCACGTTCCTCCGTAAATATCAGCTATATGGTGAGTTTTCATGGAAAGCCTGTATGTAAATTTCTTTAATTCACTTCTACCATAATTTAGGAGTAAAGCTGAGATAAATCAAGCTCGTTATTATTTTATAGCAATTAGTACATATTTTAAAAATTCAGCTTCTCCTTTTATGTTGGTTTGGTAATAAAACCCAAACTCAGTAATTAACACACAGCATTAATAAATCCCACAAGTTAACTTCCCTTAAATTCAAAGACACCAAGAAGACAGTGAACTTTGGATTTTGGCATGTCTATTCCCCCAAAGTAGCTGAACTGCAGATTTTTAAATTGTCTTTTGGAAATAATTGACTGTAAGCTAGAGATTTTGTTGGCTAAATTTTGTCCCAAAGCCATTTTTTAAAAACTACTAAGTTTCTAACTACTGAAAACAAAGAGTAATAAGGAAAGTGCTGCTGACAGTGTAATTTACAAGAGTGGTGTTTGGGGTGTTTTTTAGACTACAGCATTGAACTGGGAATTAGGAACCCAAGCTCTCTCATGCATGGGTCTGACCACCAACTCCCTTTGTAACTTTGGGTGAGTCACCACTTTCTGGTGGCTTGACTCTCTGTGGGTGTGCTGAGAGAGAGAGAGAGAGAGAGAGAGAGAGAGAGAGAGAGAGAGAGAGAG
Organism: Sciurus carolinensis; assembly: GCF_902686445.1. NCBI lineage: Eukaryota > Metazoa > Chordata > Mammalia > Rodentia > Sciuridae > Sciurus > Sciurus carolinensis. Next base: position 53,774,773 of record NC_062226.1, on the reverse strand, counting down.
ACTTTAATGAAATGGAAGGTGCTAGAAGGGTGCAGAACATCAGAGCCTCTCCATGACACTCTGGTTTTACTTTTCATGAAGATTATTAACATTTGGCAAAGAGTCGTTACTTGACAATTTATTATCCTGTTTAAATCCAGGTAGGTTAAAAGTTTAAACTTTTTATACCAAAAGTCAAGTCTCTGGTGCTTTATAGAAACCCCAGATACCACATGGTAAAAAAAAAGAAAATCATGAATTTCATTTGAAAAGCCTCTTTTCTGGCACATGGGCTCTGCATTATAATGAAATATTCCATTGAAACGTCTGCTCTGGCACGGAGAATGGAGAAAAGTCTTATGTTTGTATACTCTGTGAAGTTGAACAACAATTTCCAACATATGTTAGGAGAGGCTGCCCTCTTTGGAGATGGGAAAATGGATAGCTCCAGAGGGAAAAGAAAACCGAGCGCTGAAAAGTTTTTGTTAATCTTTTACTGGTGAAATGGAGCTGGGAACAGAGCAGCCTGTTGGCTGTAGAGAAGGCTGGAGCCAAAAGACCCAGCCCACAGGAAATGAAGGCTGTCCTCCTCAGCGAGGCTACTTAAGCAGAGAGAAAACATTTACAGTACTTGTAATTACGATGGTTTTCGGCACCTAAATTGTCATAAATCACATTTATAAAAGCCATCTTCGCACCAAATTTTGAAAGCTGCAAAATATATTCAGCTGGTGGGTAGTTTGAAACGGTGGTACATATGTTTGGAATAAATACATGTTATAATTATGGTTTTTAATACTGGGAGGTTTCTTATGAGGATTTATACTCACATACTGATGATAATGGAGTACATTGTGAACATAATAAAGTGGTGATGGGTGGTATTTGTTCCAGCATTTCTACAAAATACTACTTCCAACTCTAAGGGGTATGTTCCTATGTAAATCCCCATACATCAAGATAAAAATATACTTCTCAGTGTATTTCCTGGAGCAAACTACCTAGAGAGAAAATACCTGCCTTTTCACAACCAATTCATGGATCTTAAAACATAATTATGTCTTATTGCATTGTTGATCCCAGAGCAGTATTTGAATTAAAAAGGAGTGCCAATAGAATTGGTAGAAAGTAAAAGAGCTCTATTTTATAGCCAAGAGCATGGAGAAGTGAAATCTAGTTTTAATAAAAGACTAGTATCATAATAAGCAGATGAGTGTAACTGGTAATTAGAGTTTTTAATTACATATGTATTATCTAACACCAAAGCCAATCTTACCAAGTGGAAAATGAAGGGGGAGAGATGGTAGTGAATTATATAGTTTGGCAGGGTCAAGGAGGAATCTGAATTAACTCTATACCATTCTGATACACAGAATAACTATTTTGGGTTGTGAAGACCTGGTCTGAGACATCTGTCTCTATAATAATCTTTGATTCAGTCACTCAACAAATATTTGCTAAGAACCTCTTCTATGCAGGGCACTAGCCTAGACCCTGGGGGCAGAAATATGAGTAAGTCAGAGTCCAGCCCTTAGGATTCCTGCCTTTGAGAGGAGTAGAGCCATAAACAAATAATTACAACACAATGTATTATATGCACTAATAGAGGTATGAATGGCAATCTTTGTCTTGACATGTATTTCCATCGTAAACACTGCAGTAGATGAAAGGCATTATGGGTTTCTTGTTGCTGGGCACTGGTCAGAGAATACAGCAGTCTAGGCAAGGAACTTGTTTAAAATTGAGCTTGTTCAGCAGATTCAGAACGATATCCTATAGCACTTGGTCTTGCTTCATTTCCATAAACATTTCAAAAATGTGGATTTCTGCTTTTTGCAAACGTATATATTCCACAGGATCCCTCTTTTATTTTGAAAGTTTGTGTCTTAGACCAGAAAATGTGATTAGACTGCTGAGTTCAGAGCCTACCCTGGGAATGCAGGGCCTCAGCACAGGTAAAAAAGGCAGTTGTAGGGGAAAATATCAGGGTTTTGCTCTCTGAGTATACGTCTGTTGCTACCCCCATATTGCCACCACGTCAGAAAATTCTATCGCAGAGGTTTCATTTTGTTAACCTCGGTGTTTCATTTCTGCTTAGCTGCAAGTCATTTACTGCTTAGAACGATTAACTTCACGATCCTTTCTTTACAGCAGCTTCTGATTAGGCATGGGAGTGAGAAGTCTATAAAAATGAAGAAGGGGCTGATGCTCAAGGGGAAGCCTGTGAAGAGACATCAGAATGGAGACAAAGCCCTGTCTTCATGGTTGGCTTGAAGGTGTCTGTGGGTGGGCGCACACTCTGCCCAGTGTCAAGGACCAACGCACCGTGATGTGATGTTGATGGCAGTACCTTCTGCTTAGGGTAAGGGAACATATTTTTCCTTGTTTATTATACAGAGTGATGAAGGGATACTTGGAGTAGCATGTCACTTCCACATTCATGAAAAACTATTTGAGAGTCAGTTTGTGCCAGGCAGCGTGCTAGGAGTTGGAAAGAAAGTGGTGAGCAAAGCAGTGTGAGCTCTCTGGAAGCATATAATGCAGTAGAAAGAAAGTGGCACGTGCTCTAAAGGAAGGGAACACAATTCCACGATGGAGCAGTCAGAAAAATGCATTGTGCAGAACTCCCGCTCTGGGGAGCATTATCTACTCACGGCACGCACGGTGCTGTCCTATAGCTCCACCCCCACATTAGCACCAACACTTCCCAGGGACTGCTCCCAGCCAATGAATGAGCACACGGTCACACTAAGGGAAGCCCATTCCCACGACAGATACAACTTCTTTAACAGGCTACTTGGTAAACCTTGAGGATCTGAATCAGCTTGGTTGAGTCTTTCTTGGAACCTTGCCGTCAACCATCCTTTCTTCCCTGTCTTCTTAATGGGAGCCTGAGCTCTCAATGCATCCTCTAGCTCCCTCTCCTTTATCCTTCACAGGCAGACATGTTTTACAAGGTTAATTCTTTGTGTCTGCTTCTTAGAGCAGTAAAATGAGGAATAAGGATGCTCAGTCACTGCCTGACGGGCAGAACACCAACCTGTGTAGTAGATGGACACAAAAATTGGTGGCAGCCCAATTGGTGGAGACCTAAGTAAATGTCCTGGTGAATGGGGGAACTGTTGAAGTTACAATGCTTCAGGCATTTGACATAAAATAAGGAGAGAGCTGTGCATGGTGGCACAACCTGTATCCCAGCTACTAACCTGCAATCCTGGAGACGAGGCAAGGATTGCCAGTTTAAGGCCAGGCAGGCAACTTGGCAGGACTCTGTCTCAAAAAATTATTCTATTTTATTTTAGGTACTAAGGATTGGACTCAGGGGTGCTTAACCCACTGAGCCACACCCCCAGGCCTTTTAAATATTTTATTTAGAGACAGGGTCTCTCTGAGTTGCTAAGTGTCTCGCTAAATTGCTGAGACTGGCTTTGAACTTGTGATTCTCCTGCTTTAGCCTCCTGAGCTGCTGGGATTACAGGTATGCACCGCTGTGCCTGGCTTCAAAAAAATTTTTTTAAAGAGGGTGGGCTGGAGATGTAGCTCAGTGGTAGAGCACTTGCCTAGCATTTGGTAGGGTTCAATCCCTAGTACTGGAGAGAGAGAGAGAGAAAGAGAGCAATCCTACGTGGGCAGTGGAGTTGACTGTTACTGTCAAATTGTTCTGACACTCTGAGTAAGAATAACAAGAGACCGTTAACAAGGTTAAAGGCTAAGTATGAGGGCCAGAGGGCTTCTTTTAGTAGCATACAGAGAAGTGCTTATCTCCTTCAATGGAATAGCTGTCATAGCTGAGTGGCAGATATAGGATCTGATAGTCAGAGCTGCAGAGCTCTGAGATGCTTGATGTCTGGTGCTCAGTCAAGGCAGTTCTATTATGTTAAAATCAAGGCCCTGATGAGGCAAACTTGGGCCCCAAAATATTAGAGGGGGACATTAGGCAGGGCCATTTGAATGAATGTCCCTCAGAATGCTGATCTTGCCAACCCCCTATCCTCTCAGAAATTGCAGAGGTGCCCCGCTCTTTCCTAGTAATAACTGGTGCTTCTTTCCAGCTGGAAGACACAGCAAGACTTCTCAAAGGGAACAGGTATCTGCCTCAGAAGCTGCCTCCACCTCCTCTTCTGCTTAATGGGACAATAACTAGAGTTAAAGTCCGGCCCAACTAGCAGGAGATAAGCAGCACCTGAGCAGGAAGGAAGATGATTTTATACTGGAGACTCGATGTGAACAAGCTACCACAAACCAGCACTGGCTAGGGAAGTACTCCTGAGGTTGCATTTTGAAGATATTTGATTAAGGAGCCAGAATATGACTTCAGGACACAGGATTTAACATTCTGGCAAGAACCCCAGAAAGAGGGCGTCTTTGTTGCTAAATGTAGCTTTTAAAAAGTGTAGAAAAAATGATGGCGAAGACTGAATGAGATGGAAATGCCTAGCAGATGTCCAGCAGATGATGAAAGAATAGAGTCTGAGAGAAGTAGTCATGCTAGAATGGCTATCTTAGGTCAGGTCAAAGACTTACCATAGGAGTATATTCAGTGAGAGGGCCCAGAGGGCATACACCTTGCCAGGGACGATAGGAAAGAGCTGGTGGGGGTACCAGTATCACTAAATATTCAGTGGTGATAGGTCACAGTGTGAAAATTAGAAGACATGACATCTACAGCAGAGAATTATGTAGCATTCCCCGGCATGTTACTGTGCCCTGGTAAAGATGAAACCCTTAACCACAAAAACCAATTAACTCAGCATCTACAGATGCCATATTGGCTACAGCCCTATACTGGCTATTCTCTCAGATCAACCAAGTCAAGAAGTCAGAATGGCTCAGCTACAGCAAGGGTCCACTTAAAGGCAGAAATGGTACAGTCTGGATAAGCTGTATGGGCAGGTGACCCAGACCCTCAGCATCCACCACAGTCACAGTAGCACCTCTTCCTTGCCTGTTTATTCCATGGTAGTGCGGAGGAGAAGGAGGAGAAATCCTGAGTTTGGCTCATAGATGAGCAGATTCACTTTGTACTTGCAAGCCAAGAATGAGTCGTGGTTTCATTACAGCCATGATAAGTTCTCTTGGAAGATAAAGAGGAGTTGAGTAATCACAGCTATTCAGGAGGTAGAGGCAGGGGGAGCCGAAGTTTGTGACCAGCCTTGGCAACTCAAAAAAAAAAAAAAAAAAAAGAGGAAGGGTGGGAATGTACCTCAGTGGATTTAATGCCCAGTACTAGAAAAGCAAACAAAAGCAAAAACAAAAACAAAAAAAGAGGGAGAATCTGAATGGGTGGAGCTGCAATCAGTGCACCTGTTCACTGACGCTTATTGGACGAATGGTTGAACCAATCAATGAACAGAGAGCACAGGAGACATTGAGCTCCAGAGATCACTTATTACAATGGGTTCAATTGGAAAGAAAAGGATCACACTCTTTTTTTTTTTTTAAATGAGGCATTTATTAACTCTAGGATAAATAAAACCTTGAACAACAAATTAAAATCAAAATTAATCAGCAGTAAATAAGTATCAGATCCTACTGCCATACAGAGTAATTATGAACTAAATTTTTTAATTCACATAAAATTAGAAGGATGAGCAAAAGAGAAGACAACTGATCCAAAATCCTCATCTACCATGGAAAAAAGTCAACTGAAAATGATTAGAAACATCCATTACTATAAATACTTTTTAGAAACATGGAAATAAAGTCAGAAAGAAATAATGAAGAATTTTTTAAAAAATTTCTTCTAAGAAAGGGCAAAAAGGAGAGAGGTCTTTGAAATATGAAAGGGACCAAAAAACCATTTATGTTATAAAGCATTTAGCACTGTTGGGTTTAAAAAAATTTTTTTGCATGTAATCATTAACAAAGAAAAATAAAATCTCTCTGTTTTAAAAATAAGGGATCACCAGGATCTTGTCTGTTGACTTTCTCTTGCCACCAAATTTTTAAACATTTTATTGAAGGATTAGGAATGAAGAAAAGAAAAAAGGAGAGAAGAAGGAGCAGAATAAGGAAAAAGAAAATCTACATTAATCACATTATACTTAATAGCGTATGCTTTTTTTTTTTTATAAGATCCTTCTATAAGGATCACTCTCTTATAGAAGTAGAAACTCTATAACTTTCAGTCTCCAATAGTCAGAGGTCTTGAATAATATGGAAAGGAAAAATTGGCCCAACCTCTAATATGTAATTCCAGAAAAAGAGGACTCCATTTGGACCATTGGGATGGTTCTTTCAACGGGAAGTGCTTTCTTTTAGGATGAAGTATTCAACTAGACTTTCTTTGCTTCAATGTATAAAGTAAACCAAGTTGGGACAAAATAAAGTTAACATTAAAAGGCAGACTAGGAAGTGCATTTTCCACAACTACAGAGCAGGTGTTTGGTAACAACTGAAAAGGGATGAAAGACGGTTGCTGGGATTCTAAAAAGTCTACCTGCCTCAGAAATACTTTGCAGTGAGTACAGACGTGCAGTCAATGGCATGTTTATCTCGACAACAGGTTAAAGGACGTTGTTGGTAAATAAGCACTGTTTAAAACCAGTTGCACTCAACATTAGTCAAATTCTATTCTCTTCCTTTCAAATAAATGCTGCCATAAGGAGAACGTTAACACATGTGATGCTGTTTGATTCATTTGTAAGACTACCCATGTGGTAAAGGGTATACCAAATGCAAGTATACCAAATTAAAAAAATAGATTCAGACTTAACATATGCTGCATTATAAATTACCCTGCTGCAATCTTTTTTTTTTTATGTACACATTAGAATAAGAAATATACTGTCCAGATACAGCGAAGTAACTTATAAAATGTATTTTGTTCTATAACAAAAATGGGTGATGTTTCTGTTTGGATTATTGACGTAGATTTTTTTTTAATCACTGGTTTGACTATTCCTGAGTTTGAGCAAAAATATTTCATAGAAAGCCAAGAATTAATTTTAGTTGCAGTATAATTTTCCAGCTGTTGCAAGTAGGCATATTTTGGCATGTTGCAGAACCAGTGAAATGTAAGGAAATATTAACTAGCCGATGATTGAATCAGTTTTTATTTTTAATGGCTGAGAGACAAGATTTAAAAGCCACTGATTCTTATCTTATTTCACAGTACCTTTGCCACAAATAAAGCCAATAACTTGGTGTCGTAAAATCCTAATGACTCTCTAAGAGCCTTGGGGCATGTGCACATGGAAATGACTCCCAGGGACCTGGATGCATCTCCTTGTTTTCCACTTTGCTTGTGAGATCAAGAAAAGATGAAATGTAAAGGTTGACTTTCATTCTTCATTTCAAGGAAACTCTCATCAAATGGGCAATAGCTGAGTAGTAACCAAAATCACCTGTAAATTCAAAGTGATTATTTTTGCAGAAAACAGCCCAAATTAGTTCCATCTGAAAAATGGTCATATCTAGTCACAGTCGCAAACGACTTTGTCCTTCTCACATTGACTGAATAGCACACTTCTATCGGAGAGTAAAATAAACTCATTTGGCAATTTGTTGAATTCTCTGGTCCTTATCTCAGAAAAATTGTTTTTAATTCTCATTTAAGCATGTTTTAAAAGAATAAAATAAAATGCATAGAATACAAAGGCAATTGATTACTGAAATATAATTAGTAAAATATTAAAAACAATTTTGTGAGATTTTAATAAATGTTCTTCTTTATTAATGCATTAAATAACAAGATCTAACAGCAGGTCTACTAACTACCATAATTTCAAAATAGAGATGAATATAAACAATATTTTTGAAATATTTATAATTACTATGCTGTGTTAGAAAAATATCTGTGATTTCTATTAGTGTCAACATCACAGGTAGTGTATATGCTAATATTGCTTACATGCATTGCATTCTTTAAGAAATATGACATTAGTTAGAGGTTAGTGAAAATAATTATGTAATAGCCTTTCTGTTGAAATCTTAATGGGAGTCAGAAGAGTATAAATGATAAATAGGTCATGTGTTTATCAATACTCTAACTAAACTGAGTTGAAGTTCTTTCAGGACGACAGTGTTTTTTATTTCCCTCTTCCCTAGTTTTAGATCCTATGTTATCTATATAGAAGTAGTGTTTGACATTTATTATTCCCCCAAATGATAAACTTCACCTATATTATACTCACAAAAAGCTCTTTCATTTCATTCTTCTTTACTAACCAGTTCCCCATTTCTGAAGTAAGTGGGCAGATCGGCCCCTGAAAGGCCTCTACCTTCCCAGGTCAAAACGGGAGCCAAGAGCTGCTGTCTGGTCCTCTGTAGTTTCCAACCTCAGCCTTGCTTGAGAGACTGTGCTCCTTCTAATAAGAGGTCATTCAGTCTCCCTGGGCTCATTGCGAGCCCCTTTTGATCAGAGGCTGCTGGTTCTAAACAGCGCCAAATTATATGAGGTGGTTTTGCTTACTATGTGCTACTGTCCACCGGGGATGGAACTGAGACCACTAAAATAATTCTATGTGGTAGTCCAGGTCTAACTCATATTTAAGAGAAATATTTGGATGTTTGGAGTATTTTCACTTCAGGATAGAACTCTTAGCAATTCCCAGATGAAATAGTTTTATGTAACTTAGAGGAATCCTAAACATGATAAATGTGTCATACACACATCTTGTTGTCAAGGATAGAATTTATCCAATATAAGAGTAGACAGGTTTAATAAACCACTTAAGTGTTATAAGGCATGCTTCATACTACAATGAATTATGTCCCTATTTGTGGTTCAGTGTATATGTTCTATCATTTTGAATATTGAATTAAGAAAACCTTGTATAAATAATGTGAAAGCTCTGATTTAAAGCAACAAATGCTAATAAAATCAAATTGAAGTCTGACAGTCCTTCTGTAACTCATAGATTACTTAGGAAAGGTATAATAGGGAAGGTATTAAAGAAGGGTCCTGGAATTTTCTTTAATAAATCTATTTGAAATCATATTGAGTGCCCTAAATTTTTCAAAGACAAATCCATTAAATTTGAGAATTTTAAGCATCAAAATTATATTTGGTTTACAGTATGTTTTTAATGACTAAGTTTTCCCCAAAATACATACTTCTAGAAGATTGCTCCTGTAATTGTGTTTTCATATGCCAACTCTAGTGGTATTCCTCACACTTTTAGTGAGTTACATTTCTGCTAGAAGTTCCTGTAAGGAAAAAATATTTAAGTCAGACCAATTTTATTTCTTTTTCATATTGGAACAATAGCACAGTAGTTCGTTACATTGTTTGGGAAACTGAAGGCCAGGTTCTTTTTAAAATGATCTCAGGCTGGGCACAGTGGCGGAGGCCTGTAATCCCAGTAACTCAAGAGGCTAACGCAAGAGGATTGCAAGTTCAAGGTGAGCCTTGGCCACTTTGAGAAACGCTGTCTCAAAAAATTATAAAGGACTAGGGTAAATTGGTGGTAAAGGAATCCTGGGTTCAATCCCCAGTTTTGGGGGAAAAAAAATCAGAGCTAAGTGTGGCATCACACACCTGTAATTCTAAATCCCAGCTGCTCTGGAGGCTAAGGCAGGATGACCTGAGTTCAAGGCCAGTCACAAAACAAAGAAACAAACACAAACCTTTGATAAATCTTCTTTATTATACTATGGGTTATAGTATAATAACTGAAGTTAAGAAAACCCCTAATCAGAGCAAAGGGTTTGAAAAACACTCAAAAAAAAATTTTTTTTTCTTTAATCACAAGCAAGTAAGAGAGTATTTTAGAGAGACCTGGGATCATCTGATGAATTTTGAGGAAACCAATTCAGTGATTTTCATTTTGCTGCACTTTTATTCCTATCAAAAGCGACCTGTGTCTAGAATGGGGGTTAGGGCACAAAGTGTCAGAATCTTCTCTGCCTTCGAGAGAGAAAATCCTTTTGCTCTCTGGAAGTGCCACCACAGCACTGGCAGCTTCATTGTGTACCCCGATGTTATATAAAACATCACTACCTTTAAAATGTATGAACCAACCCAAATTTGCATTGAATTTTTCATCCTTTGATCCTTCAACACAATATCGTTTCACCATGTCTAAGAGCTTCAAAGCTTTGGCTTGAGTAGTAGCCAAACTCCAAGCTGAATTAGATCCTGACTTCACAAAATCTTAAATCTTTTTCCATCTTAGCCTCAAATCTAGCAGTTTTATCTGAATTCATGGACAGCAACCATCATTCAACTACTTTAGTCATTTTGAGGATAGGGTCTGTAGTATGAGTACCAGTTTGAGCTAATGAGACTAATGTTTTCAAGAAACAGGCAGAACAAACACTCGATAGAAAGGAGTGTTGCTCTATAAAGTAATCCCTTTGGGAAGTTATATACTTAGTCCAATAATGATGTTATTTCTCAAAACATTTTTGGAGCTTTTCCTTTGGCTTTCAGAGAGAGAGTACTGGTTGCAAAGGTAAACAAGTTTTATTGCTTTATAGCTGAGTAGGTATAAGTTTCGGCAGCAAAATCAGCTGTGCAGAAAAGAAAAGAAAAGTAACTTTATTTTTCCTAACTGAATTTCATTTCAGTCTTATTCACTGCAGTTAATTTTTGCTAATTATTTATTCAGTCCATTCAAGACTTTTCACTCACCCTTTCCTCCCTTGGTTGGCCTTTTAGTTTGGGAGGCATAAGTCATCCATGGGAAGGGGACCTTGGTCCTCAGAATTATTGTTTACTCATGGTGGCACCCTTTTGTTTCCAAACAGGGATCCAGCCCTGGTGATACCCCTGAGCTGGCCTTGTTCTCCTCTGGGTCATGATTACTGGGCTGCTTGAGGTTCCCCAGGCTCTCTTTTGTGCCCCACTTGGGGGGCGGACAGGGACATACAGGAAGTGTTCGGATGCTCTCTCGTGCTGCTCTGGAGCTCTGGGACCCCAGGTTGGAGCTATATTCTGCCCATGATGCTCCAGTGCCCATGGCGTCCCTCCTTCATTTCCCCTGTTGGGCTGGAGCTAGAGGAGCTATGAGAGGCTCCTCCAAGTTTCACTAAAGACACCAGGCACAAATCTTCCTTTGCTCCATCCTTATACTAATCAAAACTTCTTTGGAGGTAGGACAAAACCCCACACAGATAATCATGCATCATTTTTGTAGAGTTATTGCTTATAGTACTAACTTTATACACAGGGTCTTTCAGGGTTTTCACTTTTCTTTTGCCTCTCCAGTGTCTTTATATCAAACTTCTCTGCCATGAGTTTCAAGGGTCATATTGTAAAGGTTAGGGGCATGGATGCTGAGCCAGACTTGCTGGGTTTGAACTATCACTCCATCGGACAATAGATTTAGACCCTGGGACACTCTCTGTGTCTCAGTTTCCTCATCTGTAAGACAGGAATGATGGTAATAGTGTTTATTTCCTGATGTTATGGGGATTAATGAGTTAATATTTACAAAGCACTTAGAACAGTCCCTATGCATAGTCATTAGTATGTATTATAGGTTACAATGGATAAATAAAAAATCCATAAGCCCCAAAAGGTAAGTTTAGATATTTTTCCTTTGGTGTCCGACACTGTCTGAGTGGGATGAAGGACAGAAATAGGAGGAAAATTTAGAGAGAGATGCTATTGTGGTTAATTTTGTGTGTCAACTTGACAGCCATGGAATGCCCAGATATTTGGTTAAACAGTATTCTGATTGTGCCCATGAGGGTGTTTAAGGATGAGATTAACATTTGATCACTACAACCAGTAAAACAAATTGTCCTCGTCCAATCCATTGAATAGAACAAAAATCCAGAGTAAGAGAATTAACTCTCTTTGCCTGACTGTCTATAAACTGGGACATCAGTCTTTTGCCTTTGGACTCAGGCTTGGACTATAGCATGTGCCATCAGCTCTGCTGGTTCCCAGGTTTTTGGACTTGCTCCAGAACTATACCATTAACTCTTCTGTGTCTCTGACCGGCTTACTGCAGAATATGGAACTTCTTGTCCTCATAACCACACAAGACAGTTTCTTTTATCTATGTATCTATAGTTAAGTGTCACTTAACAATGGAGGTACTGTATGAGAAATGTATTGTTAGGCAATTTCATCACTGTTTGAACTTCAAAGAGTGTACTTAAACAAACCTATATGGTACAGCCTAGTATGCCCCTAGGTTATATGGCATAGCTACTTCTAGACCATGAACCTATATAGCATGTTACTGTACTGAATGCTTTAGGCAACTGTGACACTATTGAAGTATTTAGTATCTAAACATAGACAAGGTACAGAAAATACAGTATAAAAGATAAAAACTCTGAAAGTTTCTCTAAGTAAGTCAGTGAGTGTAAAATGAATATAAAGGCCTAGGATATCACACTCCCATAGACATAAAACATTGTATTCTTGGGCTATACTAAATTTATTAAATATTTCTTTTTAAATAATAAATTAACCTTAGTTTACTGTGACTTTTTTACAAACTTTAAATTTTTTGAACTCTTTGACTCTTGTTAAAATAGCTTAAAACATGATTACATTATACAGCTTCACAAAAATAATTTGTTAATTTTCTAAAGAAAATTTATTATTATTATTTTGCTTTTCAATTTTTTTTTTTTTTTTGTTAAAAACAAACACACAAGCACATGGTAGCCTAGGCCTACACAGGATCAGGATCACCCATATCACTCTCTTGCACTTCCACATCTTGTCCCCCTGGAAGGCCTTCAGGGGAGATAACAGGGTGGAGCTGTCATCTCCTGTGATAACAATGCCTTCTGGAGTCCCTACGGAAGGACATGCCTCAGGCTCTTCTTAAGGAGTTGTCACTCTTCACAGAAATGTGCCTATTATCTGCTTCTAAGCAGATAATGCAGCATGAACATTCCTCATTAGTAATGAAAACTGCTATCGGGCTCCATGTTTTCAAAGTCTTCTTCCTGCTCTTTCTCTTCCTCCTCTTCTCCCTTCTCCCTTCTTCCAGGGCCGGGGATTGAATTCGGAGCTTTGCACCTGCTAGGCAAGCACTCTACTACTAAGCTACATTCCTAGGCCCTCATGTTTTCAAACTCTTAAGGAGCTCGCTGAGTTCTCTAAAAACTTCTGCTAAGTGCTGTACTATGAATTTTTCTGGGAGTTCTTTTTCTTTGGCAGTTTCCTTTTCTCTTGCCTCTTCTTCAGCTATGTGTTCACCAAGCAATAGGAATTTTTCAGTTCCACTATAATCTTATGGATCCACCATTGAATATATAGTTCATCATTGACCAAAGCATCATAATGTGGTGAATGACTGTAAACATATTCCTATTGGTTCTGTTTCTTCACAGAATCCAGGCAGATGCATAGAATAGTTTAAAATACTGCCCAGTCATCATCATTTCAACTTTGTCCTCTTCTCTTTATCCCTGTATCTATTTATTTTCTCCCCATTTTGTTTTATTTACTTCTTTGCTTGGCTTAGTTTAGCTGACTCAAGTGAAGAGTAGTACTGAATAAGGAAAACCAATTGGACTGGATGAAGTTTGGAGTTTAAGTCACTCATGATACATGTATCTGGATATGGCCTGACAGGATTTTTAACCCTGAAAAACTGTGGATGTTATGAGTTTAGAACATAGGACACAATAGGCTAGACCTATTTAGAGCCACCTTCATATCCAGCATGATTAGGATTGATGGTGTTAGGCATTTATTAATTTCTGATTTTTCAATTACATTTTTTACTAGATTTATTTTCAGCAGAAACTTGAGATAAATGATATGATTTATTTAAAATATACATTTTTTATTGGCAATTTCAAAATTGCTCACATTAGAAGTTTCAGGTTCATGAGGTTCTATTTGTCAAAAAAAAAAATCTGCTACCATGTATTTTATCTTGCTTCTGTGATTTATAATGAGGACTGAAATTCAGAACCTTCTGTCTTCTAATCCTCTTTCTAGCATTTTGTCTTGCTGCTGTCTTCAGCATGTCACTTAATCTCTTGACTTAGATTCCCCATTGGTGGAATGAAATCATTAATAATATTTGCCTCCTACAGAATTGTTGTGAAGATTAGTCGGGTAATGTTTGTAGAAATTCTTTGACCATGGAAAGAGCCATATCACATTGGAATATTACACCGGGTGCTGCCCACATTATTCTTTCATAGAACAGCTACTCTTTAAAATGTCCTTCAAATGAACTTTGCAGTACAAAAAATTTACTATTTGTGCATTATAAGTTGCTACTTAATTTTTTGCTTTACTTATTTAAGAGGGAGTTTCTGTATATTGTAATCATTCTTCAGTTTTTCATGGTGCTATCTAAACACATTTAAACTCATGTGTGCATGCACACACATATACATCTAACTATATAATTATCTAAGTGAATGGCCTGATGATAGTATTTATAATGTACGATGTGACTTTATATAGATTAGCAATTTTAATTATTCATCTTCTATGTGTGATGCCATATTTTTCAAGAATCTAACAGGGGATTGCTAATTTGATTCCTCCCCCCTTTTTTTTTAAAGAAGCAAGGACATATAGGGACAAAATAAAATAAAAACATATGTTTAGGTCTTTCATTTAGCAAAAAATGGCATGCGTGAATACTCTTCTATTCAACTTGGAGTCACTTCAAAGTAATGACATAGCAGAAATTCTCTAAGACATGTTTCATACTTGTATTATCAGATTCCACTGAAAGATACTGCTAGATGTCAATGGGAGTTATATAAGTGTGTCAATTTTCTTATTTTACAGGGTTTTTTGAATATCCAGAGGGAAAATGAAATGACAAATAGGCTAAATATTTTCTCTGATTCCATTATTCTTTGCTTTTTTAGTTCACCACATCAAAGTATGCCATGTAGTGTGCACCCATCCACTGATCATATCGAATTAAATCAAGGAGGCCGTGGGGGCGTATCATATTTCCCAAGTGATAAGCGTTGTTGTAATTTTCCAGTGCTTATTGCAAGGAAAATGTTAACAAATAATATTAGTGAGTGATCACACTATCTTGAACCTAGAAATAAGGAAATTTGGATAGAAAAAATATACTTAGCACCACTTTTTACTGCTAACAACATTTTTCAAGACAAGTAAGAAGGATTTGGAGTTACAAATGAACACTAAAAAAGATGGGTACAAGTCCTCTGGATGGAAGAGTGTGGAATAGGGAATATAGAACCAGGGGCTTGGGATTCAGGTGTGGGGCAAGAGAGGGAATAGTGGTGAATGACATTTCCTAGGTGGACAGTAAAGGAAGAATTACTTATTTAAATGTGAGAGTTAGCAGGATTCCAACTTTAATGTTTTCAGGATCCTTTTTTCCCTCCTATTCTTTTGCTATTAAAAAAATTAGTAGTAAGTTGGTCAGAGACATGAATCTGCCAAATTGCAGCTTACAATTACCTAGATGTCCCTCATGAAAAGAAGTTTAAAGAGCATATTAGTTTTCTTTGTAGCTTTTAAACCTTATCTTTAGAAATTCTGATTTGTACACTGTTTGAAATAAAGACACTAAACTTAAAAACCCCACCCACAAACTTTTGAAAAGTTTGATCTAATTCAATTCTTCTACAATATAATAAATTTTGAGTTGAAAGATTTCTAAGGAGGAAGATGTTTCAAGGTTGTGCAGAACTTTAAATAGGAGGATGTATTTACTGCATTGCCGCCTAGCAGTGGGACTCATTTGAGATACACACACATGTACAGGAGCCAGTAAGTGAAACGTCAGAGGAACAGGGCCGCCCTTCTCTGCAACGTGGTTTCCATCAACTGTGATTTCCTTCTTAGAGATTAGCCTCCTCTTCTTACCTGAAGTTTTAAGAACATAAAATAAACAGAAGACCACACTCCCTGAAAAGAATTACCTGACACTGATTGTTGTTCCTTTTCTGAAACTTAAGTCTGTCGGGGGGAAAAATGCTCCCCTTCAATCTCAATTCCAAAGAAAAGTCTCTGAGTTGGCCAGGAATTTTGTAAGCTCAGCGTCCTCCAGGCCAGACAGAAACCTGAGGCCTCAGATTTTTCTTGAGCTGGCTTGGGTCTGAACAGTCAAATAAGTCTCTCAGAAGGAGAATAATTAGGAGCAAGTACTTTGAGAGTGCACTCACATCTTTTATCACTTAGAGGTAACTAACTGCTCCTTTACAGAGCCTTCCTTTTCCTTTTCCTGAATATGTATCTGACATTCATTAGGACGTGAAAACTTAAAATGTGTTCCTGAATGAATAGTGCTTCAGAATTCAGAAAAGGAGACAGGCTTTCACAAAAATATGCTGATTGTTTAGTTGTAAAATAACGAGTCAAGGGAACAGGGACATACACTGTTCAGTCCAGCTCATAGCATGTGGCTGCCAGCTCACCAGAAGAGATCACATAGTTTGGCCTTGCTAAGGACCAGACCACAGCCAGGGATGGCAGGGGTAAGGAGGAGGGCATGTGGCTGAAACATACCAGCTTGATCGCTGCAGAGCTCAGCAGCGGGATCTGGTGGTCTCTATGGGACACACAGTGTTCATTCCCCTCCAGCCAAACCACTCGGTGTCCCCCGGAGCCTGCCGGCTTCGGACACAGGCCCCTAACACCCCTCCTGTTGAGCTGCCTCGGCTCTCCCTGGAATCTCTTGGCTTAGCACCTCTCTGCCCCTCCCAGCTGGACCACTCCTGGGACAGCATGTGCTCTGTGTGGAATAACAAGGTTAACTGGACAGGGCTGAAGAGTCCTGCAAAGGGAGTGTCTGACTGCAGGCCACATGAGAGGAAGGAAACCGGAGACCTAACGGCCACAACTGGAGGAGGAGGACCCAATTCTTCTAAAGAGTTCCAGTCCTGGCCTGCTTCTCCGAGATGGGCTGTTGAGTAGACTCTTCTTTCCTCCTAAAGGTAGAAATACGAAACAGCATCCCTTAAGTGTGAAAAGCGAGGAGGGGATAAAGGGCGGGTGTGGCCGTCTTCAGGATGTTTTATCTCTAAATCTATTCTTGGGCAAAAGTTTTGAGAAAAGCTGAATCACTCAGCCCAAAGAAAGCCTGAGGAAGTATAAAGAAGTCTTGGAAATCCCCTGGGAGAAAAGTACCAGGTAGAGTTTGATTTTGTCTTTGTTGTCAGGTTTTTGGCTCTGTCACCTCACAACATGAGAGGTTCCAGGCAGAGAGGGACAGCAGGTGATTAGGAAATGGAGTTGCACATACCGTAAAACCTGGTGCAGAAGGCAGCAAAGGAGGGCAGACTGCTCTCTGAAGGTGTTCATGTCAGGGAAATCAGGGTGGCACCCTGGCATGGGCCATGAGGTCAGAGTCCTTCCCAAGAGGGAATTGAAACTGGAAGAGCCCGGAGGCATGCAGAAACCAGCTTCAGGAACCAACCTGCCGTCAAGCAGGATCACGGGAGAGCTTGGTGTCTGAAGACAAGACAAGGCAGTCGCTCAAAGCAGACTCCAGGAAGTCATAAATGCTGTAGGAAAAAGCAAAGGCAAGTCAAAGACCCTGAAAGCAGTGATGAGACAAGTGATATGAAAGAACTAAAAGCCAAAACCAGGTGTAAGGTTCAGGTCTAGGGAGTGGCTGGGAGTGAGACCTCAGGCAAGCCATCTGAGCTGCAGACTTGTGGTGCTTTCTGGGAAAGGGAAGGTCTTGATCCCAAGGCACTCTTTCACTCCAGCCAGAAAATTTCCTAGATAAGAGGATTACTTTTATTTTTGTAACAAGCATGTCACACAAATAAGTGTTGGGAAATGATACATTATTCCTCATCACCTCTCACCTGGACTGTTGCACCAGCTTATCTTGTCTTCCTGCTTTTGGTCTTCCTTCCGGACAATCCATTCCTTATGTAGCTGCCAAAGGGATTCTTCTAAAACACAAGTCTGATCACATCTCCCCTTTGCCTAAACCCTTCCACTGCCTGCCTATTGTTCATGCAGATTCCCTAGGTGTTTTGGTGAATACTAATTCTGTAGGGCAACTGGTGGAAGAGGGTGTGTAGTCAGTGAAGTTGGGAATTCTACAAGGCTATCTTTCCTTTTATTAGAGATTTCCAATGGAGATGTATTTTAAGGGCACTGAGAAGGTCTGCAGCAATTGGCTGTATGTTAAGTATTTCAACAACTTTTTGAAAGTATTCACCAAATACTTTACTTTTTAAACCATGGAGCAACCCTGCCTCTTTTTCCATAAAATCTAAGACATTGTTTGAAAATGCTTTGAGAAATACTGAAGTACAGAGGGAAAATCCAACTTGCTTCGCATGAGGTATACATGGGTCTTTGTGGCCTGGCCCCTCCTCCTCTGCTGCAGCTCATCTCTCATCAGTCCTCCTCTAGGGTTTTACGCTCTGGCAAAACAAAGCAGACCTTTGTCCTCACACCTATCACTGTGTTTCAGACTTTTTTTTTTTTTTTTTTTTTTTTTTTTTTTTTTTTTACAAAAACAATCTCTCTGCATCTTCCCTCACCTCCGTAAAAGATTACTTATTTTTAAAAATTCTGCTCATATATCACATCTATAGGAAGTTGTCTCTCCTTCACAGCAAGAGTCAACAAACTTGTTCCGTAAATAGTCAGATAGTAAATATTTTAAGCTCTGAGGCTCACTTAGTCTCTCTCACTACCCCTCAATGCTGCCATTATAATATGAATATGTAAGTGAATGGACGTGGTTGTGTTCAAATAAAACTTTATTTACAAACATAAGCATCAGGTTGGATTTGCCTGTGGACTATAGGTGGCTGACCCCTGCTTTACAGTCACACTTTATTCATTGTTTGCTGAAGCAGAAGTTAAGTCTCTGTGAAAAATCCATGACTTTCCAAGTAAGAGCAATATGTGGATGTATTTAGTTAGACCTGACACAAGGGCAAAGAGAAGGGCAAGTCTAACCAACGAAGCATAAGACACTGCTTAGGGTTGTTATTTTAGACTCTTGTCATCCTAGTTAACTACAAGAAATTTCTTTGAAAAATAATGTAAAATTAGGAACTCTTCTATGATGTTGGTTTAGGAATCAGCCGTTAGAAAATACCATCAGAGGCAAAGGTGTCTATTATAAGCTGGCCAAAACACTACTAAAAAGGAGAACTCATGTCGAAAGTTCTATGCCTTCATTAGTGGCTTAAAGTGAATTTCTATTCTTCTAAACCACTGTCTGAAAAATAAGATGAACTATATACTAGCAAGAGTTGTGTTGGGCCGGATGAAACTGACTGCCTCGTGAGAGCCTCGCTGCAGGCTCAGCTGATGAGATGGTCAGTGTTTCAGGAACCAGAAAGGAGCTGAGTCAGAAGGCCAGGGGAGAGTTGGATACCTGTCCTGAAATGCAAGTGACCAGAAGAGCATGACCAGGAATTGTCTCTGGGGAGAATGGTAGACGGACTCTGATGAAGTAGACACAGGTGGTGAAATTCACAGAGCCTTTGAGGTTAAAAACTGACAGGAACAAACGGGCCATGGAAGGGGTCAGACAGAGGGGATTGCAAGTCATTTTGTTGGAAAACTGAATTCTCTTGAATGACAAGATCTCTAGCTCCAAAACTGCCCCCTCCTGTCTTAAAGCCCCACTTCTCTGCATCCAGCCTTGTAATGCTAAAAACTATAAAGGCTCACTGTCCATTAACATACAGGCTCCCTATCCATGCTTTGCAGGATATGGAATTATTATAGGGGTTTGACTTCCTGGCCTCCCTTGCTTGTAGGTAGAAGCATGAGACTGGGTTCAAGTCAATGAGATGTGGGTGGAAATAATTTACATCACCTCAGGGCCTCACCCATAAAATGTCCCACTGGTTCCTTCACACTCTCTATCCTGCTGGCTAGATTTGGGCAACAAAGCCTCTATCAATTTAGGGGGACTCTGCAGAGCATAAAATATCCCTTCTCCCTTCAAACACACAAAACTACCAGCATAAACTTCTATTGTGTTAAGCCATCTGGATTTCAGAGTTTGTCTTTTATGGGGGTAGCATTTGCTTGCCCAGTACAAGCAGATAATGAGCATTGCAATAATAAAGAAAGGAGTTCCACTAGATAGAGCAATCCTAGAGAAGAATTCGGAATCCACTGAGCCCAAAAATGTGACCCTGCAGTTTGTAAATAAGCATTATTTTCAATCTCAAATAAATGTTTAATAAATCATGGTTTTGTAAGTAAATTTTTACGTATGTCACCACATATACTTTCAAATGAATCAACTGGAAAATTCCATTTCTTTTAGGAGCCTTAGGAAACAAACACCCAGTGGAGTAAAAGTGAAAAAATAAAACAAAAATCACCAAACAAACATGAGCAATATAAAAGCCTCTAGGCTAAAAACAACCCCCAAAGTGGAGTTAAGGCATTTCCAAGGGGAAAAAAATCAGGAATAAAACTACTGGACAACATGAGAACATAATTAGCTAGATCAATTGTATAGTATAAAGAGGCCATTGTCAGCAGGTTGGTATGGAAAACTAAATTTTATTATGTACCCCCAATTCATCAGGGAACCACTTTAAAAAATGACTTAAATTAAATTTTTAAATTTTTATTTCTATTTTTTCTTCTTAAAGGAATTATTGGAATAGTGTGATTTTTTTTCTCTTTTCTCTTCTTCCCCCTCCCTCCCTCCCTTCCTTCCTTCCTTCCTTCCTTTTTGCGATACTGGGAATTGAACCTAGGAGTGCTCTACTACTAAGCTACATCCTCAGGCTGTTCTATTTTTTATTTCCAGACATGTTGCTAATTTGCCAAGACCAGCCTCAAAATTATGATGTTCCTGCCTCAGCCTCTTAAGTAACTGGGATTACAGGTGCATGCCACCAAGCCCAGATTAGAACAGTGTGATTCTGAGGAAAGGTTTTCATAGGTGAGATTGTGTTTGCATTTTTATGACCAAAAACACCAAAGCACAGAATTGTTCATAGACATTCTAGGTGACACAAAATCCAGTTTAGTCATTAAAGGCAATGTAAGCAAAAATAACCAAAACTGTTTTGGCACCATAATGGAAGCACAAATAACCAGGACAGGAGCAGACTTCATGGATCAGCAATGACTTTTATTCAGCAGCAGAGTCAGGCATCAAAGGGGCTCACTTTCTGGGTAGAAAATGGCCCCCAGTTACAGAATGGGTCTGGGTTTTTATAGATTATACTGAGAGGTGGCTTAATCACTTCAACAGAATATCTCGGTTCTGGCATTCAGGAAAAAGGTTGTAAAAGTTTGAAACTTGTTTGGGCAAGGATGGAAGGTCTAGAGCTCAGGCCCTGTGCTTATCTTGTCCTCTAGGGATCATTGTATTGTCATTGGGACAGGATTAATATGTGGCTTCCTTGTCACTGGGAAAGAATTTACTGGGAAAGGATCAATATTTGTCCTCTTCCCAGGGACTGACATCTTAGGATTGATGATTGCCTTCTTCCCAGGGATTGTCTTGTCACTAGGAAAGGATTTACTGGGGAAGGATCAATGTTCTGCCCTCTTCCTCCCTCCTTCCTCCCAGGTCACACTATCTTGGGGGTTGTCAGTTTCCATATCCTTCAGACAAACCATGCATTTATAAATAATCAATCATAGTTTATTAGGCCACATGAGAGAAGCACAACTTTTAAATGGTAACAAAAGAGAAATCTTTCTAAGATACTCATTATCATGATGACACTAAAAATTACTCTTTTTTCTAGAACTGAAGCAGTACAGTGTGGTGGTTAAGAATATAAGCACTTTTCTTCATCTAGATACTATTATGAGACTGAAAAGGCAAAACAAAATGTGATATAATAATGGCAATAGATATTTCTGATGAAGAATCATATTCAGGATATATAAAAACTTCTAAAAACCAGTGAGTGAAAGATAAACAACCCATAGAACATTGGGCAAAAGATTTGAACCAGGTACTCAATGATTTGCTCAACATTATTAATCGTCAGAGAAGTGCAAATTGAAGCCACAGTAAGATTTACACTTTCCAGCAGAATGGCCCAAAATAAAAAGGCAAACAATACCAAGTATTGGAAAGGATATAGAATAACTGGTATTCTCATGCACTACTGGCAAAAGTGTAAATTGGTACAAACATTTTGAAAACTGTTTGATAATTTCTAATAAAAGGAACATACACATGCTCCACGAGCTAGCAATTAATCAATTGCACAACACAAAAGTATATACATATGCTCCAAAATACACAAGTAAGGATCTTTATAGTAATTTTATTTTTAATGCTCCCAAACTGGAAAGTACTCAAATTTCTCTCAACAGTAGAATGAATAAGTAAATTACAGTATGATTATATATTAGAATTCAACAATTAAAATAAAATAACTATTATACACAGCAGTCTGGTTGACTTTCACAATCATAATGTTGATGAAAGAAACCAGACCTGAAAGAGAAGGTATTGTATTATTCTATCTATAAAAAGCGAATAAAGAAGCAAAACTAATTAATGTATGGTATTAGTTGTTGGGATAGTAGTTATCTCAGGAAGGGGTAATAACTAGCAGGGACACAAAGAGGGATTTCAGGGGAGCGCTGGTCATGCCTCTACTTCTTGGATAATACTGCCCTAGTGAAAACTTGTTGAGCTACCACTTAATTTTTTTTTTTTTTTTTTTTGGTCTCAGGCTACTTATATGTAGAATGGGGATTATATGATATAATTGCCTCCCTTTTTAGACTGTTAGGATAAATGTGACAGTACACAGGAAGTTCATATCACAGTACAGAGCACAGGTTTAGCACTTAGTAAATGTGAGCCGTTGTTGTTATCATCATTTATTCTTGGGAAGACCTGTTGATAAATGTTATCTTAAAATGAATCACTGGATCTGAGGTAATAATTAGAATAACACAAAGACCATCTGTTATTTTTATTTGCTTTATTATTTTTGACTCTTTGACCTTTAAACTAGGGAGTTTCCTCAGAAAAATTAACATGGACAACTCCCCAAAGCAAAAGAAAGTTCATTTGAAAACCATAGTGTAGGCCCCACTAATATAAATATTATTACTTCGAAGGACATCCGTAAGTAGGTAAAGTGCCTGAGGAGGAAAAAAAAATGATCTGATTTCAATTATGTAAGCATGAATTCTTATTTTAAAATGGTCTGTCCTATAGTGCTCACAACTCAAGATAGAAGGAATCAGTCAATTTATCCTTGTATGCAATGGGATGTGATATTTTTATAGTATAACTTTTTATTAATTAATAATTTCTAAATTTTTTTACCCTTCTGCTGTACTGTTTACTACTGTAATATATTATCCAATATTTAAAATAATCTCTACTATAATTTTGTGATTACACATATTCACCCTATGTTTGCTTTTATACCAAAAATTGAGTCAAAAAATTCAAACCTTAACCAACAGTATTAAGTTAGGAAATTTAAACAAGACTGAGGCCCTTTCCAATATTGGTGCTTGATTTAGTACTTTTAACTAACAGATCCAACCATACAAATATGGTTGAAATACTGATTTCCATATTTGAAGTTAGGAAATTCAATGGTTAATTTTTTTCCTTATTTTTGTTTATTTGTTTTGTGGTACGGGGGATTGAACCCAGGGACCCTCTGCCACTGAGCTTTACTCCCAACCCTTTTAATTTTTAAATTTTGAAATGGGGTCTTGCTAAGTTGCTGAGGCTGACTTCAAACTTACAGTCCCTATGCCTCAGCCTCCCCAGACGCTGGGATTACAGGCATGTGCCACTGGACATAAATAACCATCCCTGGCTTTAGTGGTAACTTTCTATAGTAGCCACAAGAATCCTAGAAAAGAAAAGCTTTCTGGTTTCATGCAGTTCCAACTCATTTGCACCATGTGACAACAGCATTTGCTTAAAGAGAGTTATTGTTATCAGTTATCATTTTTCATTTATAGTCAATTCTCATTTTGTAAGCTGAAAACCTCAAGAGGGAGGGGCTATGTCCATATTATTAATTATTGTATTACCAGTGTTTATGACAGTGCCTGGAGCCCTGGGAAATGTTGAATAGATGTTTCTTGTGTTAGTGAATGACTGTTAAGAATGGAAATCATTGGGTAAAATCCTCAAGCAACACATGACTCAAAAATAATTCATTAAAAGTATAAAATTAAAATAATTGAGATTTGGGATTAAGATTGGTTTGTATAGTCTGGACTTTAATTGCAGGAAAAAAAAAACAAGGAAATTACTTTGAACATTTAATAGCTGTGGGATTTTCTTCATTGTCTGATCTCTTTAGTGTGATCCAAATGAGAGGCTTGGTATGAAATGATCTACCAGAGGCAAACGCCCTTGGCTCGTCCTAGAGAAGAGATGCCTGCTCGCCCAAGTGTGGTAGTTTGGTGTGGGCAGATATAGGAAGGATGTCTTACTAGAATTGGTTCCCATGGTGGACTCTGGAAGCAAGGATGAGGCTTCTTTACAACTGTATGTCCACTTCCCAGAGCAGGAGAATGTAGGCATGATCATCAAAAGGATTTTCTGAATAACTCTAAATGGAATTAAAAAAAAAAATTAGAATGTCTCAACTATTTCAGTTTTCAGAATATTTTGTTTAATTAGGGTTTTCTAGTATTGGACTTCGAAAAATGATTTTGAAGTTGTATTACAATACAAGTGCCTGATACCCGAGATATCTTTTGTTATTCCAACAACAAAAAGTTACTTGTAGGGGCTGGGGAGATAGCTCAGTCGGCAGAGTGCTTGCCTTGTAAGCACAAGGCCCTGGGTTTGATCCCCAGCACCCAAAAAAAAAAAAAAGTTACTTGTAACCATCCAGGTCCTCCTTTCTTTTTTCCTATTTACCACTCGACTTTGGAGATTAAAAAAGCTATTTGACACTTTATGTATTTCAGTGCAGCTGGTACCTGGTATATATGTAAAGTAAAAACTTTGATATTTGATTGGTACTTATGCTGGACAAGTATAAATAAAATTGTCCCATTCCTAGAGTCATCAATTTATAAGGCAGAAATACAATTCAATAAAGAGAGAGCAACTCGATCTTCATATTTCTGTGTCAGCAGGTTACCATTTTGTGAGACGTGGCAGTGCCATGAGTTCCTTTACAACTTTTCATCCAGCAATTATTAAGTGATTCAACTACACAAGGGTTTATTGGCTCTCAGCTACTGTGTGTCCTTCTCTAACTAATGCACCATGATGATTTACCATGTAGGAGACCTCAGGAAATTTTTTGTTCTTTGTTACAAAAGCTAGAGCAAACAAGTTTTGGTTTTTAAAATGTTCAATTTCTTTTTCTTTAAATTCAGTTTGGTCTCCAAATGAGGCTGCAATTTAATTTGCACCAAAAAAATATTTTTAAATGTCCTATTGACAAAGACATATAAGACATATTATTATCATCTGTAAAGTTAAGGGAAAGATAGTGTGTATCAAACTTTCTTTTTCTTCTTCTCCTCTTCCTCCTCCTCCTTCTCCTCCTCCTCCTCCTCTTCCTCCAACAGTTTCTCTTAGTTTCTTTGGTGTAGAGCAACTCCTTTCTAGTAGTAAGGAAGCTCTCTGGTATATCAATTTCATCTTTCTCAGCATTTCAAATCATAGGTGGTAAGATACACATCACAGAAAACTTACCGTCCTAACCCTTTTTAATTGTTCAGTTCAGTGACATTAAGTATATTCACATTTTTGTGCAACTATCACCTCTATCCATCTCCAGAATTCTTTTCATCTTGCAAAACTGAAACTCTGTACCTGTTAAAAAATGCCTCCCCAGCAATCACATTCTCCTTTCAATCTCTATGAATTTTCCTACTTATGTACCTCATGTAAATCAATCATACAGCGATTACTCTTTTATGACTGGCTTATTTCACTTAGCATAATGTCCTTGAGTTTTATCTACATTATGCCACGTGCCAGATTTCCTTCATTTTTAAGGCTAAGTAATATTGCATCATGTATATATACTTCATTAAAAAATCCGTTCATCCAATTTTCAATTGACAATGAAAAAATTTCCCCATTTTAATCAATGTTTTTATTGTTGTTGAATGGACACTTGTGTTACTTCCACCTTTTGTATTTAAGTCCTTGCTTTCAATTCTTTGGGGCCTATGTCCAGAAGTGGAATTATTGGATCAAATAATATTTCTATGTTGAATTTGTTGAGGAACCTCCATATAGTTTTCCACAGTAGCTGCAAAATTTTACCTTCCCAAAAGCAGTGCACAGGGATTCAATTTCTTCACACCATCACCAACACTTACTTTGTTTTCAAATTAAAAAAAAATACTGTAGTCATCCTAATGGGTATAAAGTGGTGTCTCATGGTTTTTATTTTATATTCCTGATGATGAGTGATGTTGAGCATCTTTTCAAGTGCATTTGGTCTATTTCCTATGAATTGAGTAGATACTGAATAGCCATCAAAATGATAATTTTCAATTGACAATGAAAAATTGCTCCTTTAAAATTTTTTTGTCATTTTTGAATAATTTTCTGTTGCCGCCCACGGTATTTATCAGAGGGGCCTGGAAATAAACTATTTTTCCTATATTCACTAATTTATAGAGGAAGAGAGACTTTGAGAGAAAGATAGACTTTGCTTAAAGGAAGAGAAACTTTGCTTATCAGGAAGAGAGACTTTGCTTAGAGAGAAAGTTTTAGAGAAAGAGAGGCTTCTACGCTTATCACAGATCTATTTCTTCTTAGTTCTGCTGCTTCTTCTTAAAGGTGCATCCTGCATCCTGTGAACTAAGGGTGCGTCTATCTGAGGTGCTTCTTTTCAGAGGTGCTTTCTATCTGCTTGCCACTTCTTCTTCTTCCTTTCTGCTAATGGCTTCTACTCCGCTTCTTTCTGCTAGCTGCTGCTCCTTACTGTGGCACCCCAGCCCACTGCCCGCTTATATTCCCTCCAGGAGGCGGAGGGCGGGGCCACGCCAGTTGCTATTATGAGAAAACAAGTGATACCAAGTTGATATAATACTTGAGTGCAGCAGTGCCAATTCACTATAAGTTAGTGTAAGATTTCCAGAGGGGTGATATATACTGTTTCTTCTGATAGGGGAGAGAATAAAAAAGGGGAAATAAACAAACAAACAAAAAACTGCTTCCTAATTCCTAATGATGCAATAAACAATGATGACTTCCATGTTAAAGTGGACTGTCAACTTCTTTTTAATATTATTTTTAGTTGTAGATGGACACAATACCTTTATTTTATTTACTTATTTTTATGTGGTGCTGAGGATTGAACCCAGTGCCTCACACGTTAGGCAAGCACTCCACCACTGAGCTATAGCCCTAGTCCCCGGATATCAACTTTTTTAAATAAAGGGAAGAATTATAGCCAAAATATGTCGGATGATGTAAATACTCAACTAAGAAAAAATATGTAGATATTCACTATTTCAAAAATAGAAATATGGTGGCTGGCGCTGTAGCTCAGTGGTGAGGCACTGGTTTAGATCCTCAGCACCACTAAATAAACTAAAGATCCATCAAGAATTAATAAAAATATTTTAAAAAATGGAAATATTCTGACATTTTAATGAAAAGATAAAGCAACATATAAAAAATTTCCCTTATTTAAGTAATGGTCTGGATTCTGAGCCTGGATCCATTATTTTCTAGTCACATTAAGCAAATACTTTGCTTTTTCTGAAATTTAAATTCTAAGTCAATTGTGATTAATACTAATTGTACTGTCATTAATAAAACCTCCCTGTGCTAAATCTTGTGATCATAAATGTTAGGTGATACCGTTTATCATGCCATTCTTTATAAATCCTCATCATCAGGCATTCTGACCCAACAATGAGTTAACTATGCAACCTTCTACATCACTGTGCAGAGGCAAGTAAATGCTGATGGTGCTCTCTACCCAATCCAAGGACAGGAAATTAGTCTCTAAATGTTTCCCCCAATTGTTCAGCTACTACTAGAGCAGCAATTGTCTTGCCAGTGGAGTGATCGCTCTTGGAAGCAATGTACACTTAATTGACCCAGTATGAAGGAACAACCCTTTCAAGGAAATCCCTAGGGATGGATTATTTTCCTAACAAATACAGACCAAGTAATGGTGGTTTCTCAATGACTGAGAGACTTTTGGCAGAACAAAAACTTGGAAGTTGCAGTTTGCAGTGGTGTATGCAAATCTCAGCATAGTAGGTCCCTGCTAGGTATCTGAAGATAGCATAACAAAAGTATGTTGTTTTGTGGTGAAAATAGAAAACTAAATATCTAAGCAACAAATAGGAGTTGGGTTAGGGGGTGGCAAATCCTGAAATGAATGGCACAACCTGAATGTTGATGTTAGTCCTCCTCCTCTTCTCTTCCTCCTCCTCCTCCTCCTCCTTCTTTCATATATATATATATGTGTGTGTAAATATATATATATATATTTACACACACACACACACACACACTGGGAATTGAACTCAGGGCACTCTTCTACTGAGTTACATTCCAGTCTTTTTTATTTTTTGTTTTCAGACAGGGTCTCATTAAGTTGCTGAGGTTGGTCTGGAACTTTCGATCCTCCTGCCTCAGCCTCCCGAGTCACTAGGATTTACAGGTGTGTACCACCACACCTGGCTTTGTGTCATTTGTAAACAATACTTTGGTACTCTCTCCAAAAAAAAAAAAAAAAAAGAAAAAACCATCAATGCTTCCTGAAAGTTGCATGAATGCAACTCTCTCATATGCTCCTGACATGTTATTTAACTAATGCTACAGTGTAGGATCTAAATATCTCTGAAATAGATATTTTCAAGTGTTAGAAGCACTTAGCCCTTTGAAAGTGGCAATGATCATCATTTTGAAATTATCTCCATGCTTTATTCACTGTTAATAAGTTTTGATATAAACTGTGTAAATGGAGAACAGAATCTAAAATCAGACTCTTTTGGGGTTGTGTTCCTCTGCAGTCCAAGAAAAAAGGCTGTTTACATGTTGTATTACTCCAATGCCATACATTGTCTCACAGGGATCATTTTTCATAGCTATTCTTTTCATTTTTGGTATTACTTACAAAATTTGGGGGGAAGAGATCATTTGTGTATGGAAACTCCACTTTGTTTATGTAGCCTCCTCAATTTTAGGTAGAGTAAATGTATATTCCTGCCAATCATAACATTCTCTTCCCATCACTTAAATACTTTGCAATTTTCTATAAGCAGCTTCATATGTACCCTTACTTTGTGATTTAGCAAAAATTGCACATAGCAATTAAAGCTGGCAGGCCATATTTATATAATAAAGTGTTACTTAGCACTTACAATAATATCAGAGGGTAGGGGAGAGCAGTGTTAAACTAACCTCTGAAAAAATGAGGTTGGCCAAATATTTGCGAATTTTATTGTTAATATGTTTGGCTGGTTTAATATTTGTAATAGAGGTTTCATTTGAACTCCTATTTTTCCTACAATTTAAGGAAAGCATGTAGAACTCCAGGCATTCTCACCTCTGTCAGAATTTTATTGATAGGGATGGCTAAAGTCAGGAAGGGTCAGTGCCCATCCCCCGCCCTGTACTGTTCAGAGGATGGTACACAGAGATTAGTTAATATGTGTTCTCCTTAATTTTATATCTGCTTTCAATCCCCCCGACTTTTTTTAACATGGGGAATTTTTTTTTTTTTTTTTTTTTTTTTTTGCAGGGGGCGGGTCTGGCCTTGGAAGAGAAGACTGGTTCAGGTGTGGACAGTCATTCTTCCGCATGCTTATTAGTCACAGGCTAGGGAGTAACTGTGCTGCGCCCTGGAAGTCTCAGACTGAGAGTGACATCCAGCATGACATCAGAAAACAGGCAGAATAATCATGAAATTATATATATTATAACTAATATAAAGAAAGGCCATTTATCTCTTGTCCTACAGCTTTTTTTATACTTTTAGTAAAGCATCCCATTCAGAGGAAATATAATTCTTTAAAGTCTTGAAAAATAATATTTTTATTAGTTTCTGTAGGTTCTACAAAGGGAAGCAATTACATTTCACAGTACTAGGTAAAATTTCCTGAAAATTCTTATTATATTGTTGTCTCCTCAAAGGTCCTTAATCTTAGTAGCAGATTGTTAGCTCTTTTCTCCACTTTCTGAGAACTCTGGCTAGTCTGAAGTCTCTTTATTCTCTCTCTTTATAGATTTTTCCTTTTGGGTAACTTGGTATCCTTTTTTATGTACGGTGATCTTCTAATCGATTCTGGTAGTGTTAATTCTGCAGCTCTACCTATTACTACAATTGTTAGAAAGAGATCCAAGTCTTATAACATGTCTGGCAACCAAGAACATTCCCTTCCTGGTAGTAGAGAGAGGGTAAATGCTTTTATTTTAATAGTTTTGCCCTGGTCTCATGTGTTACTGGATATATATATATAATGAAACCCACAGTAGATACCTTCTGGAAGATGGCCTCTTATGCAGTAATGATAATCCACTTGATCAGGAATGAACCAGCACCAGGAAAGAAAAGTTTGCCAACCATGATCAAAAGTTATAAAAAAGTATAGCAAGTTAACAGAAAACCCTGATGTTATTTGGAAACACTTAAATCTATACCAGATTTTCAGATGTAAAATGAAAGTATTACAATTAGGGAGAAACCAGGAAAAAAAAACTGTACAGTTTAGGTAAAAATGAGGCAATAATTGGAATTTTGCACTTGGTTTCATTGGCTGCCAACAATCTGAATGGTGCACAATGAAATCCATAAAACATGTTGCCAAATCTCTGGTCAATTGAAACTGCTGCGTTTCATTCTTCTCTGGTAAAAATGTCTTAATTTTGGCCATGTGATGTTATTTGTCTCATCTGGTTTCTTGGAGACTAAAGGTCTCTTGTTAACTATACTAATAAATAGAGGAGGCAGCAAAGACACTGGGGGAAACAATCCAGCAACAACACCCACTGAGGTCACCGTGGTAGTGATGACCAGCAACCGGGGGCCCCTCTAAAGGTTCAAGGGCAAGAAATGTGGAGCTGTTTTAAGGTAGAAACGAACCAGTAGCTGGCTGGGAAGGAGGGGCTGTGTGATGAGTGAAGGGTGTTTTGGAATCACAAGGGACATGGTGTTTTGGAATCACATGGGACATATCTTCTACATATTTAACTATCTTTTGTGAGCCAGTTTCCTCCTCCTTAAACAGGGAATTATGGGTTCAGTCC
Organism: Sciurus carolinensis; assembly: GCF_902686445.1. NCBI lineage: Eukaryota > Metazoa > Chordata > Mammalia > Rodentia > Sciuridae > Sciurus > Sciurus carolinensis. The sequence goes on along the minus strand of NC_062226.1, from coordinate 53,743,781 downwards.
TCAGCACCACACACAAAAAGTTTCTATGTCTGTGAATTTAACACATTTTATCAGTTCTAAAATGCTGTCCCCACCCACATTTTAACATCTTCAAAACAGGATGTGTTGGGGCTGGGGAGATAGCTCAGTCGGTAGAGTGCTTGCCTTGTAAGCACAAGGCCCTGGGTTCAATCCCCAGCACCCAAAAAAAAAAAAAAGAAAAACAGGATGTGTTTTATAATCAATAGTGACCAACAGTAACTTTAGTCTCAAGGTAGTTATCATTGCCTGTACATGTGTAAATGTAAAAAATGCCAACACCCAAACTGTAAAATGGGCATAGGAGGCTTGGACGAAAATTACAAGTACAAACAATAAGACTAAATCGTGATAGCAAAGTGACGAGGAGGTAATGAACCAGATGTGTGCAGCAATTATCTGCAAAGTTGGAGTCAATGTCAGCTGACTCAGTCTGACAACGATCATTGCAAAGCAGGCTTAAGGACCCAAGACCAGTGGTTTATTTTTGTTGTTCTCTTAAGAAATACTACATCATCAACGTTGTTGATGGACACAGGACAGTGTTGTATTGGAAAATGCAGGCAACAACAATTCTGAGTGGGAAAGTAATTCAGAAAAAAACCCCACCTCTGAATGTGCAGAGGTTTAGGCAAACTTTAACCCACCCATTTCACTTATATTTCCCTCTCTATGTGTGCGCAAGAGTGATATGATATTAAAAGCTGAAAGAGTTTTTTCAGGAAGTGGAAAATGAACATTATATGTGACAAGGAAGTCACATGTGGTGGCACATGCCTGTAATCCCTATAGCCTGGGAGGTTGAGGCAGGAGGATCAAGAGTTCAAAGTCAGCCTCAGCAACTTAGTGGGGCCCTAGGCACCTTAGTGAGATCCTGTCTCTAAATAAAATATAAAAAAGGGCTGGGGATGTGGCTTAGTGGTTAAGTGCCCCTGTGTTCAATCCCTGAGATCCAAAAAAAAAAAAAAAAAAAAAAGTGACAAGGAAGCATAGCTTTGTTACTTAATCAAAAAAATACTTTTTGCTTTCCTAGTCTCAAAATACTCCTGTGTCTTACTGTCAAGTTGTCTTAGAGTCAACAAGTTGCACTGTATCAATACAAATCCACCTCTTAAAGCAAAAGCTCTCCATGCTGCCTAACACAAAGAGCTAGTATAAGTGGACATTTGTGAAAGGACTCTGAAAAATATACTTCAGGTACCTGTTTACAATTTGTAGCTTCTTCATGTGGTTAATGTGAGAATTAGAAACGATCTATAAAAAGGCTCTATGTTATAGTTCACATATGAGGTGTCTCCCAAAAGCTCCTGTGTGAGACAATGCAAGAAAGTTGAGAGGCAAAATGACTGGGTTATGGGAGCCTTAACCTGATGAGTACATTAATCCCCTGATAGGGATTAACTGGGTAGGAACTGTAGCCAGGTAGGGTATGGCTGGAAGAAGCGGGTCCTTAGGAGTAGGGCTTTGGGGTATATATTTTGTCCTTGTTGAGTGGAGCGCTCTCTTTCTCTCTCTCTGCTCCCTGGTGTCATGTCCCCCGTGGCTCCTCTGCCACATTCTTCCACTATGATGTTCTGCCTCCCCTCATTCCCCAAGGAAGGGAGCCGGCTGTCTATGAACTGAGACCTCTGAAATGGTGAGCCCCTAAATAAACCCTTCCTTCTCTAAAACTGTCAGGTCTTTTGGTAGCAGCAACGAAAAAACTGAGTAAAACACCCTAGTTTCTGGTGTAAGTATATCCTCAATAAATACTAGACATTATTATAAATCATAAAAGGCATAATCATATGTGTGCATAGAATACATATAACTTGGGATAAGTAAACCAATTATACACTTGTACAAATCAAATTTAATTGTGGGATATTAAAGTGACTTGCCTAAATCACAGTTTGCTATGCTAGAACCAAGACACAAATTGAGTTCTCTTGATTCAATTTATTGTCATGTCTATTCATTTGATTGTCTCATCTCTGGGCAGGCTACCTCACTGAATCTCTGATACAATATAGGCCAATCACATGTTCATTTACCTTACCCTGGTTCAATAAGACCTAGGAAGTTTGAGAATGAGCTCAAGAGAGCTGTTTACACAGAGCAGCTAGTTCCACCTGCCTTTCTACCAATGAGAATGTCTTGAGAGCCTGTGAGATGGGCCTGGTGAGTATTTCCTTTTCTTGGTGGTCTCATTTGTCAAGTGCTTCTCATAATGTGACCATCATACCTTATTGAGAGTGATTATTGTCTTTAAAGATATGTGTTTTTCATGCACATGGCTCTTAAACACAAGGCAACTACTCCACTGAGTGTTTAATAGAAAGACAACAATCTGTCCTAATACAAGAAGAACAGCAACCAGCTGTGTTGGACTTACAAAGAGACATAAATCAAATGCACTTAGGGTTGCTTGCTTGTATGTTTGCATAAAGACTTCACACAGTGCTTCATAGGCCAAAATATTTAAGGAATTTTCAAGGGTACTTTTAATTGTAGTCTAAAAATCTCTGAACTTTGGGTGAATAAAGAACATAATGATGGGTTTGTGGGTTGGGGGTTGATAAGGTGGACCAGAGAGGAGAAGTCTGAAGCAAGGAAACTTGTGGAGATTACCACAACCCTTCAAGCCAATGATAATAAGAGCATCAATCAGGACAGTGGCAACAAGAATAGAGCAAAAGGGTCCAAGGGTAGAGATATGGAAGAGGCAGAAATAACCAGTGGAGCATGAATGACCAGCCATGGAATATTCTAGAGAAGGAGTTAAATTTTTACTTGATTGTTCTAGTCTGCTAGACTAGGGTAGTGATTAGGATAAAAATGACAACTGAGACAGGGAACATACATCATGAATCATTTGATCAGTTTAAGGGGAAGTTTAAAAAATCCAAATTAAGGGGATAGATTGAGTTGGAAATACTACAGATGGAGATGATGGTGGAGTGACTGAGGTGTCTAGTAGGTAGAAAATATGAGACTTGTATTTGGGAGGCTCTAGGGCTCCATATTTTGATCTAGTGAAGATATAACCTGCCTTTAGTGGACTCAGAAATATAAAATGAAATAGTATTAAATTTTAATATCCAAAATTACATTGGCCCTAGTCCCACTGGCTCATTGCCCAACCACAGCTCCACCCTATCTTATTCTTTGTTCCTCAGAAAGCACAGCCTGGGGCAAAAGCTTGTAAGCCATTTCTTTGTTAGGGACTACAATCCTGGGTACCAGACTGGAGGGAAAGTGGGAGTGAGGCAGCAAAGGTGGGAGCCAATATAAAAGTGTGCTAATGAGACAGCCACCCTTTGGTATCAAGGGAGATTGATTACTCAATCTTCTAAGAATCCATATAAATAACTAGTTCTCAGGAGAACCCAGTGGGAGGAAGTGGGATGAAATTATTCTCTGGCTCCATTTCACATAGGTCAAAGGTTTGCACTATGGGATAATAACTCACACTTTCAGGTGGTGCTTGTGTAGGTACTATGAGAGTCTCATGGTTTCTAAAGTCACAGTATCCATCAGAAAGCCATGGGACAAGGGACAAAATGTAGCAAGTATGGCATGGGGTGAGAGCCTGTTGGGTTCCATCCCACAGACTCAGGACTGGTCACCACAGTCATGTATGGTAGAAGCAAATTGCTAGAGGCTCTGAAGCTAGGGAAGGTCAAGAGAACCTGAAGGGTGAATCTCCAACTAAGGGTGCCACAATAAACAGGAGAGCCTCCCCAAAGATGCTTGATCTGGGCCCACAAACCAGTCTGCCTACTTACTTCATCTACTCTGATTTCTTCCAATTTGGCTTCCTAGGCCTCTGCTGCCGCCTTGAGTTGCCCAAGAAAATGGTGCTGCCTCTGTGGGCAGGAATCTTGAGGAAACAGTGGTGTCTGAGCCAAGCCTGAGGTCCCCTGATGCTGCCAAAGCTGCTACTTCTGGGGTATCAGAATTGTTCTGGGTGAATGTGGAGGCTGGGAAGAGGAAAGGGGAGAAGAACCCAACCTCCAACCTCCAACCTCCTGCCACATTTTGTCACCAGCCCCTAAAAATATTTCTTTTATTAGTTCCATAAAGTCCCATAGAGAGTATCTTCATCAACTTCCCCTTTTCATTCCTTATCTTCTTCAAGCCATCCCTCTCACTCTACCACACATCAAAGCCCCGGGTATCTTGTAGGTGCAGCAATATTTCAGGTACATGATAACCTCAAAACACACATAAATGAACACATTTCTTTCCCCTTAACTCCTTACCTCCGCCAAGAGCAAACAAACAAAAACGACCAATGACAAATGACAAAACTATCCCTCCTAACCAAACAAAGGCAAGAAGCATCTCAGAGAGATAATTTTAAGTGAAAACAGGACACAGGAATTTATGTGGAGAATAGCACACTGAACATCTGTGCTCAGATAAGGACACTTTTCAGTTTCTCCAGTATCGTGGATGGTTACTTTTATTTATTTATTTATTTGTAACCTAAAGGACCTATTTCAAGAGCTGGGGATATAGCTCAGTTGGTAGGTTCAATCCCCAGTACCGCCAAAAAAAAAAAAGATCTATTTCAGTGACCACCGCCTGATAAAGAGCTGTCCTATGGCAAGAATTAATGGAAGTCTCTAATTTAGAGAGAAAACTGCAGAGAGAATACTTGAAGTTAAATATTACTACATGTTAGATAAAGGTCTTAGCCTGGTTTCTCTCCAAGACAAACCGGAGCAAAGACTTGCATAAGGACATTAACCTGGGCATTTGATCTCAAGGAGCAAGAATTAGAAATAAGTAAAAATATGGAAGGAGAAAAAGCCAGACAAAGACCTGCTATCAAATCATTTCTGACTAACTGGCAGAGGAAAGGTGAGAAGAACCCAACCTCCAACCTCCAACCTTCTGGGTCCTTAGGAGGAGCTATGTGAAATGAGATTCAGATCTGAAAGGGAGAAGGAAACATTGATCCATGGGTCTTGTCCCCACTGGTCAAGCATGGCTTCAGGTACATGGATATACCTGCATATTTATATTGCAGAATTCCTGCAGGTGATCCAGCAGGAAAACTATGATGGGAAGCAAGAGGTACCTGTTAGGAACCCACAGTGAGGTGCTGTGTGTTGCACTAGTGTGAAGTTGGTTGGGATGGTGTGGATATTGTTTGTACCTTGAATGTTCCAGTGTTGGAGTGTGGTTGATCTTTAGGAGGTGGTGCCTAGTGGAAAATGATTAGATCATGGGAGCACTATTCTAGGAAGAGGTTGATATAGATCTTACAGGTCCAGCTTATTTCTTACATGGGTGATTATAAAAGAGGAAGCCTGCCATGCTCCACTCTCTTGCTTCCTTGCTTATTTCTTGTGTACATGGCTTTTCTGCTTTGTTCCTCTGCTATATCGTGATGCAGCCAGAACTCGTTAGTACACCAGCCATGCTGCTTGGATCCTCCAGCCTCAGAATCAGGAGCCAAGCAAATACTTTTATTTTATAAGTTATCCAGCATCAGGCATTTTGTTATACCAACATAAATGAACTAGGACACTGGTGAAGCCTGCAAGGATATGGCCATGACAGCATTGGCTGGAGGAGAAAGTAGAGTTGAGTGGATCTGAGTGGTACACAGGAAGTATCTGACCCATTGAGATTTCACCCATGGAGCAATGGAAAGAAACAAGGACTAGGACAACATATATACTTGGGATGCTGGAAGTAAAGCAGAAAGGGCTTAGAAGATACCATTGGAAAGCCCCCAAAATTAAGAAGGAAAATGATAATTATATAGTAAAAATAATAATTATAGACACATTACTAATAGCAGTAATAGTGATAGTAGGGGCAGTAAGCACTGTGTAAATGTGACATCTGAGGCAGGCACTCTTCTAAGCTCTTTACATACATTAATTCATTAATTACAACCCTGTGAGATAGGCATAGTTATTCTCCTGTTGCACCAGGGGACACCAAGTTATGAAAAGTTCAGGTCCACAGCTCATAACTGATGGAGACAGGATTTGATTCCAGAGCTTATACTCTTAACCACCTCACCCTGCTGACCCAGGGAGTAGAAAGAGTATCTGTGAGACCAGAGAAGAGGAGAGTTCCACAAGAAGGAAGCGGGCCAGGGTGAGTTTTACTTAATAGGAAGAAGAAAATGAAAACTAAGGGAAGACTATCTGATTGTAACCAAACAGGCAACTAGTCACTTTTGAAAATGTAGTTTGAGCTAGGTAGTAAGCCAGAACATGGACGACAAGAGAGAAGGAAAGAGTAGGGCCCAGGTCAATTTCTGGAGACATTTGCCAGTAAAGGGGTATTAGTGTTTTATGTTAGTGCAACACCTCCATGTTTCAAATTCCTAATAGAAGAGGAAGATCTTGTACCAAGGGAGGAAGACAATTAGAAGGACCCCAAAATGAACAAGCAGACCACAGAGCTCTCAGGTACAGAATATGTCCTTCGGGTGGTGTCCTCAGGCTAAATGCCATCAAGGAAGGCTTACAAGGCAACACAGGACCCACTAGAGAATGAGGAAGCCTTTGGAGACAAGACTAATGAGCAGATTTTCATTCTCATTCTTTGCCATTTCTGACTTCCCACAAAATGGCAGAAAGGGACACACTCTCCTGCCAACCTTCTCCTTTCCCTCCCCCACCTCATTATCTGAGTTCAGTCATTATTCTACATTTTCTGTGCCTTTGGAGAGAAAAGCCAGCTCTTCAAACCATAACATTGGCAGCAGTTTTCTTCCTACAGTTTGTAAAAATTAAATCACAAATCAAAAGAATATGAGCCAAACATGCCACAGCCATTTGGATTTACATGAAAGGGAAGCCATCAACACCTCCCTATCTTGGCTGATGAATGTATCTGATACTTCAGACTTATTTCTTGGTTCTTTCATGACCACAAGACCAAAACTAATCAGTCCAATTAGACAAACTTCCAGATTATAGCTCTGAAGTCAACTCAACAAGTAACATATCCAGCGATATAATTTGCCAAGTATAATTCAGAGGATGCAGTTGGAGGGGAAGGAGGGGTGAAGGGGGAGGAGGAGGTGGCTCCTGATTTATCACAGCAGCTAAAGCTGGATTGTAGTTTGAATACAAAACAAAGAATGAGACATAGAGTTACATTTGGGGCACTGAAACTACTGATCATCATGTTTTATTGATATTTAAAAAAAAAGAAAGAAAGAAGAGAAAGCAAAACAGGTTAAGAACACCACTCAGAAAAGGCCCTTTAACTACTTGCAAAATATGGAAAACACATTCTAAAGGAGTAAGTTAAATGTAAAAAAGAAAAATCCAAAGTAGAATATATAGATAAATATTTATCTGATTATAACAGTAAGATGATCTTTTATAGCATTGAAAGAAAAAATATAAAGAAAGAACTAGATTAAGAGACCTTACCACATGAGTACTTAATTTTTCTGTACTCCATAAAAACCATCATAAACATATTCAAAACCTAAGATTAATGGAAAAATATATTCACAGCACATGATTATTCAGTCATTTATATCCTTAGTTACACTTTTAACTGGTATATTGGGATATAATTCACATACAACACAGTTTGCCCATTTAAAGCATACAATTAATAGTTTTATTATATTCACAGAATTGTGCAACCATCACCACAATTTATTTTAGAGTATTTTTATCATCTCAAGAAAAAACTTTGTACACATTAAAAGTCACCCCCATTTCCTCCCAGCACAACCCCCGCCCACCCCCCGGCTCTCAGGTTGTTCCATTTTCTGTCTCTATATATTTGCCAAATATACATGGAGTTACATAAAAATGTTGTTCTGTGCCTGGCATCTTTCACACTGGGGGAAGTGTATGATTCTCTTACAGGGTATTTGGGGAATGCATATGACTAGTTTTAAAGATGTTAATAGTGTTTTCACAATAATTGTTATTTCAGGAATTTATCCTAAAGAAATAATCAGAGATGTGTACAATGATTTATGTACAAAGAGGGTTATGAGATATTATTAGCAATAAATAAAAATGGAAAGAATTCAAATGCTTGATAATAAGTAGTAAACAGATAAATCCTTATCCATCCACTGGAATATCATATCACCATAGAAAATTAATTGCTGAGACATTCAATGTCATAGGAACATACTCATGATATATTATTAAGTGAAATAAACATGTATGATATAATTCCAATTTTTTTCAAAATTTATATATCTATATGTAGAAATAGATTGACCAATTAATTGATCTCCTTAATGGTTTATTGCTAGATGAGGAAATACGAATTCAGGTGATTGTTTTCTTCTTTATACTGTTTTCTGTTGTAATGGCAAAAGGAAATTTCCCCTATGCCTTCTGAGGTTTCACTGGAATAAACTGAATAAAGCAGATTAATTGGAGAAAGGACGCACAAATTTATTATGTGCTTTGAGGCAATCACATAATGTAATTACCCCAGCCCAAAGTGATTAAAAAACTCATATACCCTTTTTTATATAGGAGGGGGAAAGAATGGGATACATAAACAATTTTTTGGAAATGGTATATGAATTTTAGGGAACTCAATGGATTTGGAGAACATTCAACAGTCTGGGACAAAATGCTTGGCCAACAGAACAGAAATGGTTTATAAACTATTCTTTTTGGAATATTCAATGGGACCAATACAGTGTGTGACAAAAGATAGTCCATGTGTGTTGGCAGAGTTCAGTCTTTCTTCCTGAGCTATGAATTTAGTCTTCTCTGGCTCTCAAGACTGAGACAACTGGGGATCTGGGAAGGGAGATAAGGAAAATCTGCAGAAAGCCCTCCTGGTACTTGCAGGTGAGTGGGGTTGTTGTCCAAGGAGAGAAGCAAATCGAGCTCAAAGGGATCTTGATTCTTAGCCGATGTTTACAGTCATTTTATTTCCCTTATGTCAAATTTCTCAGCTTGCCCAAAATGCCATATTTGGGGGTCATCGTTCTCTGAGTCCCAGCATTATTCTTTAATGTTTTAAATTAATAAACATTTATTATGTTTATGATAACCAAAAGCCATAAAATTATTAGAACAACTTACTGAATCTGATGTTTTATCCTTCTCAGCTAGGATCATTGCAGCAGTAATCAGAACTCAGACTTCTGGAAGTATTGGGGAGATTGCATGCAGTTGTTAGTAGCTGCGGGTGGACGTCACACAACTGCAAGAGGGAAAAGTAAGAGAAACTGAGGGTTTCTTTTGTTTTTTTGGTGCTGGGAATGGAACCCAGGTCCTCACATATGCTAAGTACGTGATCTGCTGAACACCCCTGGCCTGATTTGAGGATTTTCTGTGCTCTGTTGCTAGCCTAGAACATGCACTGTACTTTTAAAATCTAGGAACCGCTGAGAGGATGGTGCAGTAAGTATTGAGAACTGAGGCTGAGGGGTCATACTGAAGAGAAATGCTGGAAGGACAATGATGTGCACCACCAGGGACTCAAATTGTGAATCAGTCACATGAGTGGAGTGCAAGGAAGGCTGCCTGTCAGGGAGCAGCGAGGGAGGGAGTGGTCACAGAAGGGCTGTCCGATGACAGTGTATTCTGTCAAATTTCATACAAGCTCCAGCCCAGGCCTCTAAATCTGCCTGGATGTAAAAGCTCTCTGCAGTTCTGCTCTTCCCAAGCCTGTTTCCCCCTCTGGGATTCCATGGACTTGTTTATAAACACTAACATTCTCATTGCTGGAGGTGACAGAAGTATGCTTCTATCTCCTGCAAGCAAGAGCCTTTTTAAAAGTTGCACTGGATGACACTGAGGATGAAACCAATTCTACTTGTAAAGCACTCCAAGCAGTTTGGCTGAAGCACAGAGTAGAAGGGAGAGCGCTGGAAGATGAAGTTGGTGAGGCAGGTGGGCCCAGGCTGTGGAGGGTCTTGACTGTGGAGGATGTAGTTTTATCCTGTGATCTGGTCAGCTTTGAACTCTATCTGCAATCTGCCACCTAATCATTGTATGACTTTGGGCCATTTGCCTTCTTTGAACTTCAGTTGCTTCATTTGTGGAATCGAGATTTTGGTTTAGGTAACTGTTAAAATAATCACAGCTCTAAAAGTATTAATCTGCTCTCTACTTCATAACAAGTAAGCAGATGCTTTCCTTGCCACATCGTCCAGAGACTACTGGTCTCAGGTGCATGAGCCACAACTGAGTAATATTAATAGTCTCAACACATACCTACACACCCTAGGCAATTTTTTCCCAGATGTGCCCAGGCTCCTGGAGAACATGGTCTAAATTCTAATCCAGAACTACTGGGGAAGCCAGGAGCTCCTAGCTCCTTTCCTTTTGAATAAAGTTTCAAAATAAGCTTCATACTCAGACTTTTCATGAAAGAAGAGATCCTATCTCCTGTGTACCACTCTATCTGTCACCACAAAGAAATTGGCCCAGTAAATATTTCTTTAAAAAAAACATTTTTAAGGTTTTCAAGATGGCGGACTAGAGGGCGGCTGCATTTCATGTTGCTCCAGGACGCAGGAGCAACTATCTCCTCAAAAGAGGAGATAGTGAGAGACTTGAGACCAACTCAAAGCCGCCGGGTGAGTCTCTCCCGTTGGGGAGGCGTCCCGGATGGGGCGGTAGCCCCGGAACTCAGGGAACTTTGTGAAGTAGAGTTGCTCGGCGAGACGCCCCTCCACCCGCTGGAGCGGTAAACACGGACAACTGGGATCATCGTAGAGGAGGCGGCTCAGCACAGCGCTTGGACTCGGAGCAACCACTGGGGCTCCGGGCGGCTGCCTGAGGAGGAGCTGCATGGCGAGCTGTTTGGACTCAGAGGGACCGCATCTGAACACCGGGGGGTTGCCCGGCTGAAGAGGAGGAGCACGGCGGGTCGCTTGGTCTAGGAGTGACTGCATCAGAGCCACAGGCAGTTGCCAGAGGAGGAGGCGAGTGGTGAGTTGTTTGGACTCAAAGCGACCGCTCCTGAATGCCGGTGGTCTGCCTGGAGGAGGAGCGCGGTGGGTCGCTTGGTCTCCAAGCGACCGCTCCTGAACACCCAGGGGGCTACCCCAAGGAGGAGGAGGAACAGGGTGGGTCACTTGGACTCAGAGTGACTGCCTAGGGCTACGGGCGGTTGGCGGGAGGAGGATATGCGAAGTGAGTTGCTTGGACTCCTAGTGACTGCGTCGGAAACCGGGCGGCTGTCCGGAGGAAGAGGTGTGTGGCGGGTCTCTGGGTCTCGGAGCTATTGTACAGGGCTCCAGGTGGCGGCTCAGAGGAGGGACCGCATAGCCAGGCGATTAGGTGCAGAGCAGGGTCCCAGGAACGGCGTCTTGGTGGAAGAGCCGCACAGAGACACGCCTGGGGCGGAGCGAAGTTTCCAGGACTGTGGGCAGATTCTCTTAGGAGAGGCAGCCTAAGGAGACTCGTCTGCGAAGGGTGAGGCTCCCAGGCCCAGGAGGTTGGTCCGGGCCCCTGGGAACGTTGCAGAGGAAGACAACCCAGCCCAGGCGGTAGTTGTAGATTGAGGGGAACCTCTAAGAGGGGAACTGACCAGTGAGACCTCCCCACCGGGTGAGTCTTCCCTGCTGGGTGAGGTTTTCCCACAAGGACGGTAAAACTAGAGACACAGGCTCAAACAAGCCTTGCCTCAGCCTGCAGCCTAGTTCCCCTTTGGATGACCATTGGTCAACAGGTGGAGGCACCTCTGCCCACTATCAGGGAATATACGCCACCTGAGGGTCACCAACCCTAGAGAGGAAGCTTCCTTGTGGAGCACCGCATTATCAACTTCCTCCAAGACTGCACGCTACTGAAGGATAAGAGGGGATATACTAGCAATCTTCAGGGACATTATAAGTCAAGAGAGGAAATCTGCAATATCTTAATGACCCACTGATTCCTGAACAATATGAGAAAACAAGGGAAGAAAATGCCCCAAACAAATCTAGATGTTACATCAATAAAATCCAACGACAGCATGGCAGAAGAAATGACAGAAAGGGAGTTCAGAATGTACATAATTAAAATGATCAGAGAAGCAAACGATAAGATGAAAGAGCAAATGCAGGCATTGAATGATGAGATGAAAGAGCAAATGCAGGCATTGAATGATAGCACCAATCGACAGTTAAAAGAGTAAATACAGGAAGCAAAAGATCATTCCAATAAAGAGTTAGAGATATTGAAAAAAAACCAAACAGAAATCCTTGAAATGAAGGAAACAATAAACCAAATTAAGAACTCCATAGAAAGCATAACCAAAAGGATAGAACACCTGGAAGACAGAACCTCAGATATTGAAGACAAAATATTTAACCTTGAAAACAAAGTTGAACAAACAGAGAAGATGGTAAGAAATCATGAACAGAATCTACAGGAACTATGGGATATCATGAAAAAGCCAAATTTGAGAATTATTGGGATTGAGGAAGGCTTAGAGAAACAAAGCAAAGGAATGAACAATCTATTCAATGAAATAATATCAGAAAATTTCCCAAATCTGAAGAATGAAATGGAAAATCAAGTTCAAGAGGTTTATAGGACTCCAAATACACAAAATTACAACAGACCCACACCAAGGCACATTATAATGAAAATACCTAACATACAAAATAAAGACAGAATTTTAAAGGCTGTGAGAGAAAAGAACCAAATTACATTCAGGGGGAAACCAATACGGATATCAGCAGATTTTTCAATCCAGACCCTAAAAGCTAGAAGGGCCTGGAACAACATTTTTCAAGCTCTGAAAGAAAATGGATGCCAACCAAGAATCTTATACCCAGCAAAACTTACCTTCAGTTTTGACGATGAAATAAAATCATTCCGTGATAAACAAAAGCTAAAAGAATTTACAAAAAGAAAGCCAGCATTACAGAACATTCTCAGCAAAATATTCCATGAGGAAGAGATAAAAAATAAAGAAGCAAATCAGCAAAGGGAGGAATTATCCTAAAGGAACTGTCAAATAAAGGAGGAACCAAGGTGTGTCAAAAAATAAATAAATAAATAAATAAAATTTAAAAAATGAACCAAATGACCAGGAATACAAATCATATCTCAATAATAACCCTGAATGTTAATGGCCTGAATTCATCAATCAAAAGACATAGACTGGCAGATTGGATTAAAAAGAAAGATCCAACAATATGTTGCCTGCAAGAGACTTACCTCATAGAAAGAGATACCCATAGACTAAAGGTGAAAGGATGGGGAAAAACATACCATGCACATGAACTCAGCAAAAAAGCTGGAGTATCCATCCTCATTTCAGATAATGTGGACTTCAAGCCAAAGTGAGTCAGAAGGGATAAAGAAGGACATTTCATACTGCTTAAGGAAAGCATAAATCAGCAAGATATAACAATCATAAACATCTATGCCCCAAACAGTGGCTCATCCATGTATGTCAAACAAATCCTTCTCAATTTTAGAAACCAAATAGACCTAACACAATAATACTAGGTGATTTTAACACGCCTCTCTCACCACTGGACAGATCTTCCAAACAAAAATTGAACAGAGAAACCATAGATCTCAATAACACAATCAATAATTTAGACTTAACAGACATTTATAGAATATACCATCCAAACAAGAGCGAATACACTTTCTTCTCAGCAGCACATGGATCCTTCTCTAAAATAGACCATATATTATGCCACAAAGCTAATGTTAGCAAATACAAGAAGATAGAGACACTACCTTGTATTCTATCAGATCATAATGGATTGAGGTTACAAATTAATGAAAGAGTAAAAAACAGAAACTACTCCAAGAGATTAAACAATATGCTATTATATGATGAATGGATAATAGAAGATATTAGGAAGGAAATTAAAAAATTCTTAGAGGTAAATGAGAACAAAGAAACATCATATCAAAATCTCTGGGACACTATGAAAGTAGTACTTAGAGGAAAATTTATTTCATGGAGCGCATTGAATAAAAGAAGTAAAACTCAACAAATAAATGACCTAACACTACAGCTCAAAGCCCTAGAAAAAGAAGAACAGACCAACACCAAAAGTAGTAGAAAACAGGAAATAGTTAAACTCAGAGCTGAAATCAACGAAATTGAAACAAAAGAAACAATACAAAAAATTGACAAAATAAATAGTTGGTTCTTCGAAAAAATAAACAAAATTGATAAACCTTTAGCCACACTAACAAAGAGAAGACGAGAGAAAACCCAAATCACTAAAATTTGGAATGAACAAGGAAATATCACAACAGACACGACTGAAATACAAAACATAATTAGAAGCTATTTTGAAAATCTATACTCCAACAAAACAGAAAACCTCGAAGACATCAACAAATTTCTAGAGACATATGAATTGCCTAAACTGAACGAGGAGGACATACACAATTTAAATAGACCAATTTCAAGTAATGAAATAGAAGAAGTCATCAAAAGCCTACCAACAAAGAAAAGTCCAGGACCAGATGGGTTCTCAGCCGAGTTCTACAAAACCTTTAAAGAAGAGCTCATTCCAATACTTCTCAAAGTATTCCATAAAATAGAAGAGGAGGGAACCCTCCCAAACTCATTCTATGAAGCCAATATTACCCTGATACCTAAACCAGACAGAGACACATCGAGGAAAGAAAATTTCAGACCAATATCCTTAATGAACATCAACGCAAAAATTCTAAACAAAATTTTAGCAAATCGCATACAAAAACATATTAAAAAGATAGTGCACCATGATCAAGTGGGTTTCATCCCAGGGATGCAAGGTTGGTTCAACATCAGGAAATCAAAAAATGTAATTCACCATATCAATAGACTTAAAGTCAAGAATCACATGATTATTTCGATAGATGCAGAAAAAGCATTTGATAAAACACAGCACCCCTTCATGCTCAAAACACTAGAAAAAATAGGGATAGTGGGAACATTCCTTAACATTGTAAAGGCCATCTATGCTAAGCCCATGACTAATATTGTTCTAAATGGTGAAAAACTGAAAGCATTCCCCCTAAAAACTGGAACAAAGCAGGGATGCCCTCTTTCACCACTTCTTTTCAATATTGCCCTTGAAACTCTAGCCAGAGCAATTAGACAGACCAAAGAAATTAAAGGGATATGAATAGGAAAAGAAGAACTCAAACTATCCCTATTTGCTGATGATATGATTATATACTTAGAGGAACCAGGAAATTCCACCAGAAAACTTTAAGATCTCATAAGTGAATTCAGTAAAGTAGCGGGATATAAGATCAATGCACATAAATCTAATGCATTTTTATACATAAGTGATGAATCTTCAGAAAGAGATATTAGGAAATCTACCCGATTCACAATAGCATCGAAAAAAATAAAATACTTGGGAATCAATCTCAAAAAAGAGGTGAAAGACCTCTACAATGAGAACTACAGAACACTAAAGAAAGAAATTAAAGAAAACCTTAGAAGATGGAAAGATCTCCCATGTTCTTGGATAGGAAGAATTAATATTGTCAAAATGGCCATACTACCAAAAGTGCTATACAGATTCAATGCAATTCCAATTAAAATCCCAATGATGTATCTTACAGAAATAGAGCAAGCAATTTTGAAATTCATCTGAAAGAATAAAAAACCCAGAATAGCTAAAGCAATCCTTGGCAGAAAGAGTGAAGCAGGGGGTATCGCAATACCAGATCTTCAACTCTACTACAAAGCAATGGTAACAAAAATGGCATGGTATTGGTACCAAAATAGAAAGGTGGATCAATGGTACAGAATAGAAGACATGGACACAAACCCAAATAAATACAATTTTCTCATACTAGACAAAGGGGCCAAAAATATGCAATGGAGAAAAGATAGCCTCTTCAACAAATGGTGCTGGGAGAATTGGAAATCCATATGCAACAGAATGAAACTAAACCCATATCTCTCACCATGCACGAAACTAAACTCAAAATGGATTAAGGACCTCGGAATCAGACCAGAGACCTTGCATCTTATAGAAGAAAAAGTAGGTCCAGAGCTTCAACATGTCGGCTTAGGACCAGACTTCCTCAACAGGACTCCCATAGCACAAGAAATAAAAGCAAGAATCAATAACTGGGATAGATTCAAACTAAAAAGCTTTCTCTCAGCAAAGGAAACTATCAGCAATGCAAAGAAAGAGCCTATAGAGTGGGAGAAAAATCTTTGCCAATCATACTTCAGATAGAGCACTAATCTCCAGAATCTATAAAGAACTCAAAAAACTCTACACCAAGAATGCAAATAATTTAATCGACAAATGGGCTAAGGAAATGAATAGACACTTCACAGAAGAAGATCTACAAGCAATCAACAAACATATGGAAAAATGTTCAACATCTCTAGTAATAAGAGAAATGCAAATCAAAACCACCCTAAGATTCCATCTCACCCCAATTAGAATGGCGATTATCAAGAATACAAGCAACAACAGGTGTTGGCGAGGATGTGGGGAGAAAGGTACACTCATACATTGCTGGTGGGTCTGTAAACTAGTGCAGCCACTCTGGAAAGCAGTGTGGAGACTCCTTAGAAAACTTGGAATGGAACTACCATTTGACCCAGCTATCCCACTCCTTGGCCTATACCCAAAGGACTTAAAATCAGCATATTACAGAGATACAGCCACATCAATGTTCACAGCTGCTCAGTTCACAATAGCCAGATTGTGGAACCAATCTAGATGTCCTTCAATTGATGAATGGATAAAGAAAATGTGGTATATATATACAATGGAATATTACTCAGCCATAAAGAATGATAAAATTATGGCATTTGCAGGCAAATGGATGAAACTGGAGAATATTATGCTAAGTGAGATAAGCCAATCTCAAAAAACCAAAGGACGAATGATATCGCTAATAAGTGGATGATAACACATAATGGGGGGTGGGAGGGGTTAGTGTTAGGGTTACAGTTATGGTTAGGGAGGGGGGCAAGAATGGAGGAAGGGAGGACTGTATAGAGGGAAAAGAGGGGTGGGAGGGATGGGAGTGAAGGGAAAAAATAACAGAATGAATCAAACAACATTACCCTATGTAAATTTATGATTACACAAATGGTATGCCTTTACGCCATGTGCAAACAGAGAAACAACATGTATCCCATTTGTTTACAATAAAAAAAATGAACAAAAAAAACATTTTTAGTTATAGATGAACACAATACCTTTATCTTATTTATTTATTATTTTATGTGGTGCTGAGGATCGAACCTAATGCCTCATATATGCGAGGCAAGCACTCCACCACTGAGCCACAACCCCAGCCCAGTAAATATGTCTTAAATAACTGAATGGACAAAATTGCAAATCAGATAATACATATGAAAACACTGTGGGAATTGTAAAACTCAGCATAGATTGTAACTATCACAGATCACTCAATATGGGAGGTCATTTGAAAACTGTCATATTTAAGCAGAATAATAGTTTATTCAGAAGAGAGTCTATTGGTTGTAAAACAGTTATGATTTAAGATTTCAAGGTCATTCAAGAGGCCTAAACATTAACTGTCTCTCCGAAGTCTTACTGAAGTGACTTAAAAAGTGCTTAGGATCACTTGAGAAGCTCACAAGCTACATATGACTAGTCCTGAACTAAGTTCATCTAAGAGTTCGGAAGACAGAAACAAAGGTCAGGGAAAGGAGGAGCCATGGTGGATTCAAGGAAGACTGATTTGTGAAACTTTAGTGTGGACTTCAGAGTCAGGGTAGAGGAGATTAATAACATTTCATATTTATTCACTGTGTCTTGGAATCACCTCATTGATATCATTATCTAACACTTTAATATTTCCTGTAGCAGGTAGACTATCTGATGGGAAAGAGTTGTTATGGAAAGACATTCAACCAAACTGATTTAAGTAAGTGAAGGGAATTGATTGATTGTCATGACTGAAAAATTCAGAGGCAGTGATGGTTTCAGGCATAGTTGGACCCATAGCTGAATCTGGGAGCTGAAAATAATCAGAAATAAATCTCTCCTTTCTGGCTATGTGTTTTGTTTTCCTCTGTTTTGATTTAATTCTCAAGTGCTTTTTTCATGTGTAGGATCCCAGTCGCTTAGAAACTGTGTAAGAGGAAAAAATTTCTCTCCCTAGTATTTTTAGCAAAAGTTCCAGGATTTAATCTGAACAAACATACTTGGGTCATGAGCTTATCCTGGAAGCATTTTACTGTGACTACATGGAAGGGAATGCCCTGAGTAGCTCACCTGAATTATTTGTTAATTCCTTTAGTAAGGGGAGAGTGCACCTTAACTTTATGGACAGCGAGTCAGGAAATAGTGGTTCCCTGAAAGAAAAAGGAGGAGAGGCTGAGGAAGGGGCAGCCTTGAGTGTGTGGGAGCCCAGTAGAAACCCACGTTCAGTTCACTCAGGAGAGACCCTTCACAGTGCAAGCTGAAGCACAGGCTCTGCTGCCTGGAAGCAGTGTGGGATTTGGGGATCTATGTTAGGCCTGAGGGTCTGAGACACCTGCCTTTGTTCAAAATGGACAAGCTTCCTTAGTGAACATCCTTTTTTTCCCTTCTAAATTTCTTCTAGTTAGTTATACATGAGAGTAGAATGCATTTTGACACATCATACATAAATGGAGCATAATTCCTCATACTTCCAGTTGCACATGATGTAGAATCACACGAGTTGTGTAGTCATATATGTACATAAGGTAATAATGTCTGACTTAGTCTACTGTTCTTCCTACCCCCATACCCCTCCCTTCCCTTCACTCCCCTCTACCTAAAGTAACTCTATTCTTCCCTAGTCCCTACTCCTTATTGTGAATTAGCATCCACATATCAGAGAAAACATTCAGCCTTTGTTTTTTTGGCTTATTTCATTTTGCATGATATTCTCCAGCTCCATCTATTTACTAGCAAATGCCATAATTTCATTCTTCTTTAAGGCTGAGTAATATTCCATTGTGTATATGTACCACATTTTCTTTATCCATTCATCTGCTGAAGGGCATCTGGGTTGGTTCCACAGTTTAGGTATTATGAATTGAGCTGTTATAAACATTGATGTGTCTGTGTCACTGTAGTATGCTGATTTTAAGTCCTTTGGGTATAAACTGAGGAGTGGGATAACTGGGTCAAATGGTGGTTCCATTCCAAGTTTTCTGAGGAATCTCCATATTGCTTTCCATAATGGTTGTACCAATTTGCAGTGCAACCAATAATGTATGAGTGTACCTTTTTCTCTACATCTTCACCAACATTTATTGTTGTATTCTTGATAATTGTCATTCTGACTGGAGTGAAATGAAATCTTAGACTAGTTTTTATTTGCATTTCTCTAATTGCTAGAGATATTGAACATTTTTTCATATATTTGTTGATCAACTGTATTTCTTCTTTGAAGTGTCTGTTCAGTTCCTTAGCCCATTTATTGATTGGGTTATTTGTTTTTTGGGATGTTAAGTTTTTTGAGTTCTTTATATATATTAGAGATTATTGCTCTATCCGATGTGTTGTGGTAAAGATTTTCTCCTATCTTGTAGGCTCTCTCTTCACATTATTGGCTGTTTCCTTTGCTCAGAAGAAGTTTTTTAGTTTGAATCCATCCCATTTATTGATTCTTGATTTTTTTTATTCTTGTGCCTTAGGAGTCTTGTTAAGGATGTCAGATCCTAGGTGGACATGGTGAAGATTTTGGCCTACTCTTTCTTCTAGTAGGTGCAGGGTCTCTGTTCTAGTGCCTAAATCTTTGATCCACTTTGAGTTGAGTTTTGTGCAGGGTAAGAGAAAGGGGTTTAATTTCATTTTTGTTATACATGGATTTTCAATTTTCCCAGCACCATTTGTCAAGGAGGCTATCTTTTCTCCAATGTATGTTTTTGGAGCCTTTGCTAGTATGAAATAACTGTATTTATGTGAGTTTGTCTATCTTCTTTTCTGTGTCATTGGGTTACATGCTTGTTTTGGTCCCAATACCATGCCGTTTTCGTTACTATACTGTAGTATACTTTAAGTTCTGGTACTGTGATGGCTCCTGCTTCAATTTTCGTACAAAGGATTGCTTTGGCTATTCTGAGTCTCTTATTTTCCTAAATGAATTTCATGATTGCTTTTCCTATTTCTATGAAGAATGTCATTGGGATTTTAATAGGAATTGCATTAAATCTGTATAATGCTTTTGGTAATATGGCCATTTTGACAATATTAATTCTGCCTATCAATGAACATGGGAGGTCTTTCCATCTTCTAAGGTCTTCTTTTCTTTCTTTAGTGTTCTGTACTTTTCATTGTAGAGGTCTTTCTCCTCTTTTGCTACATTAATTTCCAAGTTTTTTTTTTTCTGTTTGTTTGTTGAGGCTAGTTTTCCTGATTTCTCATTCAGTAGATTCATCACTGATATATAAGAACATGTTTGATTTATGGGTATTGATTTCATATCCTGCTACTTTGCTGAATTTATTTATGAATTCTAGAGGTTTTCTGGTGGAATTTTTTTTTGAGCTTCTAAATACAGAATCTAGTCAGCAAATAGTGATAGAGTTCTTTTCCTATTCGTATCCCTTTAATTTCTTTCTCCTGTCTAATTGCTCTGGCTAGAGTTTCAAGAACAATATTGAATAGAAGTGGTGAAAGAGGGCATCCTTTTCTTGTTCAAGTTTTTAGAGGGAATGCTTTCAATTTTTTTCCAGTTAGGATAATGTCAACCTTGGGTTTAATATAGATAGTTTTTACAATGTTGAGGTGTTCCTACTGTCCCTAGTTTTTCTAGTGTTTTGAACATGAAGAGGTGCTGTATTTTGTCAAATGCTTTTTCTGCATCTATTGAGATGATCCTTTGAGTCTTGTCTTTAAGTCTATTGATGTGATGAATTATGCTTGATTTTCATATGTTGAACCAAACTTGCAACCCTAGGATGAACCTGACTTGATCGTGGTGCTTAGTGAACATCTTGACAATGACAATCATGGTCTGAAGGTCATTTATATAAGTCTAGAGACTTACTGAACCTTAAGAGTGAGAGAGCTCCCCTCCTGATATTAGGCATTGTAACAACCTGGCATGTAAGGAGTTAGAACTAGAATGAAAAAGTAACTTTTCTTGCATCTGAGTATTGTGGATTGGATTCATATTTGGCAGTCATAAACCAAAATTAACCAATTACTAGGGTTTGCTAAAGACTAATTTAGCATACTGCTATTAATTGTGGCAGACACATGATGATTGGACTTCTTCTCTTTGAGATATTAGAAATTCCTACTGGTTTTAGAAAGGATGTGGAGTATCATGCCTCACCCATGTTGACTGGCACCTCCATGTTTTTCACTTGCCAATAATCTAGTTTTTCAATTACAAATTATTGTTAGTTTTGCTTCATCATCATTGTTTTAGTTGGCTGTAGTTTGTTCAGTTAACCTTATGAGGTGTGATAATGTGTATTTTCATCAATAGAGGTTTGCCCTATAATTTCTCAAAACACATTTAAGTAGATTATTATATATCTTTTGGTGGCTTGAATATCAAACATTTTATAATATTTCCTTTGTTTATATATATTTTTAAAACTAAAATAGTACTGATGTAGCTGGATGCTTTTTGTACCTGGTCCTATTTCCCCCTCCAGATTCAAGTATGCCCATGATTTTGGGATGTGTCTAACTTCTAGTATGTTTTCAAACTTTTACTATCTAAGTATGTACCCCTAAATGAGTGCTACTATATATTTCTAAATTTACTTAAATGGCACCACAGTATACATATAATTCTGTAACTTTAATTTTTAGTTCAGTACTATGTTTTTGATATTTACCTTCATATACAGATTTATTCATTTCATCTAGTTCATTCATTATAGGACAACAAGATATACAGAATCTTCCTATAATCATCCCACTTAGCCATTCCCCCAGAATGGACCAATCAAAATACACAGAATTCTGTGTCTGCTTTGTTATTATCTTCTGCTAGAAGTTTTTTCTGTACCCTGCCTTCCTTCCACCGTTAGATTGTGTTAGATGCCTTCCTCTTCCTGGCCCCCTTGCTTATATTGTAAACTCTGCCACACATTGTTGGAGTGTCCCTCTTTGGTCTTAGACTGTAGACTTCTCAAGATCAGGGCTCTGTAATTTATTCACAGTGCTGGCAGTGTTGTCCCCAGGCCAGCACTGTGACTGTGCATGGTAAATTGTTGGTAATTTTTTGGTTTTTTTGAAAAGCTAAAAATTCCCTAATGTTTTATACCTGGTACCACTACCACAATTTACAGGGCAATATACGTGATGTAATGAAAAGAAAAAGAAAAAGAAAAAGCTACAACAGATAAAAGACCTCAGGAATGTACATCTAATTGACACTACATTGCATTAATCAATAGCTGCACTTTTTGCAAACTGTGCTATGACAGCCCTGAACAAGAAGGGTTTCCTGTTTAAGCTGCAGTAACTTTTCTGACTATGGATCATTGTTCTTTCTGTCGCAGATTTTTACAGTTCCTCTAATGCATTTGGGATGGCTGTCTCAAAGTAACCTGCAGCTTTCCTGACAACTCCTCACTCTTTCTCCTGCTAAGAACTGTAGACTTTTTCTGCTGTTTTTAGAACCTTTTGCTACCATATCCACCACTTCCACCACCAGATCCATAATCACCACCATAGGGACTGCCAGAGCTTCTTCCGTCAAAACTGCCCCCCTTCATGGGTTCATAATTTGATTGCTGTTGTCCACTGTAATTTCCAAAATCATTATAGTTCCCACCACCACCTTAGTTACCACCACCAAAATTTCCTCCTTCATTGTAACCATCATATCCTCCTCCTCCACCACCATATCCACCACCTTGGTTTCCATATCCTGGTCCACCACCACCATAGCCTCCTCTACTATTATAACCAGGACCACTGCCATAGTTGCCACCATCACCTCCAGATCCATTATATCCACCATCACCTCCTTCATAACTACCTCTGCCGCCACCACCTCCACCACCATAGCCTCCTCTTCCACCAAAGTTTCCACCACGGTCAAAGTTACCTCCACCACCTTCAAAGTTTCCTCCATGACACATAAAGTTGCCAGAT
The DNA here is from genome assembly GCF_902686445.1 of Sciurus carolinensis. Classification (NCBI taxonomy): domain Eukaryota; kingdom Metazoa; phylum Chordata; class Mammalia; order Rodentia; family Sciuridae; genus Sciurus; species Sciurus carolinensis. The sequence goes on along the minus strand of NC_062226.1, from coordinate 53,720,806 downwards.
CCACCTCCACGACTTCTTTGTGATCCAGCAGACTGCATATCTTGTTTAGAAAGGGCCTTTTTCACTTCACAGTTATGCCCATTAATAGTGTGGTATTTATGAACAACAATTTTGTCAACTGTATCATGCTCATCAAAAGTTTCAAAAGCAAATCCTCTTTTTCCCACTCTGCCTGTCTTCCATAACTTCTATGGTTTCAATCTTGCCATACTTTTCAAAGTAATCTCTCAAATTATATTCTTCTGTATTTTTCTTTAATATCACCAACAAAAATTTTCTTCACTGTTAGATAGGCACAGGGCTTTACAGAATCCTCTCTAGAAACAGCTCTCTTTGGTCCCAGCACATGCCCATCAACCCTGTGTGGCCAAGCACATACTGCTGCATCCACCTCTTCAACACAAGAGTAAGTCACAAACCCAAAGTCCCTGGAACATTTTGTTTGGGGGTCTCTCATTACCACACGATGGGTGAGTGTGCCCCATTTCTCAAAATGTTCTCTTAAACTATCATCTGTAGTTTCAAAGCTCAGATCACCAATAAACAGCTTTCTCAATTGCTCTGGTTCCTTTGGATCATGCCCGGTCCCCTCTCCCACCCACGGCCAGGGTGGCCGGAGTTGGGCTGAGGTGACCCAGCAGCGGTTTTACCTGCATTTTGAGACCGGACTCGCCTCTTCCAACTCGAGCTCCACTTTTGTTGTTGTTGTTGTTGTTGTGTAGGCCTTTATTGTCTGGACAGGCTTCTTGAGGGGGATGAGGGGGGACGAGTCAGTGACCCCAATGGCAGACCAGCCGTGTTTCACAGGCTTGTAGGTGGTAGAGAAATCACCCAGGTAGTGTGATCACCTCAGGCTTGATCTCCACCTGGTTGAAGGTCTTGCCATTGTAGATGCCAACCATGCTGCCCACCCTCTCGGGCAAAATGATCTTGTCTGGCAGGTGAGTCTGCACAACCTCTGGTTTCTCCATGGGGGGTGCCTCATTCCATGGCAGTCCGCGGCTCCGCCGCTGCAGCTGGCGCGGGCTGCGCAGCTACATCAGCTGCTCCTAGCACGTGTCCAGCAGCTGGTCGAGGTCCCCGGGGCCAAAGGTCAACTTGCGGAAAGTCCGCTTCTTCTGCTCCACTTCCGACCCTTGCCGGCTCTGCGGAAAACACCACCCCCGGCACTTTCTAATAAACAGATAAATAGATGATTCTGCGCCCTGGAGTAACCTATGTGCATGATTTACTTATGTAGCTGAAAATCGGGGTATCAAACTAAGCACTCCTAGAGTCACTATGTCCTGACTGCTGGACCTAATTTTTCCCTGCAGTTACATAATGAGTTACATAATGAACATTTACCACTTGAAGTTATAACAAATCAAGGTAATTAATATTCCCAATTTTATTTTATTTTGCGGTGCTGGGGATCGAACCCAGGGCCTTGTGCTTGCAAGGCAAGCACTCTACCAACTGAGCTATCTCCCCAGCCCCTAACATTCCCAATTTTACCTTCGCTAAATCTTTGCTACATAATGCCAGTTGCTTGTATTAAAATCTAATAGTGAGGGGCTAGGGTTGTGACTCAGTGGTACAGTGATTGCCTAACACGTGTGAGGCACTTGGGTTTCATCCCCAGCACCACATAAAGCTAAATAAAGCAAATAAAGTTATTGTGTCCATCTGCAACTAAAATTGCTTTTAAAAAAATCTAACAGTGAAAGGTATCTGCTTTAGTTCTAAGTTATATATTTACTTGAAGTAAGTCAAAATTTTCTGTTGTTTCATAAGCACCTGCATTTCTGGGTGCTCTGCCAGAAAAAGTGTGAGGACCACTGTGTTAACTATGGTAAAAACAGTAAGAGTCAAGTCACCCACTGCATTTATAAATAGTAGTTTTTGAAACTGTATTTCAAAATAGTACATTTCTAAACACTTAAGACTTGTCTTACATGTTATAAGACGGCATTGCCTTCCTGGAGAGCAAAACTTTATAAAATTTGAAAAAAAAATATTGTCCATTCTGTTTTCCTTCAGCCTTGGGAATTTCATGACTTCCCTCCTGGGAAGGAGGTTGCAGGAATAACCCACCAGTCATCCCCCTGTTGCCATGGTGACTGGTCAAGTTCATATCTCTTTAGAAACTTCCACTCGGGCCTCATTCCTCCCTAGAAGCTTAGAAAGCCCAGACTTTGGGTTGGGGTTGTAGCTCACTGGTAGAGCACTTGCCTAGTACGTGCAAGGCCCTGAGTTCGGTTCCTAGTGTGGCAAAGAAACAGATAAAAACAACAACAACAAAATCCAACCACCAACAACTAAAATCGCCAATAACAAAAACAAACAAAACCCCCACCAAACAACAATAACAAATCCAAAATTTAAAACTTCCTATATAAACAGAGTGAGGAGAAAGGAGCCATTCTTTCCCCACAATGAGAGTCCTCTGACCCCCCACTGTACATGTGACTCCTTCGGTAAGGGGAATAATCTAACTACATACCTATTGCTCTGTCCCCTGTGTCTTCACCCACGGTGGGAGAGGAAGGGTAGGGACAAGAAAGGAGAATGTAAGCTGTATGGAACTGGGCGGAACTCTTGTGGAGGATATTGGACTTCCCAAAGTGCATAAGCCAATCTTCTTTAATCCTATGGGGAGGGTGACCCCAGCTGGCATGTAGATTGCAAATATATTACCTTCCTTATTTTCTACAATATCTGTAAAATAAAACTATTATACTTGCATTGTAGATGAGGAAATTGAGGTCTAGAAAATTTAAATCATTTCTTTCAAAATTGCAAAGCTAGTTATGGACAAAGCTGATATTTAAACTAGGATTGATTTGAGAGTCCGAACTCTTACTATGGCATAATACAGCTTTTCTACAGGCAACTGTTTTAATATATAAGTAGGATCTTCTTTGCACACAGCAATCCTATGGAAGTCTAGGGTGGACTGGTCTTAACCATGTGAAAGGGCTGTGGAAAAGTTTGTCACTTCCTTCTATGATTCATCTACTAATTCATGCTCAAAGATTATTGAACACTCACTTTATTCTAAGCACTGGATTAAAACAAAACAAAACAAAAAACAAACAAAAAAAAGGAGTGTTCTCTGCCACTGAGTTGTTTACAGCCTATGCTCAGATAATTATGATTCAATCCTATGGATGTCCCAAGAAGAGTGTGCAATGTGTGTGGGGTAGATGACAGTTTTGGAGAAGTGTACGAGTCTTCTCAGGAAAAGTCAATTTCTTTTGATTGCATAATTTTGCTAAGTATATATATGCCAGTAATTAACTTAGCAAAATATATATTTAAAAACTCTCTCTCAACCTTGTCTGCCTCAATTAGAGCCTAGTAGTAATGCCTTCTCTAAGTTTGGCACTAGTCTAAGTGCTGTACCCTATTCACCTGTTGAATCCTGATGGCCCTCTGTGGATTGGCACTATCAGCCCAGCTTTACTACCAGGAGTAACGAAGAGTAGACTACTCAACATTTTGCTGTTGGTAAACCATTTAGGGTCTCGCTTCTCAAAAAATATCCATGGACCAACAGCATCGGAAATGCAGGATCTCAGATTCCACCCCAGACTGCCTGCTTGAATCAGAGCTCTCATTGAACCCCAGCCATCTAATGCCAGCTAGTGTTCTAACCATTTGCTGTACTGCACCTATAGAGAATAGCCAGCTAACACTACATACATAGTGTTAGAGGACAGGAAGTAAATTTTATGATGACCAAAAGACAGCCTTCTGGCCTGTGCTATGATACAGGTGGTTTTAGTTCTACTCTAAAAGAATTTTTTTGTGTGTCTGAATCTTTCAATTGGTACCTAGAGAATAAAAGGAAAAAAGATCATAAGTAGGTCAATATGTGATTGGCTTGTTTTGATTACTCTGTAGCTCTGAGTTTTCTAAGATGACTCTTTGGCTTCAGCAATTTTCTGGCACAGTGTTAGGGTATTTATTCAACCCAGCAATTTGAAGAGAGAGAGAGAGACAGAGAGAGAGAGAGACAGAGAGAGAGAGAGAGAGACAGAGAGAGAGAGAGAGAGAAATGGGAATAGAGAAGTAAAGATAAACATCAATTGGATCAAAAGTCACAGGAGAAAAAAAAGTGACCAGACCTAAAAGTGTGGAAGAGTCACAAAACTTATATACTTTATGGCATCATTTATTATTTTTTAAAAATTAGCAGCAATAAAAGTAGGGACCTTAAGAAAAGAATGAAAAGTGAGTGTTAAGTGGATTAGAGGAGGTTGCCGATGACTACCACTATCAAGGTTCCTTGGAGTCCCCATACCTTGCTTGATCTCTTAACTAATGTCTTCTCATTTCTTTTCCAAATAGCCACCCTGAACACATTAACACTGATATTGGTCTGGCTCAGCGATTTGAACCCTATGTATTATACAGCAGGATGTTTCGATAAAGTAACCAATAAAAATAAATTTTTAAAAGCCATTTTAATTACCTGGAAAAATAAGTGGTCTTAGGTTTCAGGTATCATGATTTTTCAACATACACATTATCTTTTTAAACATAGTTTTGTCTTGGGGAACTCCGAAAATAAAATCTGTAAGGCTGAAATTACCCAATGGCAAGAGAATCCATTAAAGCAAAGAAAGGGAAAAGCAAATCATGTTCCTTCAATATCTAGCCCAGTTAGGTTGCCAGTTATTGATTTAGTCTGGGATACAGTAGCATTAAATCTTCCTCATTATACAAGTCCTGTATATCTTTTTAGCTTCTCTTATCTGCGCTTTAATCTCTGGGTCCAAAATTAAGTACAACATGCACAAACCATCTTAATACATTCTCATGTCACTAGGAACACATTTATTCAGAAAACTCTCCCCATCATATGAGTTTGTTTGGTGTGGCAGGGAGTCCTTCTTATAATTAAAGCATCCTACTTAGTGACCTGACCTGAGAGCCATTCTAGATCATAGTACCTTTGTGGTTCCTTCTGTGGAACACTACCCTACATTTGTGAAATCCTGACTGTGAACTATGCATAATAACCTAGATGGGAGTGATTCCTTCTAGTCATTTAGGGCCTCGCTTCTCAAAAAATAGTCCATGGACCAGTAGCATCGGAAATGCAGGATCTCAGATTCCACCCCAGACTGCCTTCTTGAATCAGAATCTGCCTTTCCATCTCTGGGTGACTGGTCCAAACATCAAGGGTTGAGAAGCTCAGCTCTAGTAAGTGGGACTGAGGATCAGTAATGCAGAGGCAATGCAACTGGACAGAATATCAGCCTTTCTTTAACATGCTCACATAAAAATAAAAGAATTATTCTTAGGGAGGGCTTGTAGAAGTCAGTGGTCCCCCAAAAAAACATATTCTTAAACTGCAACTATGTTTATTTCTGGGTTGAATGGCATGAGTAAGTGTTAAAGAGGATGAAATGATAAGGTAGAGGGCTAATTTGACTGGAGGAGTTTCAATATGACCAGGTGTGGGGATGAAATCAGGTCTTATCTTTAGCACCCTGATCTCTACTGGCTTTGGTCTTTATCTGTCACTTTTACTCATCATTTTCTTAACTCCCATTGACAACTCAGGGATCAACAGACATGATTAGCTGTTAATGGTTTTGGCAAGATACTTGCTATTACCACTGTTAGCAGTGTTGATCCAGCGACAGTTTTTATTTCTTCTTAAAAACATCTTTTGGGATGTTTTTGTAGGCTCTCTTGTTTGGATCATTATTATGTAGCATAAAGCAAGAGAAAAACATAAGTGAATAACTCAGTTGTGTAGGTATACTGCATATGGGCATTGACTTGGAAATCTTACAGAAATATAGTGTCAGTTGCTAGATTTATGACCATTAATATTCATAACACTGTCCACTGGGCTATAAGGATAATAATAACACGGTCTGTATTTTCTGGGCTCCAAATTATAGCAATATATGACCAATAGCAAAATGTTTAAAGTTAGATGTATCCTGGAATATTTGATGATTATTATTATTCATAAATATAATGATATTATTAAACATAAATATAATGATAGGGGTTGGGTTGTAGCTCAGTGGCAGAGCACTTGCCTAGCATGTGCAAGGCACTGGGTTCAATTCTCAGCACTGTATATAAATAAATAAAATAAAGGCCTATTGCCAACTAAAAAAAATTTAAATAAATAAATAAATATAATGATGGTTCTGTATGAACTTACAAATGACAGACTCAGAGAGGAATTAAATAAAACATTATTTTGATGTTGCATTTCTGAGATTTTTTTGTATGCTATGGCTTACATTTTTGAAATGTAATAAAATATATAGAGAGAAAGGTACACATATTAATATGTATTATTATAATGAACTAATAAAAACCTTTAAAAAAAAGAGAGAGAAAGAGAGAGAGAGAGAGAAACAGAATAGGGAGCCAGCCATGTTGGCACACACCTGTAATCCCAGCTCCTTGGGAGACTGAAGCAGGAGGATCGCAAGTTCTAGATCAACCTGGTCAACTTGACTCTGTCTCAAAATAAAGAATATAAAGGCCTGGGGTTGTAACTCATTCATAGCTCATTGGAACTTAACTTGCATGTGTGAGGCCCTGGGTTCCATCTCCAGTACAGAAAGAGAGAAAGGAAGGAAGAAACAGTGGAGAACTGGGGGGGTGTAACTCCAGTGCTTAGCTCAATCCCTAGCATCCAAAACAAAATGCAACAAAAGCCAGAATAGAACTAGAATCACAGAAGCCCCTTTATGCTTCCTTTCTGTTTCCCTCCCTAGTCAGGTAACCACTATCCTGCCTTTTAACAGCATAATTTAGTTTTCCTTGTTTTTGTACTTTTGTATTAATTTAGTCATGCAGTATATTCTCCTTTGAATCTAACTTTTTTCTTTCAACCTTGTTTTTTATTTATATCCAACATTGTTTTTGATTTATATTTTGTGGAGTTTTAATTCATTTACTCAAATTGCTGTATAGAATCCCTCTGTGTGAGTACACCACACTTTATCCTGTCTACTGTAGATGACCATGTAGGCAGTTTCAGTTTGGGGAGATTATAATTAATGCTTTTCTGAGTATTCAAGTACATGCTTTTGGGTGAACATAGGCAGGTATTTGTGTTAGGTGTCTTTCTAAGAGTGGAATTTATAGATATGCAATACTTTACTTTAGTGGATTATATCCAAGTGAAGCATTTATACTCCAGTATATGAGACATCATGTTTTTCCACATCCTCTCCAGGTGTTGTTGTTTGACTTAAAATTTTAAGTTATTTTGTGTATATAGTGATGTCACATTTTGACTTTGAGACAAACATTGGGACAGCACACCTCCAACCAAGGTTCAAGGAGTCTTTCTTTAATCGAATCTCTATTATGAGTGGCCATACCTAGGGTTGAGTGAGGCAAAGGTAAGCGTTATTTGAGAGGTCCAGAAGTTTATTTGCTGAGAAATGTCTACTTCATTAGGTTTTGCTTGAAATTTCCACTAGTGACAATTACCCTTTAAGTAAGAGCCTTTACAGATCTTATGCAGTTGTGGGACTCTTGCCCAACGTAAAGAATTATGTGGCTTATAGAAATTACTTAACTAATAGCAGAATATATTTAATTTGATTAACTCATCACCAGTATTTATCATCTGATGGTGAGATGATCCTTGAAAAATTGAACGCATGATTTTATGGAAGAAGGTTGGCGAATAGAACAGGAAAGGTGTGAGTGAGCAGCACAGCTGTGAAGTACAGAAGTTCAAGTTCATGGCACTGAATATTATGTGGGGGCCACTGGGGGCCTGAGAGAGCAAGAGGGCCTCTCATTACGGAGGACAAAGAGTAAACCAAGAGGGCGTTATGGCTCTAGGAGTCTAGACTATAAACAAATTAGTTTAGAGTTTTACCCACAATTGGCCCTGACTGCAACAGACAGGTGCAGATTCTTTTGTATAAAGAGAAAATAGCCTTATAGTCCTAGACAGCAAATGTTCATCAACTTCAAATTACACCTCAAATGCTGCTGGTGTCTGGACCATTGATGGATGAGCTAGGTCTTTCCAGGTCTAATGCTGAGTAATGCAAATTAGATTCTCCTGAGTTATGCCTAGTGCAGCTGGAGGGCACAAAATAGTTGCCAGGGACATATCTCCATGCCAAATTCTTGCCAATGTTGTTAATAGTATTGTACCCTGTACATGTGCAAGCACTCTTAGTTTTATTAATGACAATACTATGCTTTTGCCCTTTCTTTCACCTTTTAATTTTTGAATAGGGAATAACTTTGGGTTCATCCTGACTATTAGAAAGGAAAAGCTCAACTGAAAGGCAGGCATGCAGCCCTGTTCTCCCACCAAGCAAGCGGCAAGTGGGTTTAACCGAGATAAAGCTCAGCTCTGCTATCCCTTGTGGATGTGTATGCTATGGGGAATGGGTGGCATGAAGAAGAGAAGAAATAGTAGGGTCTCCCAGAAAGAGGGGAAAGTGAACTTATGAACAGAAATTCGATTTCTACATTTCCTAGGATCTATGGCTCATTCATTCAGCTCAGCCCTTGTTCCCTTACCCAGAAACATATAACTCCTCTCTAGGAGTCAAGCAGAAAGAAGTGATGGCATAAGAACCATAATTGTTAGTTTTGAGTGAGAATATACTGAAAGGAAGGAAGAAGGTTCTTCTCCCTTCCATAAAAAGAACAGAGAGAAAGTGACAATTATGCTAGACTAAGCTGCTTTAGTGCCATGACAATGCTCATTTGTAAGCTATGTAAGTCAAGTCAGTGTGAAAATACATGATAGATTTTGATAGCACTGATAGATTTTTAAGCACCCTTGTAATGTGTCTCAAAAGTTCCTTTTAATCACATCAATTCAATCCAATTAGTCTTTGCACAAAATATAGTATTACTGGAAAAGAGCATATTAAAACATGATATTATAAAGATGAAACCAATTTGCTTCCCTGAAGTCATATACTGAATACCTTATTTATATTTCTGTTACAATCTTGGAAGGATATTGCCTTGTCAAAAAAATTATCAGCAGTCTGTCTATCATACAACTCACAGGAAATACTGCTCTAATTGAAACTTAGGTGGAACCTAGGGTGCCCAGGCCCACCTAGGCATGCTGACCACTAGAGGGCAACATTGGCCACACACTTAGGTCTCCAATTCTCTGTTGGAGAGCAGTGTAGCTATAGAATGGACCATTATACACAGGACCAAATAGTTTGTTGAATACCCCTGTGTATATGAATGTAGGTTTGAGATACCCATGTACATGAATAAGACCTCACTGTTAAACTAAAGGAGTATATAGTCAAAAAGAAGAGATTAAATAACATATCCATTATGATTGAACCTTCATGAATTATATTTCAAATTGCATTTAGATACCAGTTGATAGATGATGTCCCAATTTTATGTTGATAGTGAACATAAAATAGAGACGCAAATAATTCCACTTAAAAACTACCCAAAATATAAATGAAATTAATTTGGAAATCTGTTTGGCGTAAAAGCCCAACAATTGTTAGGGGATGAATTCAGCTATTTGTATTTTGTCTTGACTATAGGGCAATCTAATTTAAATAGATGTCTTGTGAACTTTTTGACAGGTCAATGATTTTTTTCCTGTTGTAGGTAGATCATATATTGTCACTAAGTAAGATTCATAATTTTCACTGCCAGTGAAAAGATGAGAGTAAATTCTTACTGAATTATTTATCATTCATCTCTAGGATTAAAAATTATTTTTTAATTAAAATGAAATATCAACCTAACTAGTTATTTCACAAATGAAATGAGAATGGAAGTCATTTAGGGTAAATTGACAGTTTTATTATTGATTTACTTTTTCCATTTGCATGAAAATCTGTATCAAGATTATCTGCTAATATTTATTAAACACTTTCTAGATACTTTGAAAAATTCTATCAAATATTCTTAATTTTGAGCAGACAACAGACACAATCTGGTATATTAGTGTAATGTCAGAAAACCCAACCATTTCAGATTAAGACAACATTTGGTTTGCATGTTTCTTAACCATCAAAGATAAAAAGATGTAGCACTATTAAAACTGACAGCTTTTCAGTCAATGTTGATTACATTAAGCTGGGTTTAGAGAATAGGAAATGAAGAAACTAGACTACAGCAAATAAAAAAAGTCTCAATTAAGGACATTACAGTTGTGACATGTGGACAAAAGCCAGATTAAGCAGATGCTATCATCAATTCATTTGTTGTCATGTTTGCAATGTGGCAACTGGCCCCAGAGACAAAAGATATTCTGGAAGTAGTGCATCTTGGGACACCATTTTTTGTTTACTCCACAAATGATCATCAGTCATAATGATGCAGTGATATTGGTACTCACATCAGGAACTGTCAAAGCAGAAATCAAGGGAGACCAAAGCATCCATTTTTTATTCCTAAAAAAAAAAAAAAAAAGGAAAAGAAAAAGAAACACAAATATTACCTAAAGGCCTTTCCTCCAATTCCCTAGATTTTCTCCAAAGGAAAACAAATTTTCCTCCCCACCCCCCCCCCCAAAAAAAAGTCTACAAGCATTTTAAATATATTTGGAAACTTATTTATGACATACATACCTTAGGTAACTCAAGAGACCAGAATTCCATCAAGTGAAGAGATAAGCATGCATTACATGGCTTCTTTATTTAATTACAAAATACAAAAGCCCATTAGCAGAATGGCCTGTTGGCCTGGAGAGAGGATGCTGGCCTGCCATGTGGTGGACCTGCAGTTTTCTCTTCTGCTCCAGCCTGCCAAGCTGGCAGGGGCTTGGAGAGCAGTTATTGTGCACAGTCAACCTCAAGAAGAAAATGTAGGCTGATGCTGAACTCTGACCACTTCATTGTCTTCACACTAGGGAAATATGCATATGAAATTCCTGCAAAAAATGGCTATAAAAGGCATTTTGTAGATGTTTTATTTACAATTTGAATATGAATCAAATTTGAATTTGCATCAAATAGTTTTAGAAAAAAAAAGTGTATGAATCTAGTTTGGGTTCTGCTACTAGTTGGGTGAAGGGAGAGAAATTCTTTCAAATCATTTTAAATGCCTGTTTTCCCTATTTGTAATGGTGATTCCTAGCTTGACCTAACCATAGGAAGTTTATGTGGATCTAGTACTTTTATATGTGGACAATGTCATGTACATTACAAAACAGAGGTCCTTGTTCTGGCATCCATGACTGGTTTGGAGACCCTGCCTGAAATTGTATTTAGATCGAGGTGTGAATGTCCTCACCTAAAATTATTGGGAGAATTTACATCTGCTTCTCAAAAGTGTTTTTGATTCTTAAAAGAGTTTTGAAGAAAAAACGCTACTAAAAATATAAAATACATGTAAGCTATCTTATTTTCATTATTATTCCATTAAGTGATTCATTTTTAATTATTGTTATTTCAGGATTGTAAGGTAATTCTAACTTCACCATTGATAATTTTTCCCCAGCTTACACATAAGTATCTTTATATTCCAAAAAAGGACTAATTAATGCTCTCAATAGGTTGTCAGTCTTCTCTGAGGAAATTTTAAGTATAATTTCAAAAGCCTATAATATAAGACAGTAACTGGAAGGAGAAAGAAATGCCCTGGAGTGGGGAATAGTGTCCCTCTCCCAGGACAGTTTGTCACAAGGAGGAAGGGAGGGAGGAAGGACCACACTGGCTGCATTTCTACAAGGCTTTCTTTTATTCTCTAGTCCAATCCTATTTATTCAAAATAAAATATTACTACTGGATTTTGTGTGTGTGCGTTTTGTTTTGGTTTGGTTTGGTTTTGGTACTGGGGATTGAACCCGGGGCTCTCTACCACTGAGCCACATCCCTAGCCCTTTTAATCATTTTTTATCTTGAGACAAGGTTTTGCTAAGTAGCTGAAGTTTGAACTTGTGATCCTTCTGCCTCCACCTTTGAGTAGCTGGGATTACAGGCATGTGCCACTGTACCCAGCTCATTACTGTTTTAAATTCATAAACTATTATATATTTATGATAAATTTTTAGATAGTACAGATTTGCAAATAGTCAAAAATCCTTCTTCTTCATCCAAACTTCACTTCCACAAATGATAACTATTATTAAACACAAAACAATTTGTAACATTTTAAAGTAATAACCTAGAGTCCCTTTTGATATTATTTGTTCAATGACTATTCATGGAGTATGACCCTCTGCTAGACCCAGGGGTAGAAAAGGTGAAAAAGATGAGTTCAACAACTGTGGTTATAGAATTAACAGTCATGTAGAGGGCATAGAAAAGTATACAGGCAATGACAATGCTCTGTGCTATCTGTGGTATCAGATAAAGGCACTGATACCATTACAGGAGGACCATCTGAATGATGGAAGCTGAGATTTAGAGTCGGAGTAAGTAGGCCAATTGGTGGTGGGGGTGGGGTGCAGTAGTCATGTTTTATTATACTACACATGTGTAAGTTGCTTATTCACATAATCAGTTTTAGCAAATCTTGTTTTGGAGTCTTTCTGCAAACATCTTGTCTGCTCTATTCAATCAGAGGCTGATATATGTTGTTTTATAAAATCCTCTCCACCTACACAGAACCCGAATTCTACTCATTTTCAGTGTCACCAACCACAGTAACGACTTACCTATCAAGGCTCGCTCACTTAAACCCATATCCAAATTCAAACGTCACTTTGGATATTTTTCTCCGCCCCCCCCCCAGCCACATTTGTTACAGGTGTATTATAGTTGTACATAATGATGGCATTTGTTGCTACATATTCACACATGCACACAATATAACAATACAATTTGGCCAATATCATTCCCCAGCACTTCCCCCGCTCCCTCAGACTCCTACCCCACCCAGTGATCTCCCTTTGATTTTCATGAGACACCCCCCACCCCCCCCACCCCCCCCACCCCCGCTGCATCCGACTTTCTTTTCCTTTTTCCTCTCCAGCTTCCACATATGAGAGAAAAAATACGAACCTCGACCTTCTGAGTTTGGTTTGATTTCATTTAACATAATGGTCTCTAGTTCCAACTTTGGATATTTTCTGTTAAACAAGTATTTTTGGAGTGTGTAAAAACAGAAGTGAGTTAGACATGATCATAGAATTGTTATGTTTTATCTTCACAACTTATATTTTTTCCCCTCAAACAGATTTCAGGCATATAGAAGCAAAAAGTATGTATTCATTTATACTTTTATATTTTCTAACCAATATTATTTCATATTTTTTACTGAAATCCACAGAAGAAATACAAATTACTTTGAAATCAAGTATGTACATTTATATATATATATATATATATATATATATATGCACTCTGATGATTTTTACTTCATTCTGGTTTTGTTTATTTGTTTTTGCAGTGCTGTGTCAAACCCATGACTTCACACATGCCAGGCAAGTGTTCTACCACTGAGCCACATCCCCAGTCCTTGTATTTTCCTTTTTAAAACAATGCTAGTTGTGACCAACCAGATTGATTTTATGACCCTAAATTGATTTCTTATGGGTTTCTACCCACAATTTGAAATAAAGCTCTTCTAGCATTTATAGTACAATGTTGGGTACAGATATAGGGGCCAATTAAAAAATAAACCCATTTGCTAATTCATCTGTTTAATCAGATGTTGCTTTCAGTCACATAGGAGGAAAGGTGTTGGAACTCACAAGTAAAATTGCTTGGTACATAAGGAAGATAGGAAAATTAAAGGAAGCAGGGCCATTCTTAAGGACTGTGATTTTTTAAGTCTAAGATCTAACTCTTTTTTTCTCTTGCATGGAGTGAGAAACAAGGAACAAGCTGTGGAAGGAAGTGAAACAGTTGTTTAGCTCTCCTGAGTCACATCTTCACAGCATCATTTCTTTTGATTGTTTGAAGTGTTTTGATGGAGAACAGAGTCAAATGTAGGTGATCTTGGGCACTGTTGTTATTCTGAATTCTGTGCATTTATTTGGTTTTATCAGTTTATAATGACACATCTGGAGCTTGAGGGACACAAAAAGGAAGTGATTAATTCTGCAGTGATTGGGGATGGGTGTGGAGGCTACAGATCAAGAATGATGGGTGATTCGTGCAGGTTTCACAGTTGCTCTGTGAGAAATGGTTTGGATGCTGTTGATGAGGAGAGCAAGCAGGTCATTGTAGAGAGAGAAGCATTGGCAAAATCACTGTTTGGGATAACAGCAAGAGGATAAGATGCAGTGACAGAACCAGAGCAAAATAAAATTTAAAAAGGAAAGGAGAAGAATCAAAGATTCTGTCTTACACAATTAGATGACTTGCAATGAAAAAATGTTATAAGTTTGGGAAGGAAGATAATGCATTTGGCTTTAGACAAGTCAATGTCAGGGTTCATGTAAAGTAAACCATTTTGGAAAAAAATGACAAAATCAATGGAAAATAGAATACAGTAAAAGTTATAAAATACAAAATTATGCCACTGTAAGTTATGTTATATACTGCCTCATAAAATTATGAAACTGATTCAAGTTGGCTGGAATAAGACTGCTGTCACAGGTATTAAAAATTGGCTCCAGTATTGATAAATGGCAACGTATGGGATACAGCAAGTTATCTCAATGTGCTGGTGCAAAAGCTAATCTTGTTTAACCATGTTATTAATGAGCTAGAAGAAGAACTTAGCAGATGATACTTAAGAAGGATTAGAACAACACAAATGGAAAGATGAGGATAAATTTAAATTATAATTGGAAGATGACTATATTCCTGGGTAATTAATAAAAACACAAGCATTCAATGGCTAGGGGAAGAGTCTGGAAGGCTGAAAGGACAAATGCGGTGTAGGGTATAAATGGGCATCAGATTAAACTTATTGTACAAAAAAAAAAAAAAAAACTGAGATTGATATATTACAAAAAGGTAATTTTCCCAGAACAGTGCGGTAATAGCCCAAACCCAAAACCTTGGGAGTCTTAGTCCACATAATGCAGAATGTTATCAATAATTGGTGAGGGATATAGAATAACATATCTGGCCAGCCAGACTGATTAGTAATTCTCATGTCTTTCAAAACTCATAGGAAAGGCAACGTTTTACACCGTAATTGTGCAGCTCTGAAAATAAAATAAATTGAATTTTGAGAACCATGGTTCTTCCTTTTCTTTTAGCATTTTAGATAACTGTATGTATCCAATGAAATGTTGCTAAGGTAAGGGTAAGGGTGTGAAAGTAAATTTTCCTCTCTGGATATGTATAAGGGGAATTATTTCTAAAAAGTATGTTACTTTTGAAAAATCTATTTCATTTAAAATTAATCTTGGGGTATAAACTGAATGGATAGCCTTTTCTCATCTTTGTTCTTTTTCTTTTTATATATATTTTTTCTCATTATGAAGTAGCATTTATTGTAAAAAAAGTGATAACATAAAAAAGCACAAATAAGGCAATTAAATTATTCATAATATTATCATTTAGAACCTCTCTGAGTTAACCTTTTAGTGTTTATTCATCCAATCTATTTTCTGTACCTATAGAAACACAGTAAAATTGGGAAGACACTTCAAATTTTGTTCCATAAGTTTCTTTTTAATTTAATAACAAATGATGAAAAATTCTACACTATTAAATTATCTCCTATAACATGATATTAATGATTGCAGAGTGTCCCATTACATGAATGTACCATATTTTACTTAATAGCACTTTATTTTGCATATGAGTTTCTTAGAATTTTTAGCTGTTATTAGTAACAGGGATGAATATCCTTTTACATAAACGTTTGCTCACATGATCTATTGTAATCTAAAGGGTATAATGTAATTCCTAGGAGTGGAACTGTTGGATCAAAGAGCATCACTGCTTTTTTATAACATTGAATATGTATTCCCATATTCCTTCCACAAAATTTGAATCAGGGTGTGAAGTGCCTATTCATCGCCTCCCTTGCCTGGATGGCTACTTACTAAGCATAAGCATATATATATATATATATATATATATATATATATATATATATATATAAATAGCAATGATAATGTCTTATATGTGTTTAGTATCCATCTCTTTCCAAAATATTTTCTAACATTTTGTTCTAACAAACCTTCACAAAGTATATTATACATTATGCTAATTCCTGAATGCTAGTTATCATTTTCACAAGGAAGAACTATATTTAAATGAAAGAAACTATATTTAAATGAAAGAAACTTCATGTATGACATACTAAAAACAATCTATGCATCTAGACCATAGTCATGTAGTCACAAGATTACAAATTTTAGAGAAAAGTGTGACCAAAAATGTCAAATCATGGTACAGAAATCAAGGGTCTAGTCTAGACAGTGGGTTGATGGGACAGCACATATTTGGCAAAGGTCAAGATGATGCAGGGAAATGTAAATGAGGCAGTTAAGTAGAAATAAGAATATATAGGGAGGGTGGGAGGTAGGCAAGAATGGAGGAAGGACGCATTGCAGAGAGGAAAAAGAGGGGTGGGAGGGGTGGGGGGAAGGAAAAATAACAGAATGAGACAGACATCATTACCCTATGTACGTGTATGATTACACAAATGGTACGACTCTTCTTCATGTATAACCAGAGAAACAAGTTGTACCCCATTTGTTTACAATGAATCTAAATAAATAAATTATATATATATAATATATATGTATATAATATATATATATATATATATATATATATATATAAAGAATATACAGGGAGAAATACACAGAGAACATAAAACAAGATAACAGAAGTGAACTGGATATTTCAGAACCAGATCCTGAAGAAACTGAGGAAAAGAAAGAATTCTAGAATTGGAACATCTAGGTTTGAGTCTTTATTTGGCTCCTTACTTGTTAAGTGAACTTAGATAAGCCTAAACTTTCTTAACTGTAAAATGAGCATAACAATAGCAGTAATAATGTAAGCTGTGAGTATTACTTTGTGGATTAAGTGATATAATACTTTTGATGATGCTTTGCACATTTTAAATCACAGAGAAAAGGTAATTATTATTGGGGTGAAGGGAAATGATGAAAAAATAATCTGGGTAAAAAAAATCTGGGATATCAGAAGTTAGGTGATACACAGGATATGATCTAAAGGACTGCGGAAGGGCAAGGAGAAGTTCATATGTGTCAATTCTGTTTTTATTTTTATATACTTTATTATTTTCTTATTATAGAAGTCCTACTTGTCTACTATATAAGATTAGAAAATAAAAGCACAATGAAGAAAATAAAAATCGCTTTCAACAACCCAGGGATAACTGTGCTAAATGTTGGTTCAAATTCCAAGTTTTTCATTTACTATTGGTGTGACTTTGACTAAATTACTTACATAAAAGGAAGATCATAATCATAATAACAACAGTGATTAATATTTATTGTACACTTTTCATTGTCAGATCTGCAATCAGAGTTTCACATTGATTAATCCATTTAGTACTTCCATCGACTATGAAGTTGATATTTATGCCCATTTCATAGAAGAGGAAGTTGAAGCTTAGAAAGATTCAGTAATTTGACAAGTCATACAACTACTAGGGGGTAAATAAAATGGAAGTGTAATTATTTGACTAACAATCATATACAAGTAAGATATATGGTTTCTGTCAAGTATAGAAATATATATAACCATTTGGTGAACATAGCTAAGAAAAGTTTTAGGATGTGTGCAAGGAGTAGACTTAAGAAAATAACGGTCTGTAAATAATGCCAGTCTTTCCTGGTTATCCAAATATATATATAAAATCTCCCTCCTACACACATGGTAAATATCACTAATTGAAAATAGAAGTTTTCCAGAGACTTTTAGTCCAAGAACCCTTCTGTATAAGTCAGTGTTTTCCAGAGAAACAGATCGAATAGGAAACAATAGGAGATTCATTCTCATTCTCAATCTCTTCTCTGGTTCATGCAATTATGAAGACTGAGAAGGTGGACGGTCTATTTCTGCAAGCTGGAGACCCAGGGAAGGCAATGCTTTGGTTTGAAGACTTGAGAGCTGGGGAGCTAGTAGGTAGATTCCAGTCCAGTCTCTGGGCCTGGGACCCAAAAGCACCAAAAACAAGAGAAGACTATTATTTTAGTCATCTTTTTTCACTGCTCTGACTTAAAGACCTGACCAGAACAATTACGGAGAAGGAAAAGTTTATTTGGGGGCTCATGGTTTCAGAGGTCTCAATCCATAGACAGCTGGCTCCATTCCTCAGGGCTCAAGGTGAGGCAGAACAACATGGCTGAAGAGTGTGGCAGAGGGAAGCAGCTCACATGATGATCAGAAAGCAAAGAGAGAGATTCCACTTGCCAAATACAAAATATATATCCAAAAGGCACACCCTCAATGTCCCACCTCCTCCAGCCACACCCTACCTGCCTTCAGTTACCACTCAGTGGGGGGGCATTAATTTACTGATTGGGTTAAGACTCTCATAACCCAATCATTTCTCCTCTAAACCTTCTTGCATTGTTTCACACATGAGCTTTTGGGGGACACATCACATCCGAACCATAACAACCATGTTTTCTAAAGTCTACTCCTTGCCCACTTTCACTCAAGCAGGTAGGCAGAAAGCCAGGGACTCCTTCCCTCCTCCACCTTTTCTTTCTACTCAGGCCTTCTATGGATTAGATACTGCCCACCACCCTGGGAGGTCAATCTGTTTTACTCAGTCTACTGATTCAAATGCTAATCTTCTCCAGAAACACCCTTACAGAAAAACACCAAAAATAATGTTTAACAAGATATAACTGATTTGGTGACAGTTGACACAAAAACAGTAACTCACATTTCCCTAACATGGGGAGCCACACTTCAAATGGTCTGAAATGAAGCACAAGTTAAAACCTGTTTGCATTTCTAATGAAAATTATGCAACATCACATTTAACTTATGAGGGCAAGGACTAGCAAACTTTTCTGTAAGGGTGTTCAAAACAGGGTTCTTCTATTCAGCTGTCTTCTACCTTATATGCTATGAACTGAATCTTTCATTAGGGTGATCTATTCTATTATTTCTCAGAAATATTATCTCTTACTTTTTGTCATGTAGGCAATGCTCTTCTTTTCTTTCTATAGCTAATATTATCACAGACTTTTTCCTATTTTCCTATTTCTTGATTTCTGTGTGATTCTGAGGGCATTTTGACATATATGCTCAATCTACTGTATTTCTCCAGAATCTGAAGAATGTTTTTTTAGTCTGAAGCTGAGTATACTACTAGCACAACCTGACCAGGATTCCCTATATCCTCTTGTCCATAGTCTTCCGCCAACCCCTACTTGAAAGAAACAATATCATTTTCAGACCATGGTTAAATTTAGATGCAGGTTAATTTAGATGGAGCACAGAATTAGGAGTTGAGATGTAACTCAAGTATGTCACTAGTCATTTTGATGACTTCATATAAATCATAATCCCTTTAAGTCAGGTTTCTTTTTTTAAAAAAGTATTTTGTTAGTTGTTAATGGACATTTATTTATTTATATGCAGTGCCTCACACATGCTAGGCAAGCGCTCTACCACTGAGTCACAACCCTAGACCAGGCCAGGTTTCTTAACTGGGGGTTTGGTTTAGATCGATGTTTTTCGAACCAAGATCCCATACAGTGTGGGCCTTTTACCAGTTTAACTGGAATTTTGAACACTATAATGGAGATAATGACCTTACTTTTTCCAGCTATCAAAAATAAAAAAATAAGAGAATGAGTGGATACTTTTGCTTCTCAATTTAAAGTTTTTTTTTAATTCATTTTTATTGTAAATAAATGTACTTGAAGTAGAGGCATATCATTTGTGTAATCACACATTTACCTAGGGTAATAGTTTTTGATTCATTCTGTTATTTCCCCCACCCCCACCCCTTCCACTCCCTTATCCCTCTATATAGTCCCGTTCTTTATCCATAGTTTTTCTTAAATCTTTTTCTCTTTTTATGGTCAGTGAGATTAGCAGATGAAAAGCACTTATGAGTAAGTAGTAAGTGATTCTAATTTGAAATATTTGGAAACAGTGGATTATTTCAGTTTTAAGGACATGTGTGCTCATGGCAGTGATTTTATATTTTACACATTTAGTCATATCATCTTTAAATAAAACTGTTCTCAGTTCACTTGGTATTAAAATATATCAATATTTATGGTATTCTGGAAAGAATATCATGACTTCCAGGTGTTTCCCACATGAGTAAGTTTGAGAACCACTGTTCATATGTGTTTGTGACTTCAGATTGTATAACTGTATTTTCCTCTGGAATAATTATTATCAATTCATATGAAATTAAATATATCAGCATTTCATAATACATTACAAAGAAAACAATACATTTCCACATGCTTTCCATCTCGACAAGTTTGAAGCTGAGATGTTCTGTAAAGTTTCTCCCACCTCTTTTTAAAAATGCTTCATTTAATAAAAGTTGTCTTCTTAGTTGTTCCTTCTGCTTACCAACTGACAGGGACATCAGACAGATCCAGAGGCAACATCCTTCCATGGATTCATTAGTACCCTACAACTGTATAAAGTCTAATTTCTATAAAAAAGTCCTCATTTCATAGTGAGTCTGCATCCCTGATGGAATTTTTTCTGCTGCACATGCCAAGCTGTTTGCTTTTTCAGTTTTGCTTACTGTAAAGAAGAGTAGAGTGAAGGAAGGAGAACACTCGGCCTTCCCTCTCTCCAGAGCAGACCAGCAGGGTTGGGCAGGTGACTATCCTCCCTGCAGAGCATTGCTGGCTGATGATGACTCAGAGTACCACCATTTGAAGGAGGTACTGATCAGATAAAAAGGATAAAAAGAGAAAGGAAAACATATCTATCACAAAGGTAATCTCTGCCTGTGCCTTCAAATTTATATCTCATATGCACTCATTTTCAAAATGCTGCTTCAATTTTATTGTGTAATTTCTCTGGTTCCCAAAATTTCAGAAATTAATGATCAGTGAATGCTTTAGATAAGTCAGTCAGTGATTATTGGGACAACTCACTCTGTGAGTTTAAGCTGTGGTTTAAGGAAGAAAGTATATCAATGCCTTTCTGCATTTCTAAGCAATTGCAGAAAACAGGAATCTGTCTGCAATCTCCATCACTACTCTTCAAATAGGTAGGTACTATGATTCTCTACCCAGGAACAGGAGAATGAATTTGAGAAGTGTCTTTACTTTCATGGAAGCCTCGAGTCTGGAGTTACTTTTCAAGTTTTTAGGATTACTCTGACATCTCTAGTAGTCAACTCTACTTTGTGCTAAACAGTATCTGGGAACTCTTGGGCTTGGGTTCAGGGGAGTGCATGGACTGGGCTGGGTGATGTGGAGGAGAGGGCAGTTACTGAGTATATCCCTCAGAGGGACGAGAGGGCAGCCAGAGACAGCAAAAACTGAAAGATTGTGGGATTTGTTTTGATTCCAGAGATATCAAAATATGAAAAAAGGGGCAACTTAGACTCAACAAAGTCATTTTTTCAAAAGGAAACTTAATATTGCTACCAAAACCAGTAAGCTAATATATCTTTCCAGAAATATAAATACAAAGAAACACAATGAAATCTATGATGTTGTTAAATTCCAGCTCGCTTCTATGACTGGGAAAAGCTCTCCACCTGAGGTATGCTCTAGAGAGGGAAATTTGTCAATGTTTGATAGATGTTAAATCACATTAGCACCAAATGGAGACTTTCTTCTTTATTGAAT
This sequence comes from Sciurus carolinensis, assembly GCF_902686445.1. Lineage (NCBI taxonomy): Eukaryota > Metazoa > Chordata > Mammalia > Rodentia > Sciuridae > Sciurus > Sciurus carolinensis. The sequence continues at coordinate 53,699,187 of NC_062226.1, read as the reverse complement.
TGGAAGGGTTGGAAGAGTGTAACTTAGTGCTAGTTTTGGAACCACCTAAAAATCATGTTAATTGATACCACCAGTGGTTTCCAGTTTACACTTTGGAAAGCAGAGTGTAAATTCTGTCCTTGATCTGTTCTGTTTTTATTTGCCAGCAAGAGTAATAATGAATAGAACAGAAAGACTGAACAGGAGATGTAGGCCAGGTATATCAGGGATGGATGGATAAACAGAGATAAACTGGAATTGGAAAATGGGTCCTTAGATAAAGTCAGAATTTGTAGAACAGTCTGCCAGTCTGAATATTTTGAGGCACTGCTGTTTTAGTTTTCTATGGCTTCTTGACAATCATCACAAACTTGGTGGTTGAAGACAAGACCCCTCTATTAGCTCTGATCAGTAGGTCAGCAGGGTTTTGTTGAGGTCTTCTACAAGGTGTGAACCATGCTGAGTTCTTATGTGAGCTATCTGGGGAGGTATTTGCTTCTGAGCTCATTGAGGTTGTTGGCAGCTCTTTGTGACTATAGGATTGAAGTTCCTGTTTTCTTCTTGGCCATCTGCCAATGTCTCTGGAGGTCTTCTTTGCTCTGATGCTGTGTAAGTCCCCACCTATCATCAAAACTGGCAATGACTGGTGGAATCCTGAAGCTTTGAAATTCTCTTTCTGTCACTCCTCAGAAAACTCTACTTTTAAAGGGCTTATGTGATTAGATCCGGATTTTTACATATGTAAAATTCCCATACAGTCCTTGTAGTTGTGTTTGTTTGAATAACCAGGGACAGGAATCTTGGTAGGCCAAGTTTAGGATTCTGCCAACCATGATTGTTTTCCAGGACCAAGCTTGATTGCACAGAAGTGAAATGGAGACCCTTGAGAAGTTTCAGCAGTAATTCTGGACAGAATTAAAATGGACCTTGAACCAAAGTCTGTCTTCTGGTGGATAATGTTACAACAAGGCTCCAGAGCAAATCACCAATCATAACAAATACAGAGGGTTAACTTTCTATTTATTTTTATGCAAACCCAAGCTACTTCACAGTAATCCATAAGTGAATTTCACTTAAAAGTAACAATTTGACAAAAGTATAAAATGTCTAAACATCTAAATACTGATATGTCCCTAAATGCTAATATAAATTTTATTTTATTTAAATTTGTTGTTAGATCTTAAACGGAGGACAATTGTCATAATCAAGTTAGCTCTCTCACTCTTATGCAACTAATTTGTGGGATGAAAACGGCGATATTTGAATATACGAACTACACATACACATATACACTTTTATCTGATTCTGCTTAAAAGCTGGAATTATCAACAGCTGACTCCCACTTTATTATTTGGAACTCAATCACTGTAGGAATGCAGATAAGTTCAAAGCTACAACAGGATTCTGAAGCCAAAATACACTAACCTCATCCTACTGAAAGGAGACAGTTGTGTCCCACTGAGATGATGGAGTTCGGGCTACAAGAAAAGTTCAGGCAGAAGGCTGTAGTACCTCTCTGCTCTGTGGTGCACAGCTTCTATCTGGCGCTCCCCAGAGCTGGGAATTTACCACAGACATCGCCTTGGGGAACAGTGTTAGCAGCTGAGAAACTGCAGAAACAAGCTGCTTCTCAGCGACTCCCAGATACCATCAGAATGCAAGAAAATAATTAAAATCCTAATTAAGTAGTTTCTCATCTGGCTTATTTGAAGATGCTCCAAAATGGTCAGATTTAAGGCATGGCAAACAGCTGAAGTGTTAAATTTGCTGGTTAGTTAAAACCTTTGTCAGGGGTCAGGTTTACGGAAGGAATGTAAAGTAGATAATTGGGGCAATACCTGTGTAATTCAAAGGCAAATAATTTTACTTGAATTGTTTGTGTCTCATTTTATCTTTATCTTACTTTTTGTTGAATCAATACTGATTTCTCTGTGTTTACAGAATAGCATTGTATAAGGAGTAATTCCCATATTCATAAATGGTATAGAGAACATGGGAGATAGGTTGGAAAAAATCCTATGGATATAATGAGATTTGAAATAATAGTCAAACATTTTATAATTTTGGCATTTTTTAACTTTTAAAATGATATGTATTTTACTATTTTACATTAGTTTTATGCTAAATGACTTGAATACAAAATATGTAAAATCAATTAATACTTACAAATGAAATTTAATCATAGCTTTGCATTTTAGATTGTTTTCTTCTGGACAACTTCTCTCAGTTATACTTAATTTCTGTGCCTATAAGAACCCAGTAAGAACCAAGCATCACTGTGTTTTCCAGAGACATAGTTTCTTAAGAGATGGTTCATAAAATTATATACTAAACCATAGCCATTAAGCTCTATGTGTAGGGGGAGTGTATGCACATTCTATACAGATTACCCAGTGGTGACTTATGATGTCATGTAGTGGTGGCATGTGTATACCAATATTTGAATTATAAGTCATATTTATATCATAATTAATGTTAGCTCCTAGCAAATTTTTCAATAGGAACATGTATCTCCTGTGTTTCCCACCATGTTCAGACTCCAGACCTGTCCTTTTGCTACTTTGCTGCTGCCAAACTTTGCCACTGGGACTCATCGATTCATTGTTCTTCTCCTCTGATTCTTCTTCCCACTCTTCCTCTTTTCCAAACATTTTGGTTGGAGATAAGTATAGTGCTTGAAAGTGTGGAATTTGGAACTGAACTGCTGGGCTTGGATCTCACATGTGCCACTTACAAACCATGTGATATTGGGCAAGTCATTTAATCTTTTTTGCCTGTTGCCTTAACTGGAATATGGGGATACATATGGGAATATGGAATACAGCATTTACCTTATAGGCTACTGTGAAGAATGAATGAATGAATGAAGTATACAGTATGTACTTTTATAATTGTTAGCTAATATTATTTCCATTATATTGCTATTTCTGGAACTCTGATCTATACTAAACAAAACACCCTACTTTCTTAGCTTTGTCATATCCTTTATGTCCTAGCCCCAATCAAAACTTAGACTTTTCCCTAAAGACAATGCAAACTCAGTGAAGGTGACTCTTCTAAGACCACCTCACCCCAGTTCCAGGAGGAAGGATCAATGTCCTCACTCACTTCCAACCTAGCACTCTTGCATTATAAGCAAAAAATCCTCCTTGTTTGAAGCTTCTATCAGTATTTGCTTTCATTTACCTCCCTTCTACTGATGCTTCTGTGTTTATTGAGTTTGCATGTGTGTCATGGTTTTCCTCTCTTCCACAAGTTATTATACTGACTAATTTTAGTGTTCATGCAAAAGACCTGTCTAACACTCCAACTTCCCAGTAAATGAATATTCTGATGACCTCTGCCTTCTCAACACTTCAGGCCCACCTATGAACACGTAGGCCCACATTATGCACCCAGATCTTCTTTATCTCAGAAATTACATACTTAGATATTATATTCTTTGACCATAAAGATGGTTAGTAGAAATGCCAAATAAGCAAATACCCAAGCTAGTCTGTGAATTAAATTCTTCACAATAAAGCTTGTGTCTTAATGCTTGTTCATATGCCTTCCCCACAAATCACATGGTAGGAGTTTTAAGATCTTGTTTGACTTACTTGTGGATAGCTTTCCAAGCCTACTGGAGTAAACTGATACCTTATTCTTTTTCTTCTGCTTAGTAGAATCAGAAGAAGAGGTTCTTATTACACACAGTCATACCCAGTCAATAATTAGTAACAGAGACTATTATTCCATATGAATACAGGTGTAAGGAATTCTTTCTGAAGAACTGAATTATATTTTCATGGAAATAGTCTGATCTTTTTTTGTTCCTTCTTGCTGAAATATTTCCAGATGAGTTGGATAATTCTTGTGGCTACTGCCAATTCTAGAAGCAAAGTGTTGGGAGGAATGAGAACAAAAGAGACTATAAGTTTGGAGATTATAGTAACAGAACATTCTAGACTAAAGATTAAAGGCCTGTTGTACCTTGTAAAATTATCATGTCATTTTTGTTTTCAGAACCTGAATTCTAAGACCTCCTTACCCATACTTTTTGTTTTTTTCTTGTAATATAGTTTTCTGTTAAAATAATATGCAATTTTAAAAAAATATTTGAAGAAATAAAAAGAAAAGCAACTATAAGAAAAGAAATACCACCTATAATTCTATGTCCCATTGTAACAATACATATCTTTCCTTGTTACCATGTGAATGCTTTCTCTAGGTATATGTTACATATATAGAATATGCAGACATCCATTTTATCTTTTATAAACATGGAAATATCAATACTGTGTATATTTTGCAACTTTTTTCTATTTACTAAAATATATTTTTATATCTTTCCTGTTAATAATTACACCACTACAACATCATTTTCAATGATTGTGTGTATTCCTTGAGTTAAAATAATATACTTTATTGAACCAAACTCCCACTTCTGAATAGGTAGGTTATTTTGACAATGTATAGTGAAACTTTTGAATATTTTTGAACAACTTTCTTAGGTTACATTCCTAAAAATAAGTTCCTAACTCAAATTGCATATACTCTACAATATTTTCTTTTAAATATAACACAAAGAATATATAGTAGTTGTTAAAAAAATCCAATTTGGTAATATATGACAAACATGAGTATTTGTCTTCTCTCATTCTCCACATTAAGTATTGCAAAGATACTTAGTATTTTGCTTATACTAATTCCTAGATGATGTGTTACTGCACCTTAGAACATGCATTTTAAAAGGCTCTTAACATACACTGCCAAATTGTTCTCAAAGAATAATGTGTGCTTCTTCTGGCCTTTTCTCCACATCTAGTCCAACACCTGTTATTATCATTGGGAAAGGCTGCCAATTTGGTAATTAAAAAAATATAACTCTGTTTTAAAAAATTCACATTTTGATTCATGGTGATGTTAAATGCCTTTAAAATGATTATTAGTTTTACTTTGTTTAGGGTAATTTATCTGTTCATATGCCTGATTTCTTTTTCCATTGAGTCATGCTTCAGAGACTGGCTAGTTGTTCAGCAAACCATTTAATCTCCCTCCTAAGCACATAACTAGACTTAGATTTCCTAGCCTCCCATGCAGAGATAGATTGAAGATAGATAGATGATAGATTGATGGATAGATGATAGATAGATAGATAGATAGATAGATAGATAGATAGATAGATAGATAGGCAAGCACATGAATGTGTGGCTGTTGACCCAGTTCTAGCCCAGACTATCATAAATCTCTAGAGGTCAAAAGTCTGTAGTCTGACCAAGCTGAAATCAGCACATCAGTAGGTCTGCTTTTCTTTCTGAAAACTAGTGAGGAATTCCATTCCTCGCCAGTTCAAGAGTTGGTAGGATTCAGTTCCTCAAGATTATAGGACTGAAGACCCCATGTTTTGCTGGCTTTCAGGTGAGGACTATTCCTAGCTGCTAGGGGCCACATGCATTCTTTGACATTTAGTTCCTCTCATACTATGAGTCTCTCCTATTGCAATTCTCTGACTCACAAGTCTGCTTTTCTCTCCCCACTTTTAGGGTCCAAGTCCTACATAAGTGTTCCAGGATAATCCCTGTATTTTAAGATCAACTGATTAGCAACCTTAATTCTATCTGCAACATTGATTCCCCTTTGCCACATAAGGTAACATTCATGGGAATGAGGGTAAAAATCCTGCAGGCCACGCACTCTGTTTCTCTCCCCCTCTAGAATATGTTTAGGATAGATCTAATGTTAATTATTATATCACTTTATTTAGACTAGTGTTTGGCAAAAATAGTGTAAATAAGGCTCTGTTGATGATACATAAACAGAAAATTCTCACCCAATAATTTAACATTTATACTAAGCTTGTGTTTGAGTGCTTATCCCAGGTGGCTTGCAATATTTATGAAGGTTTTGGCATAAATAAATAACGCATATCTTCCAAAGACACCATTAACCTTCCTCATACTGCCATTTCCCCTTTTTTGGCATGTTTTCTATACTTAACCATCCTTTTATTTATTTATTTATTTATTTGGTACCAGGGATGAAACTCAGGGGCACTTGACCACTGAGTCACATCCCATCCCCAGCCCTATTTTGTATTTTATTTAGACAGGGTCTCACTGAGTTGCTTAGCAACTTGCTTTTTCTGAGACTGGCTTTGAACTTGTGATCCTCCTGCCTCAGCTTCCCAAGCCTCTGGGATTACAGGCTTGCAGCACCATACCCAGCACCTTCTTCTTCTTCTTCTTTTAAAGATTTTTTAGTTGTTGATGACCTTTATTTTATTCATTTCTTTATATGCAGTGCTGAGAATCAAATCCAGTGCCTCACACTTTCGAGGCAAGATCTCTACCGCTGAGCCACAATCTCAGACCCACCTTATTCTTCTTAATAACTTCTTTCATTTTCCTTCCACAGGCCTTCTGTGGAGGTGTAAAATACTACCACTACCAGTTGAGATGGAGATTAAGATATAGCATATTTAGGTGATTCTCAAAGATAAGTCTCCTGCATAGACAGGACTATAATAAGTACACAAATTCTTTGTGGGCATCTTCATCACAAAGCCAAATAGTTTCTTTGTCTTATTGTGGTAAAATGTATGTAACATAAAATTTGCCGTTTTACCTATTTCAGTGTTATTAATGACATTTCATACAGTTATGCAATTATTACCATTGTTTCCAATTTTTTTTTTATCACACCAGCATGTACCCCACTAACAATCTCTTTTTAAAATGCTCTTTAGTTAACTAATTTTGATCTTGGTAATTTTCTGAAATTTAAATATCCAAGAAAAATGCTGTCATTTGGTTATTAATTCAAAATGATCTTCCATTGATAATTAGATATTGAACTAATAAAATTTATCTCTTTTTAAAATAAATTTTCAGATTCTTCTATTCCCCAAGTGAGTATCTTGGCTAATATTCTTGAATAGAAATACAATACTCTCTGGGAAAATATTTACAAAGCAATTTTAAATTTTTTGTGTGTGAAATAAATAAAACAGGAAACAATATAAGACTTTTAAATGAATTCTAATGCTAATGGCCAGGGTACTTGTGTAAAAACATTTGGAAAGTAGATTTATAATACATTTGCCTGGCTATCACTCACAATGTAAGTACTTGTGACATAAACCTCAATATACCCTCCTTTATTAAAGAGCACATTTTAACAAAAATATGTTCTACTTATATGACAGTGAGGTTAAATTACAAAATTGATATAAGAATCTCATTATAAGCTGATATTTCCCATATGAGGCTCATGCTTTTCTCCAAAAAGATCTTTGTGAAATGATAAGAAATGCTAATTATATATTATTACTATAATATGGTACAACAATTTCTAGTGTAAAACTAACAATTTCTAGTGGTAAATGGATGTTTTAATTATTAACAATTTGAATTAGAAAATTATTTCCTACTTAGTAATTTTAGAATTTAGTAGTAAAATAATCTTTCATTCATTCTGTCCCAGAGAAATTTAAATATTTTACTACACATATGCACATGTGATTGTGACGTGTTATTGTTTTTATTTTGAATCTTCTTGAAAGCAGGTTGAACATGGATTTCACTTTAGGAGAAATTTGTTTACAACTAACTTAACAAAAATTCTTCCATATGCTTCTAGAATAGGTTCAAAACATGAAAATCTTTAAATAGTATTCTCTTATAACTGTTTTGTTATAAAGACTCCCACCCCACCTTGGGGCTCTACTTACAAAATGTTGTTAAAAGTTATTACCTTACAGTTACTTTTTGTTGTTGTTGTTGTTGTTGTTTTATTTTGTTTTGCATATTTTTCTTTAACTTGCCCAGGCTTAATTTATTTTTTAAGATAAATATATGAGTGGCTTATGGTGATCATTGTAATCTAATTCAAATTAGGTGCAATACAAAAATTTTAAGAATTATTATTGTACTAAACATTTTAATATCTTTTGCAGAGAAATCTACATTTTATTAATTCTAATATGTTAAATATAAGGACAATATAATTCTCATATGGCATTAGAACCAGTATTTCTGAACTACGAAACCACAGTATTTAATTCAATAATTTGCCCAACTTACT